>NC_083428.1:49997393-50350668 GCF_020745735.1 Hemiscyllium ocellatum
AATCCCACCTGTTTGAAGAAACCCCTTGCTGCTCCTGTACCATGGCCTATTGATATGAACAAAAGAAGTTAACACAAGGGGTCAGGTAAAAATGACTGGCCCTGATATCAAGGCTTCTGTTGACTTCTGTTGTCATCAAGGAGCTTAACAAATCTGAACTTAATGGTAATCAGAGAAAACTCTCCAGTGTTTGGAATCAAACATGGCACAAAGGAAGGTGTTCATCATCTCAGTCCTGGGTCACCTCTGTGGGAGATCCTCAGGGTAGCTTCCTCTTCACAAACAGCTTCAGCTGCTTCATCAATGTCTCCCCGCCCCCACCCTGCCCACCATTAGATCCGAGGTGGGGATGGTCACCTAGGATTCCACAATGTTCAGAATAATTTGACGCCCCTGTCAGGTTCTAAGCTGGACTGTGTCCATGTGCAGCAAGACATGGACTCCATTGAGGCTTGTGCTTTTAAAGAGTCTGTAACATTCATATAAAGGACTGTCTGACACTGCACATTGCCACAGTAAAATAAGAGTTCATTCCACACCTCACACTGGTTTGACAGGAATATGAGGAATTCGTTCAGCCCATTGACACTATTGGAGAGGAACAGGGACAGCCCATTC
The DNA here is from genome assembly GCF_020745735.1 of Hemiscyllium ocellatum. Taxonomy (NCBI): domain Eukaryota; kingdom Metazoa; phylum Chordata; class Chondrichthyes; order Orectolobiformes; family Hemiscylliidae; genus Hemiscyllium; species Hemiscyllium ocellatum. The sequence continues at coordinate 49,998,012 of NC_083428.1, forward strand.
AGTGCCTCCAACATAATTCTCAGGAAGAGAAGGATTCTAGTGTGATGGGCCACACCAGAGCCCCTCAACAATATTTGAAGGTGGTAGCCTAGACTCTAATGTTCTCTTATTTTAAAGAAAATATAAAGTGTCAATTCCAGATGCAATGTGGCGGGTCAAACAACTTCGTGTGAAGCATAATTCTCCCCGTGTCTGCGTGGGTTTCCTCCGGGAGTTCCGGTTTACTCCCACAGTCCAAAGATGTGTGGGTTAGGTGAATTGGCCATGCTAAATTGGCCGTAGTGTTAGGTAAGGCGTAAATGTAGGGGTATGGGTGGGTTGCGCTTCGGCGGGTCGGTGTGGACTTGTTGGGCCGAAGGCCTGTTTCCACACTGTAAGTAATCTAATCTAATCTAATCCATAACACCATTTATGTAAACACGATAGATGAAATAAAACCAAAGAAAGAAGAATTTAGAATAACAGATTAAAGAACTATTACGAATGAATTGTTCCAGTACTAGAAAAAAAGGAATATTCAGACACTGAATGACACAAATATTTCTCCAATTCAGGATTTAAAAACAGCACCAAGAGAAAATCCATAGAGAGTAGCAGCCAGGAGACATTCACTAAAGCTTTCAACTCGGTGGAGACCCCAATAATTTCTGATGTTACTGAGAAAGCAAAACCCAGAAATCCTAATCTGTGAGAGCTGACCATACCCATTCCATCTGCATTAAAATAAAGCTAAGGCCTCACTAGTTAATAACTCAAGTAGTCCTAACTAGCCAGCTTGGGAACGGTCATTCAATCTCTCTCGTAAAAGAAACCAGAACAAAATAAACTCTTAAAGCTCCAGCATCATCACACTAGTGAGCACATCGAGCTGTCATACAGGAACCAGGGGAAACCCAATCAGGCCCCTGGTCCTGTCCAATCGGACGAGGAAGAAACCCTTGAGTCACTTACACAGGAACAGTAGGAGGCCATTCCCACCTCAATGCCCTTACACAGGGGCAGAATGAGGTGATTGATGCTGATTCTTGATGAATGGCTTATGCTCGAAACATCGATTCTCCTGCTGTGCTTTTCCAGCAAACCACTGTCTACTCTGATCTTCAGCATCAACAGTCCTCGCTGTCTCCTAACTGATGCTCTAAAATGATGACCAAGTGGAACAGAGGGTACACAGCCTGGTGTTCTCTATGTAGGGTGGAAGCTGGTGGGAATGGCTACCTGTTTCAGATGGAAGGCATTGTGGCTGCTGTTGGGGATTGTGAACAACATGGCGTTCAGTACGGGTTCACATGCGGACTGAACAATAACGTGGGGAGAGTTAATTTAGGCATGTAAACTATTAGGATAGTCACGTTAGACTGATGGATGGACTCTCTAAGTTCAAATAATGCTGATCTTGTTCATGTTGATCTTGTTTAGTGCACGTCACCTGTATGCCTTACTCTGTCCGAGTCTATTTCTACCCTCTGATCTGTCTGGCCATGTTTACTATGATCTGCCTCCACTGCTCATAAATAAAGTGTTTCCCTGTACTGAGGTACACGTGGCAATAAATCAAACCAATCAATCCTGGGTAAAGTCTGGAATTTCTCACCCTGTCCATGTCTCTTTTGGAAGTAAGTGATCGCTGTCACTCCTCGTGTTTAACGTCACCGTTTCTTCTCTCACACCTCTAGTGATTAAACACTCAGCTTCTTTACTCTATCCTCGTGATACCATCACGCGTGTCTGTGGTAAGGAGATCATTCCTTACAAAGGAGATCAAATCCGTAGGGAGTGTCCCAACCATGCTCTCAGCAAGGCCCTACAACAGCAGGAAGATGGCATTACTTATGTACTGGAATCATCTTACAATGAAGGACAGCATACCATTGTCTGCACCCATTACTTACACAGGATTTGATTCGGAGCAGTCAGCATAGACTTGTGAGTGGGAGATCATGCTCCCCAAATTTGTTAGAGTTCGTTGATGAAGTGACCAAGCAGGTTGATGAGGGCCGAGTGGTAACCATAGTCTCTATGGATATCAGTAAGGCCTTTGATAAAGTTCCACATGGCAGGCTGCTCTGGAGAGTTACATCACGTGGAATGCTGGGGAACTGGCCAATTGGATACACAGTTGGCTTGATGGTAGGAAGCAGATGGTTTAGTGGAAGGATGCTTGTCAGACTGGAGGCTGGGTCCATAGCTGTTTGTTATCTATGATTTGGTTGAGAATGTTCAAGGTATGATTAGTCAGTTTACAGATGACACTAAAATACGTTAACATGATCAGTGAGGAAGTTTATCAGAAATTGCAGCAGGACTTAATCAGGTGGGGAAGTGGGCCGAGAATGGCAAATGGAATTTAATATAGATACGTGAGGTCTTGCATTTTGGAAACTCAACTCAAAGTAGGAGTTGCACGGCGAATGGGAGGGCCTTAAGGGGTGTAGTGGGCAGTGAGACTTTGGTGTTCAGGAGCATGGTTCTCTGAGAGTGGAGTCACATGTAGACAGGGCAGTGAAGAAGGCATTTGGCACACTGACCTTCATCAGGCCAGACATTGAGTATGGAAGTTGGGAATTTATGTTGCAGTTATGTTGCAGTTACAGGACTTTGGTAAGGCCGCACTTGGTGTATTCTGTTCAATTTTTATCACTTTGTTATAGGGAGCATTTTATGAAATTAGAAAGAGTGCAGAAGAAATTCCCATGGACGTTGCCAGGACCCAATGGTCTGAGTTATAGGGAGAGGTTGGACAAGCTAGGACCTTTTCTATAGAGTGCAGGAGACTGAGGGGGGACCTTATAGAGCTGTATAAGATCATGAGGGGTATGGATAGGGTTAATGCTCTCCGTCTTTTTCCAAGGTGTAGAGAATCGAGGATGAGAAGGGATCAGTTTAAGGTTAGAGGGGAAGGAATAAAAGAGAACCTGAGGGGCCACTTCTTCACACAGAGGCTGGTACGTGGATGAGCTGCCAGCAGATGTGGTTGAAGGGGTACATTAACAACATTTCAAAAGCATTTGGATAAATATGTGGATAGGAAAGGACTGGAAGGATATGGGCCAACTGCAGGGAAATGGGGTTAGCGTGGATGGACATTTACAAGGTGGAGTCGAACCCCTCTGTTAATTAAAACCAAACACCCAGAAAGGCTCGCCTCACCTCGTAATCTGTTAAAATATGAGCGACACAAATCTCCGACATTCCACGATTTAAACAAACATTCACAAATTAGTTTCTTAACTTTAGTAGTGAACACTGAACAACAACTATTCACAAATACAAGCCCTCTTTTCTTAGCTACTTACTATCTGTTTCCAACTCTGTAAAAATATGCTGTTCCACCAACCCCCATATTAAACATTACAATCTCAAGACCACACATTCTCTATCTTCCCCACTGTGCTCACTCATCCAGCTGCTGATCTCCCTGGGTCACATTTTGTTTTACTGCAAGTAGGTTTGTCATGAACATGTCTCTTTGATAGAGTGTGTTTGAGATGGCCAGTTAGCACTCCTGCTTTACAGCAGTTACTCTGCTGTTGGATGGCAGTAGCTCTCTCTCTAGTGTTCCAAATGCCGAGTTCACTTACTCCACATGATACAATAATTCTCATAATGTGATTGCTTTCCAGCTGTCCAAACAATAGTATTCTAATTCAGTTGGCTTCGGATATCCTGAGCATTATTTAAACTACTAATACGTCACCCCCACCTGCTTCACTCTATGCTGTGTCCTCTTCAGGTGCTGTTTAGTTCACTCACCTACTCGGTCTAATCTCTCCCTCACCTCACATACATAATCCAAGTGTGAGATCTCCGACTTCGGTCCAGTCAATTTAGATTTAATTAATTTCAAAGGATTTCACTTCATGTAGGAAGATTAACTCAAAGGAAGTAAACGGAGTAGATTTATTTGGGGCATCTTCGATGATAAGCAATTTACTGGGACACGTTTATCCCAATCATTTGGCCAATCCTGACAGGACGCTGTTAACATGGTCTTCGGTGTCTGATGCTAACTTTTCAATACTCCCTGGGATTCAGGATGGGACGTCCTTGATTTGAAGTGCTGTATGCCTATGCTATCCATGACTTCCTTAAACAGCTGAGGGGTAAAAGGAGACCCTTGGTCTGATTGAATCTCTCTGCGGAGCCCACAGCGAGTAAAAAAAGCTACCAACTCCTCTACCTCCCTTTTTGCCTTAACACTCCATAATGGAATTGCCTCTGGAAATCTGGTCGACACATCCATTATGGTCAGCAAATGTTGGTTTCCACTTTTACTTTAGAAAGGGGAGCTCCACAATTAATCAGAACCCACGTGAAAGGTTCTTCGAATGCAGGAATTGGCAACAAAGGTGCTGGTTGTTTATTGCCTGTGACTTATCGACCATTTGGCATGTATGATATGTAAAACAAAAATTGACCACATCCTTGAGCATTCCAGGCCACTAGAAATGCTTCTGCACCTAAGCTTGAGTCTTCCTTACACCTAGGTGACCACCTGCAGTTAGTTCGTGTGCTACCCATAACACGGTATGCTACCAGTCAAACGATCGAGTGCACTTGGCCCATTTTCCTTCTGCACTAACCTACCGTTGTTCTCCACGTTCAGGGTTTTCCTGCACCGTGACATCACACAGGGTGTCAGTTACCTGAACATCAACTCCTTTGTCTTTTTCTTCCATTTTTCCTTCCTGCTGTAACTTATGACAGTGGGATGTTGTTACTACACAGTCTGGAAAATTCCTGGGTATATTTCTTTTAACTCCTCAGTTCCCTAGTTTTCATTTTACTTCTCCACCATAAGAGGTCTCTCCCACCTTGGATCCTATTAAATCGTTCACAAGAACAAACTGTATTCCTGGAACTGACACTCTGTCACTCACTCTCACTGTTACTTCCCCAATCCTGATTTGGCACTCCAATGTGATGTTTCTGTCCCCAACCTGAATTTCTGTCCCAATTCCACAGATTATCACACTCTTGAGTAACATGTCAGAAAGAGTGAAAATCCTTCCATCTCTTGCTATTAGGGGCTGAGAGAAAGTGAGGACTGTAAACGGTGGAGATTAGAGTTGAATAGTGGGGGCTGCAAAAGCACAGCAAATCAGGCAGTATCTTAGGCAGGAGAGTTGACGTTTCAGGCACAAGTCCTTCATCAGATAAGTGGGGGGGGTAAGGGAGGGAAAAGGGGGCTGAGAAATAAATAGGAGGGTGGGGGTGGAGCTGGGTGGAAGGTAGCTTGCAAGACGATAAGTAGATGCTGGTGGGGTGTGATGGTGATAGGTCGGAGAGGAGGGTGAAGTAGATAGGTGGTAGGACAGCTGGACCCCTCAAACTATACCGCATCAACATCGACTTCACCAATTTGCAAACCTCTCCTCCCACAACCTTATGCCAGATCCAACCATTCAAATTATTCCGCCCTCTTGAACTGTCTTAATTATCCATCATGCTTCCCACCTATTCACTCCACCCTCTCCTCCGACATATCACTATCACTCCCACCTACATCTTCCTATCACCCTCCCAGTGACCCTCCCGCGAGTCCAGCTCCTACCCTCCTATTTATCTTTCAGCCCCCTTGTTCCCCCACCACATTCCTGACGATGGGTTTATACCTGATATGTCGATTGTCCTGCTCTTCAGATGCTGCCTGATCTATTGTGCTTTTCTGGCACCTCACTTCTCAACTATTAGCAACTGCGCAGATTCCTTATCTCAGAAAATTATAATTTATCGTCCTCCCCTGGAACCTCCCCCCCCCCGCCCCCCATCTTCTGAGTAAACTTTATCCATAGAGGCGAATTCTTTATAGAGACCAGGTACTGACTCTGTATCTAGGCTGTGCACTCTCCTACAGCTCCTTGGAGACTTGGGGTCTTCTTTAACAGTTTCACTAATGCCACTGGCTTAGCCTCTTCTACCACATCTTTTCCCAAAGTATCTTCCTTCAACCCCCAGCACGGTGTGTCCCAGCTTACTGCAGTGAAAGCTCCTTTTCCCAGTGCCTTTCTTAAACCATCGGCACTGTAATGGTATGTGTTTCACTCCCTAATAGTGAGAACACAATAGGCCTTTCACCTCCTTTCAACTCCCTTGGGCTTCTTTTTTCACCTATAGTAAACTATTGAGCGCTATTGTTCGCTTTGTAGTGTGTGATCTCCCCTTCTCCCAGTTTCTATCCTTCACAGGATGAAAATCCTCCCAGAAGCTAAATTTCATCTCATGCACCAATGCGTATTTACCTGCCGTTTCTGCCACGCTTCTCACTTCTTGAAATTTCTATTCATTCACATGAATTTTTACCATCTCTGGAAGTGCGTCTTTAAACTCCTCCAGCAGAATAATCTCCCTTCGAGCCTCACAGTTCTTTTCCATTTTTAAGGTCCACACCTGTCTACCAAAATGACTGTGTTTAATTCTTTCAAACTCAGCATAAGCCTGACCTGGTTCCGTCTCTATATTTCTGAACCTCTGCCTATATTCTTCTAGTACCAATTCATAACCAATCAAAATAGCCAGTCTGACATCTGAATAATCTCTTGACCCCTCATCTGCCAGTGCTGCAAATACCTCACTCCTGTGCTCACCGGCATGGTCTGAATGAGCGTTACCCACAAGTTCACTGGACACACCATCTGCTGAGCCATTTTGTTTTTCAAATGAAATAAAAATATTTACATTTTTCTCACCGAAATATGACAAGGTATTATCATAGCTGTATACATCCCTTCATCTCGATCCTGTTCATTTAACTTCCCAACTTCCGAAATTCAAATTATCTCTCTCTTTTCCTCTCTTACCCATTCCCTTTGTTCTCTCTCTGTTTCCGTCCCTATTTTCACCTTCTAACTCCAGTTGCCAGATTTGCAATTTAAGTTTCTTTCTAACCCTACTGCAGTTGCCTGTTTCTCTGACACACCAAAGTGCTTGACCATCTCCGTTACAATTTCAGCTTTCCTTTTGTCCCTGGTTAAACCCAATTCCAACCTATTTGCTAATTATAAAAATATTCCTTGCTCTGACTTTGTAAACTTCCTTGGCAAATTTGGGAACCTCTTTAGTTATGTTAAAAAACAATTCTTTCACTTTCACTTTAACCAACCACAAGTTAACAAAATTAAATGAATTTTCCTAACGGTTTTATGTGAAGATCCAGGTCACTAATTGCAATGTATTGGGATCTGCTGGGACCTTTTGTACCACAAATCTGTTCAAGTCAGTCCAAGTCCCCAGCAAGGCCCCAAACTGTTATGACATCAATGTCAAACCCCTCTGTTAATTAAAACAACACACCCAGAAAAGCTCACCTCGCATCATAATCTGATAAAAGGTGGGTGACAGAGAACTCCTAAATTCCACTAATTAACGAAAAATAATAATTTATATGTATGCAAGTTAGCTCACTGATCATGAATATTTGTTTTCAGATGTTTCGTCACCATGATTAGGTGACATCATCAGTGAGAGTTTCCACTGAAGCGCTGGTGGTTTGTCCTGTCTCTCTATTTATGGGTTTTCCTTCCCGAAGGTGGGTGATGTCATTTCCGGTTTTTTATTAGAAGAGAAGGTAGATAGGATCCAAATTGATGCATTTATTGATGGACTTCTGGTTAGAATGCCATTCTTCTGAGAACGTCCTTGCGTGTCTTCGTATGTGTGTGTGTTGTTCCAGTCAAAGTGATGCCCTTCTCTGTCTGTATTATGGAATATAGTGATAATGGGTCATGTATTTTGGTGGCCAGTTGGTGTTCATGTATCCTGGTAACATGACAACAGGACCATTACAATGGCAGAAAAATGATTTTGTATACATTGTTTAATCAATGTGTGTGTGCAGATATTTTTCATATGTGCACAACACATTCTAAATGAACAACGGAGACACAGTTATTGAAAAATGATGCACATGATGTATAAAATTTATAAAACATTATTTGATGCTCATGTAATGTGACATGTTCCCCTTCTCGCAGTGTTCCATCCTTTTCTGGAATTCTCTACTCTAACTTCACATTCTTATCAGGTTGTGTGTTGTACATTCTTTCTTCTGGTGTCCCAACGTATTTCCGTTAATCCCCTTTCTACTGGGACTTCAATATATTGGCCTGCTGGGTGCTTTCCAAAGCTAGTGTCTGTCATATCATTGGAGATAAAAATTCTGGCATCAGACCCACCATTTGAACACATTACTCTGTTATAAATGCACTGTAGAAAGTACCACAGCACACAGGAATTGCCAAAACATTGAGGGATGTGCATCTATTACTTTCAATAACCTAGTTTACTCATTTTTCACATGTCCCCATCTATATCCTCTCCCTTTGTATCTAGTCAAAAAAATTGCCAATTATTCTTTATGTCCCATCTCTCAAAACACCTTATTTCGATTTATATCTATAGCTCTCTTCTTGATGTAATGTGATTATAATTGAGCAATATCACTACAAAGATATGAGGGAGGAGCTGGCTAAAGTTAATTGGAAGGGGAGCCAAGCAGGGAAGACCACGGAGCTACAATGGCAGGAATTTATGTTGGATAATTTGGAGAATATTAGAAATTCTCCCAAAAATATGAATCATATTCATGGGAGGACAAGGCATCCATGAGTGACAAGGCTTCGAATCAAAAGAGGAAACATACAATGTGGTGAAGAGGATTGGGAATCTAGAGAATTCATTGGCTCTGAAACTACATCAGGCTGGCATCCCTGACACTGCAGAGTTCTTATTCATTGTCAGGGAGAGAAACAGAGGGAAACACATTCAACTTAAACCCAGAAGATGGGATTACTCAAGGGAAAAGATTCAGGTGAATTTAACAATTGAATAAAATCAGTTAAATGTTCTTACGGAATGTGTCAGATTGGAAACATGACCTCAGCAGAATGAGAATATGAAAATGCAAGTATTTCCACATCAGAAACCAGAGTAGGTCACTGAGTACAGGGCTGATGGGTGAATGAGTCTCAATGTGAACTAGGGGACAGAGAGCAGAATTGCATTTCAGATATTGCGGCTCAAAACTGCATATTCATGTAGTGCTGGAGACCACAGCAGCACGAGAAGCAGAATACCATTCAAGCACCACCTTTTATATTTTACCCAGGGATAATCTCCTCAGTCTGACATTGCAATCAACACGACCTATATATCAGTAGTGACTGTGGGTGAACATGTCAGGGTCAGAACCACGTGAACCTAAACCTGCTTTTCGCATCAGAGAGAGGCAGGAGCTGGGCGGAAGTGAAGTCGGAACGCCAAGCCGGTCGGGAAGGTAAGTGATTGCTATTTAAGTGGAAGTGATTACGCCACAGTTGAAGAGGGTGAAGACATGACTGCCAAGCTGGTTCAGTGTGCTACGTTCTTGATGTGGGAGGTCAACGACTCTGGTGTGTCTGGCTTGTATTAGTGTGGAAAGTGTGTGCACGTTCAGCTACTGACAGAGCGTATTGCAGCACTGATGAAAGAACTCGAGGACCTTAGGCTCATCCGAGAGAACGAGATCTTTCTGGACAAGACCTTCGGCGAGGTTATTACGCTAATCGTACCAGAAGAGAGCAGAGGAGAGCAGACAATGAGTAAGGCAGAGAGGAGACGGGTGCAAGAGACCCCGGGGGAAGTACCTGTCAGGAACAAGTTGAAACTTTTGGAAACAGTAGAGACAGATGACACTGCCAGTCCACGAGGCGGCCAGGTCTGTCAATCAAAAGTTGGCGTGGAGGCAGAGCAGAAGAGTCACACAGAGCCGTGGTAATAGGGGACTCCATAGTGAGAGGAACTGACCGGGGTTTTTGTGGCAGCAGACGGGACTTAATGATGTGTTGCCTTCCTGGTGCCAGGGTTAAAGACATCACAAACAGAGTGCAGGAAATCCTCCAGGGCGAAGGTGAAGAGCCAGAGTTGGTGGTATATGTCGGCACAAATGATGTCGGGAAGAAGAGGAGGAACATACTACAGCGGGACTTAGGAGAACAAGGAAGAAGGCTGAAAAGCAGGACGTCCAAGGTGGTTATCTCCGGTTTGCTTCCAGTTCCTAGGGCTGGTGTGGCCAGAAACAGGGAGATAATGGACTTGAACGTGTGGCTGGGGAACTGGTGCAGGAAGCAAGGATTTAAATTCTTGGATCACTGGGGTATATTTTGTGGGAAGCATAAATTCTACAAGAGAGACGATTTGCACCATCATAGGTTATGGGCCAGCATTCTGGCAGGCAGGTCTGCTACTGCAACTCAGCTATGTTTAAATTGAGTTGCGAGGGGGAAGGGGGTGTGGGGAGGGGACAAACTGGATGTTTAAGAAGGAAATTGGAGGGAAAGTTAGAACAAGGGAAGTCAAGAAAGACAACTGTATCAATGAGGCAGGAAACTCAGAAAGAGATCATGCTGTAAAGTTGAGTGAAATAGGAGTTGATGGGAAGGGTCAGGGCAGTAACAAATTAAAAATACCATATATGAATGTATGAAGCATTAGAAATAAGATGGATGAGCTTGAGGCTCTTTTGGAAATTTACAGATACGGTATTGTGGGGATAACTGAGACGTGGCTTCAAGTGGACAGGGCCTGGGAAATTAATACTCAAGGCTACACGTGCTATTGTCAGGACAGAATGACGGACAGAGGGGGTGGGGTGGCCATGTTGGTAAGGGATGATATGCAGTCCCTTGCACGGCGGGACGTAGAATGAGGGGATGTAGAGTCAGTGTGGATAGAGCTCAGAAATACTAAGGGTAAAAATACCCTCTTGCGAGTTATCTACACGCCCCCAAACAGGAGTCTGGATGTCGGAAGTAAGTTAAATCAGGAGCTGAAATTGGCCTGTCGCAAATATGTTGCTAGAGTTGTTATAGGGGATATCAACATCAGGTAGACTGGGAGAATCAGGATGGTATTGCACCTCAAGAAAGAGACTTTATGGAGTGCCTCAGAGATGGATTCTTAGAACGGCTGGTGCTGGAGCCGACCTGGGAGAAGTTAATTCTGGATCTGGTATTGTGCAACGAACCAGAATTGGTCAGGGACCTCGAAGTGAAGAAGCCATTGGGAAGTAGTGACCATAATACAATCTGCAATTTGAGAGGGAGAGGGTACAGTCGGAAGTGATAATTTTTTCAGTTTAATAAAGGGAACTATTGAGCTATGAGGGAGGAGCAGGCCAAAGTTCAATGGTGCAATACCTTAGCAGGGATGACAGTGGAGGAACAATGGCGGATATTTCTGTGCATAATGCAGAAGTTGCAGGATCAGTTCATTCCAAAAAGGAAGAAAGATCCTAGGAGGAGGCATGGGTGGCTGTGGCTGACGAGGGAAGTTAAGAATCATATAAAGTTAAAAGAGAAAAAGTATAACATAGCAAAGATAAGTGGGAAAACGGGGGACTGGAAAGAACAACAGAGGATTAGCAAGAAGGAAATACGCAGAGAGAAAAATTGGTACGAATTTAAGATGGATAATCATATAAAGGAGGATAGTAAAAGTTTTTTTTAGGTATGTGAAAGGCAAAAAAATGGTTAAGACTAAAATTGTGCCCTTGAAGACAGAAACAGGGGAAATATTACGGGGAACAAAGAAATGGCAGAATAATTGAATTGGTACTTCAGATCTGTGTTCACTGGGGAAGACACAAGCAATCTCCCGAGGTAACAGTGGCTGAAGGACCTGAACTGAAGGGAATTTATATTTGCCAGGAATTGGTGTTGGAGAGACTGTTAGGTCTGAAGGCTGATAAGTCCCCGGGCCTGATGGTCTACATCCCAGGGTACTGAAGGAGGTGGCTCGAGAAATCGTGGATGCGTTGGTGATTATTTTCCAGAGTTCGATAGATTCGGGATCAGTTCCTGCCGATTGGAGGGTGGCTAATGTTATACCACTTTTTAAGAAAGATGGGAGAGAGAAAGCAGGAAATTATAGACCAGTTAGTCTGACCTCAGTGGTGGGAAAGATGCTGGAGTCTACTATAAAGGATGAAATTACGACACATCTGGATAATAGTAACAGGATAGGTCAGAGTCAGCATGGATTTATGAAGGGGAAATCGTGCTTGACTAATCTTCTGGAATTTTTTGAGGATGTAACTCTGAAGATGGACGAGGGAGATCCAGTAGATGTAGTGTACCTGGACTATAAGAAAGCTTTTGATAAAGTCCCGCATAGGAGGTTAGTGAGCACACTTAGGGCGCATAGTATTGGGGGCAAAGTATTAACTTGGATTGAAAGTTGGTTGGCTGATAGGAAACAAAGAGTAGTGATAAACGGCTCCATTTCAGAATTTCAGGCAGTGACCAGTGGGGTCCCACAGGGATCAGAACTGGGACCGCAGCTTTTTACAATATATGTTAATGATATAGAAGATGGTATTAGCAATAACATTAGCAAATTTGCAGATGATACTCAGCTGGGTGGCAGGGTGAAATGTGATGAGGATATTAGGAGATTACAGGGTGACCTGGACAAGTTAGGTGAGTGGTCAGATGCATGGCAGATGCAGTTTAATGTGAATAAATGTATGGTTATCCACTTTGGTGGCAAGAACAGGAAGGCAGATTACTATCTAACTGGAATCAATTTAGGCAGTACAGAAAGATCTGGGTGTTCTTGTACACCAGTCAATGAAGGTATGCATGCAGGTTCAGCAGGTAGTGAAGAAGGCGAATAGCATGCTTGCCTTCATGTCAAGAGGGATTGAGTATAGAAGCAAAGAGGTTTTTCTGCAGCTGTACAGGGTCTTGGTGAGACCACACCTGGAGTACTGTGTGCAATTCTGGTCTCCAAATTTGAGGAAAGACATTCTGGCTATTGAGGGAGTGCAGCGTAGGTTGACGAGGTCAATTCCTGAGATGACGGGTTACCTTACACTGAAAGACTGGAGCGACTGGACTTGTATACCCTTGAGTTTAGAAGACTGAGAGGGGATATGATGGAGACATATAAGATTATTAAAGAATTGGACACTCTCGAGGCAGGAAACATGTTTCTGCTGATGGGTGAGTGCTGAACCAGAGGACACAGCTTAAAAATATGGGTAGACCATTTATGACAGAGATGAGGAGAAACTTCTTCACCCAGAGAGTAGTGGCTGTGTGGAATGCTCTGCCTCAGAGGGCAGTGGAGGTCCAGTCTTTGGATTCATTTAAGAAAGAGTTGGATAGAGCTCTCAAGGATTATGGAATCAAGGGTTATTGAGATAAGGCAGGAACAGGATATTGATTAAGGATGATCAGCCATGATCATATTGAATGGTGGTGCAGGCTCGAAGGGCGGAATAGCCTACACCCGCACCTATTGTCTATTGTCTATTTATGCTAACCCATTAATGTTACCGCACTTGAGCAACCGATCTCATCAAAGCTCCGCAGTCCTGCCACATTCAGTCATAAATGGTGATGGATGATTAAACAAATGACTGTAGGAAAGGGATCCACAAACATCGCCATCCTAGATAATGGAACAGACCTTCATATCAGTGTAAAAGACAAGGATGTAGTATCTGTGCCATCCTCAGCCAGAAGTGTTGAGTCGATGATCCACCTCACTCTCGCCATGATGCCCACAGAACCACCGTTGCCAGTGTTTAATCAATCTGATTCGCTGCCAATGACATGAAGAAACAGCCGAACACACAGTAGATACGACAAAGGCAATGGGACCTGACCCCATTCCTGCGATCAAACTGAAGACTTGTGCTGCACAACAAGCCGTGTCCTTGGGGAAGCTGTTTCATTCCAGCTCCAACTCTCACATCTCCCTGGCAATGTGGAAAATTACTCAGCTATGTCCGGTCCCCTAAGAGGGGAATAATTACAATCTGACCGATTACCATTCCCTCGGGACAGTCACGATAGTCAAGTTGGTGGGAGTTCTTTTTGACAGAGCTGTCAAGCAGCACAGAAATAACTAGCTCAGTGTTGTCTCTGATATGTCCCCATGTAGAGATGGGGCTGTTATGGAAATGTCATTACTAATCCAGACCAGGCTAATGGTCTGGCAGCGGGTGGATGTTTAAAATAATTAATAAAATATTAAGATGCAAAATCTGGTGTCAGTAATATGACCTTGAAACCAATATCGATTGCAAACACGAATTTGCTTCCCCAAGGACTTTCAGGAAGTAAATCTCCCGTGCTTTCCTGGTCTGTCCTAAACATGACTCCACACACAGATATATGATAAACGTTTCAATGCTCTCTGAGTCGGCCAAGCAAAATAATCTATTGTTTCAAACTGCTCCGAGGTCTTAAAGGATAAAACCAGACAGAACACCCGGCACCAGCCTCGGTATCGGAAAAGGGAACGGTAAACACAATCCTGTTGATATTGCAGAGACGTTCTTCCTAACATCTGAGAGTTTGTGACAACTTTCCCACAGACTACACAGAAACACCGGTAAAGGAGGAGGTTGTAAAACACATTGAGCCTCACCCATTCTAGGTCATGTTCAAACATCTCCTCAATGCTCTTATCCCACACTATGAATATATCCATTAATGTGAGTAACCTTGGAGAGCTATAAAATAGGAAATGCAGTACTCCCTTTGGTCCATCAAGTTTGCTACCCAATTCAGCATAATGATGGCTGGCCCTTTATTTCCACACCGTACTCCTGCTCTCCCACCATCCCTTTCCTGTCTCTAAATCCTTATTTATATACAGTGTCTTGGCTACCAGGTGTGAGCGAATTCCCCAGGGTCACCAGTGCCTGAGTCCAGACATTTATTCTCATCTCAATGCAGAGTTTCCTGTCTGTATCTAATACTTTGGCCCCTTGTTTTAGACATACCAGCCAGGGGAATTATCATTCCTGCTTCCAATCTGTCTCACCCTGTCCGAGTGTTATATATGTTACTGAAATCTCCACTCATTTTCCTAACGCCCATGGAATACAGGCCTAGTTGCCCCAAACTCTGCTCCCACAACAAGCCTGTCATCCCAGAGATCAGTCTGGCCATCCTTCACTGCATTCCCTCAATGTCAGGTTTGTCCTTTATTAGGTAAGGAGACCAAAACTGCACACAATACTGCACAATGTTCAAGATGTGGTCCCAACAAGGCCCAGTACAGCTGCAGTAAGAGACCCTTTTTGCTGGACTCAAATCCACCTGAAATTAAGGTCAATGCACCAGTTACCTTCCTAACTACTTTCTGTTCCTGCAATATTGTTTTCAGTGACTGGTGTACAGGGAGATCCAGATCATTTTCAATATTACAACTCCCCCCTTGGAGGGTCTGTGTACACTGGTCAACTGACCTCTGGGTTGAGACCTCACTGTGCAGCAGGGACCTTGGAGGGCCGCTCAGAAGGAAACAACAAAAAGGAGTATACATCGCTTTGTAGATCAACATGGTTCAAGCATAGGCTGCCAATCGCTTGTTCCCACCAAAGGGCCCACCGTCACCTCGACCCACCTTACTCTCCATCTGCAACGTATTTGCCCATTCACTCCACTTGTCTCAGTCACCTTGGAGCTTTTCTTACAACCTCCTCGCCCACTCACAATCCTACATCCTTTAGTGCTGTTAGCAGGCTGGGATTTCATACCCGCAACCAAATGCTTAATGCGTTTTGTGAACAGTGGGGCCCGAGCACCGATCCCTGCGATACCTCAGTAACCTTCCTGTGTTCATTTTATTTTTCTGATTTATTTATTTCGTGAATCTGGGTGTCACTGGCTGGGCCGGCATTTATTGCCCATCCCTAGTCGCCCTTGAGCAGGTAGTGGTGAGCTGCCTTGTTGAATTGCTGCAGTCCACCTGTCCCACAATGCCATTTGGGAGGGAATCCCAGGATTCTGACCCAGTTGCAGTGAAGGGAAGGTGATATATTTCCAAATCAGGATGGTGAATGGCTTGGAAGGGAACTTGAAGATGGTGGTGTTCCCATACATCTGCTGCCCTTGTCCTTTTGGATAGACGTGGTCGTGAGTTGGGAAGAGGGTGTCTGAGGATCTTTGGTGAACCATTTCAGTGCAAATTGTAAAACACTGCTGCTGCTGAGCGTTGATGGTGGAGTACTGTGGATGAAACGACACTCAAACTGGCTGTTATGTCCAGGATGGTATCAAGCTTCTTGAGTGTTGTTGGGTCTGCAATCATCCAGGAAAATAGGGAGTATTCTATCACACTTCTGACTTATGCATTGTAGATAATAGACAGGCTTTTGGAAGTCAGGATGTGAGTTACTCGCCGCAGTATTCCTTGCTTCTGACCTGCTCTTGTAGTTACTGTGTTTATGTGGGCGAGTCCAGTGAGTTTCTGAGCAATGATTATCCCCCAGGATTTTGATACTGGGGGATTCAGTGATGGTAGCACCATTGAATGCCAAGGGGCAGGTTAGATTGTATTTTAGTGGTGATGGTCACCGTCTGGCATTTGTGTGGCCTGAATATTACTTGCCACTTGTCAGCCTGGATACTGTCCAAACCTTGTCTCATTTGGACATGGATTACTTCAGTTCTGAGGAGCCACAAATGTTGCTGAACATTGTGATATCATTGGCGAACATCCCCACTTCTGACATTATAATAGAGGCAAGCCATTGATGAAGCAGACCTGAAGATGCTTCGGCCTAAGCCGCTGCTCTAGTGATTCCTACAGACTTGTCCTGGAGCTGAGTTGACTGACCTTCATCAGCCATGACCATCTTCCTATGTGTCAGGTACGATTCTAACGAGCGGGGAGTTTAACCCGGATACCCATTGATTCCAGTTTTGCTAAGGTCACTTGATGCCACACTTGGTCGAAGGCAGCTTTGATTTAAAGCCCTGTCACTCTCACCCCACCTCTGGAATTCAGCGCTTTTGTCCATGTTTGTGGGAATGAGGTCAGAAGCTGAGCGGCTCTGGTAGAGTCCAAACTGGCGTCATTGACCAGGGTATTGCTGAGCAGGTGCTGCTTGAAAGCACTAACACCTTCCATGATAGATAGTAGACTGATGGGTTGGTAATTGGCCGGATTGGATTTTTTCTGCTCTTTATGTATAGCAGTTACTTGGGTACTTTTCCATACAATCGGGTAAATGTCGTTGTTGTAACTGTATGGGAACTGCTTGGCTAGGGAAGTGGCAAGTTCTAGAGCACATGTTTTCAGTGCTATTGCCAGAATGTAGTCAGGGTATGTACCCTTTGAAGTATCCAGTGTCTACAACCGTTTCTGGATATTGCATGGATTAAATGGAATTGCTGATGACTGGTAACTGAATTACTGAGGACCACTGAAGGAGGCCAAGATGGATCATGCGCTCAGCATTTCTTACTGAAGATTGTTGAGTATGCATCAACCTTATCTTTTGCAATGATGAGCTAGGATATTGCATCATTAATGATGGAGATATTTGTGGAATCTCCTTCTCCAATGACTTGTTTAATTGTCCCTATCATTTCTCCACGAGATGTGGAAGAACTGCAGAACTGAGATCTGATCCGTTGCTTTTGGGATCACATAGCTCTGTCTCTTACATACTGATTATGCTGCTTGGCCCACATGTTATCCTGTTTGGTGGTTTCGTCAGGCTGTCACCTCATTTTCAGGAATGGCTGGTGCTGCTCCTGCACACTCCATTGAATCAGAGTCTATTCTCTGGCTTGATAGTAATTGTTGCAAGGGGGATATGCCAGGCCATGAGATTGTGCGGGAGTCCAATTCTGCTGCTATTGATGACTCACAACACCATATGAAAACCCAGGATTGAACTGCTAGATCTGTTCGAAGTTTGTCCCATTTAGTACAGTGATAGTGACACCCAATATGATGGAAGCTATTCTCAATGTGAAGGTGTGACTTTGTCTCCATAGTGACTATGCGATGGTCACTCTTACAGATACTGTCATGGAGAGATACTTCTGCAACTGGCAGATTAGTACGAATGAAATCAAATATGTCTCGTTAGTTCCTTCACCAACTGCGGCAGACCCAGTCTAGCAGTTATGTTCTGTAGAACCCGACCAGTTCGATCTGTAATGCTGCAGCTGAGCCACACTTGGTGGTGGACATTGAAATCCCCCATCCAGGGTACAACTTTGTGTCCTTGCCGCGCTCAGGGCTTCCTCTAAGTGTTGGTCAGCATGGAGGAGTACTGATTCATCAGTTAAGAGAGACTGGTACATGGTACTCAGCAGGAGGTTTTCTTTCCCATGTGTAAACTAACGCCTCGAGACTTCATGGGATACGGAGTCACTGTTGAGGACTCCCAGAGCAATTCCCTTCCAATTGTATCCCACTCTGGCATCACTTCTGCTGTATCTGTTACTAATTCTAATAACCACTAATAATTACTAATTCAAAGTTTGTGAGAAGATTTATAGCTCGGGTGCCTGTTGTTGTGGTTCTGTTCGCCGAGCTGGGAATTTGTGTTGCAGATGTTTCATCCCTTTTCTAGGTGACATCGTCAGTGCTTGGGAGCCTCCTGTGAAGCGCTTCTGTGATGTTTCCTCCGGCATTTGTAGTGGTTTGTCTCTGCCGCTTCCGGTTGTCAGTTCCAGCTGTCCGCTGCAGTGGTCGGTATATTGGGTCCAGGTCGATGTGATCATTGATTGTGTCTGTGGATTAGTGCCATGCCTCTAGGAATTCCCTGGCTGTTCTCTGTCTGTTCTGCTGGTGAGACAGGAGATATCCGGGAAGGTGATGGGGTGTCTGGGATATAGTCATACTCACAGAATCATATCTTACAGACAATGTCAGGCTGTTGCTTGATGAGCCTATTTATTTCTATTTACTGTTTCCTGCCAGCTGTCCCATTCTGGAAACATGGTCATATATTCGCCCCAATCCACTCAGATTTTATTTTGCAAACTAGCTTTACCAAAACTTTCCTGAAAATCCAAGTTCTTGTCTCCCAGACCGTTTCTCAAACATAATCCCCATTTCATAAATCCGTGTTAGCGTTGTCTGTGACCATTACTTTCAGTCCCAATAATTTCTCCTAAATCTTTTATTTACTATGTTCTATGCTCCATGTACTCGAACCTTTTTGCCACACCCGACTTGGTTTTCCTCGTGTTGTTTGAAAGTTCTGTGAAGACAGAACTGAAGTAGCTGTTTCATTGTTCTGCCATTTCCGTTACCCATTCTCCATTCTCTGGTTTCAGATTGTAAGGAAGCTGCACTTGTTTTCTCATACTTCTCACATTGACATGATTTGACGAGCTATGACAGTTCACTCTTATAAACTTTGTGAATATACTCTTCAGAAACCCATCAATTCCTGCCTTTTGCTCCTCAATAATTTACCTTCCACACCATATACTCACAGGAGCATAGACCAACAGAAATACAGCACAACCTATATTAGTCCCACTTTGAAACAACAGGCCCATAGCAGGAAATGTTATGACACTTCCAAGTGCTCGTCCAAGTACTTTTTGATGGTTATGAGGCAACCTGTGATACCTCCCCTCTCAGGAAGTGAATTCCAGACCCTAACAGCTTCTGGGCGAAGAACAAACCTCAAATTTTCTCTAATTCTCAAACCCTTCACTTTAAAAGTGTTCTCGCTTGTTCTCAACTCTCTGACTAAAAGGAACAGCTGCTGTTTATCCTCCCACGTCCATGCTTCTCATAATCTTTGCCTTCTGAATCACATCCCCCTCAGCCTTCTCTGCTCCAATGTAAACAACCCGAGCTTATCCAGTTTCTCTCCATAGCGATATGCTCCATCCCAGGGAACATCCTGGTGAATCTCCTCTGCATACCATCCAGTACAACCATACCCTTCCTTTTAAGTGGCTTCCAGAGCTGCATACAGTACTCCATCTTGACCTAACCAATGCTGTGTATAGCTCTTATAATCTACACCTCGATTGGTTAACGCTACACCCAAGGTCCAGTTCTTAGCTAGTCCATTACCCTGCTCAGTCCCATTCAGTGATGTGTGGAGAAGAACGAACTGAGCTTCCCAATGTGCTGCCATTCATTGATTACTCCCCTGTCTGGTTCCTTCTTCCACTGTGCATCACCTCATATTTATCAGGGTTACGTTCCATCTGCCATTGATCTGACCATCTGACCATTCCATCTGTACCTTTCTGCAACATAAGACCTTTCTCCTCATTGCCAATCAACCAGGCAAACACAAATTTGCTTATCACAATCCCCACCCCTTTCACCCAATCCCTTCATTCACATTTGCACCATTTATGAAAACCACAAATAATAAGGGACACAGCACTTATCCCTGTGGTACACCAGGGGACACTGGTCTCCAGTCACACAAACAACATTATCCCACCACCCTCTGACCCCTGACACTAAGAAGCTTTTCGTTGTAACTTGTCACGTTATCCTTGATTCCATGAGATTTTGCTTTATTTTAAAGTTTCCCATATGGGACTTTGCCAAAGGCCTTGCTGCAATACTAAATAAGCGACCTCCTCAAACTAATTCAATCAAATTCATTAGATTTGACTTCCTTCTGATAAAATCATGATGATTATCCCTGATCTGATCTTGTTTCTCTGATTGGAGTTCAATTTTACCCTTCTGTGTTTTCTCCAGTAGTTTCCTTAACTGTGAATTAATACTCGTTCAACTATACTTCCCTGGTCTATCTCTACCACCCATACTGTGAAGTTATAAATCACACAACACCAGGTTATAATCCAACAGGTTTAACTGGAAGCACATTAGCTATTGGAGCGTCGCTCCTTCATCAGATGATTGTGGAGGACACAACTGTAAGGCACAGAATTTATAGCAAACATTTACAGTGTGATGTAACTGAAATTATACATTGAAAATTACCTTGACCATGTATTGAGTCTTTCATCTGTTCGAATACCATGATAGTTTCACTTCTTTCGTGTGTAAATCAAAAACAACTTTTTTTAAAAAAAAAGTTGCTTCCTCAGGTTAAATGTAACAATTGGTGTTAGCTAGACAATATGTCGAAGGTATTAGCGCTCTGTCAATGCCATGATGTTTAGATTGATTCTAATCTTAAAAAGTGAGATAACAGAGTTTTACATTAATTCATGCAGTTATTGAGCAAAGTATAATGTACTCTGCAATTACAAATTCACCCCACAAAATATATGTGTGCTTGTGGATCTTTGTGTCAGTCTGTGTGTCTGTCTGGGTTGGAGGTTGTGAGTGTGAGAGAGAGTGTATATGTGTGTAGTGAGTGTAGAGTGCCTTAAGTCTGTGAGGGGTGTAGGTGTGAGTGTGGGAGTGTGTGTGTGTGTGTGTGTCTGGGCTGGGGGGTTGTGTGTGTCTGTGAGAGAGAGGGTATATGTGTGCGCATGAGTGTAGAGTGGCCTATGTCTCTG
The DNA here is from genome assembly GCF_020745735.1 of Hemiscyllium ocellatum. Classification (NCBI taxonomy): domain Eukaryota; kingdom Metazoa; phylum Chordata; class Chondrichthyes; order Orectolobiformes; family Hemiscylliidae; genus Hemiscyllium; species Hemiscyllium ocellatum. Next base: position 50,019,263 of record NC_083428.1, read on the forward strand.
AGAGGATGCATGAGTGAGTGTGGGAGGGTGTGTGTCTGTAAGAGTGTGTGTGTGTGCCTTCCGTGTGAAGATATGTATATAGGAGTGGCTCTGTGTTTGTGTAGTGTGTGTGTGTGTGTGTAGACGTGTCTGTGTGTAGATGTGTATATAGTGCAATGGTCGTCACCTGTAGTATGACATGAACATAAGGTGCCGGTTGAGGCCCTCGTTATGGATATGGAACTTAACTATCAGCCTCTGCTTGGCCACTTTTCCCTGTTGCCTGTCCCGAAGTTCGGCTTGGAGGATGGTCAACTGAAGGTCTGAGGTCAAATGCCCTGGACCACTGAAGTGTTACCCAACTGCGAGGCAACACTCCTGTCTGTTGATTGTTGTGCGGTGACAATTCATCCATTGTCGTGGCCTTTGTTCGGTTTCCCCAATATGCCATGATTCAGGGCATACTTGCCTGCTACGTATATGATACACAACGTACATAGTGGGAGGTATCCCCATGTGTAATGGTGGTATCCGTCTCCGCACTCTGACACATCTTGCAGCGCCTACCTTGACAGGGTTGTATGGAGTTGTCCTGAGAGCCGGGCAATGTGCTCTGAACAATGATCTGTTTGAGGTTTGGTGGTTGTTTAAAGGCAAGCAGTGGAGGTATGGGAAGGTCTTGTCGGGGTGCTCATCCTCATTGATATTGAGTTGCAGGTCACCAAGTACATGGTGCAGTTTTTCAGCTCCTGGGAAGTACTGAACAACGAAGGGTACCCTGTCGGTTGCAGCACGTGTCTATCTCCTAAGGAAGTCATTGTGGTACCTTGCTGGGGCAACCGACAGGGTACCCTTCATTGTTCGGTACTTCCCAGGAGCTGAAAAACTATGCCATGTTCTTCGTGACCTGCAACACATTATCAATGAGGTTGAGCACCTCGCCAAGACCTTCCCCACACCTCCACTACTTCCCTTTAAACAACCGCCAAACCTCAAACAGATCATTGTTCGTAGCAAGCTGCCCAGCTCTCAGGACAACTTCATACAACCCTGTCACAGTAGGCGCTGCGAAACGTGTCAGAGTGTGGACATGGGTATTACCATTACATGTGAGGACATCTCCCACTATGTACGTGGCAGGTACTCATGTGACTCAGCCAACATTGTCCATCTTATACGTTGCAAGCAAGGGCGCCCGGAGGTATGGTACATTGGGGAAACCGAGCAAAGGCTACGGCAAAGGATGAATGGGCACCACACAACAATCAACAGACAGAAGTGTTGTCTCCCTGTTGGGGACACTTCTGTGGTACAGGACATTCGACCTCGGACCTTCGGGTGACCATCCTCCAAGGCAGACTTCGGGACAGGCAATAGCGAGAAGTGGCCAAACAGGGGCTGATAGCTAAGAGCAGTACCCATAGGGAGGGCCTCAACAGGGCCCTTGGGTTCATGTCATACTACAGGTGACCACCATTGCACTATATACACGCACAGACACACCTACACAAACACACACACACACAGAGTCACTCCTGTACACACACATACACATGGACACATATATGCACAGACACGCACACTGACACTCGCACACAACCTTACAGACACACACACTCACATACTCACACATGGATGCTGTCAGAGACTTAGACCACTCTACACTCATGCAGGCACGTATACCCTCTCTCTCACAGACACTCGCAAACCCCCACGCCAGACACACACACACTCCCACACTCACATATGCACCCCCTCACAGACTTAAAACACCCTACATCACTACACACACATATACACTCCCTCTCACACTCACAACCCCCAACCAAGACAAAAATACCAAACACAGACAGACAAAGACCCACATGTGCACAAATATTTTGTGGGGTGAATTTGTACTTGCAGTGTTACATTGTACTTTGCTCAAAAACTGCAGGAATACAGTAAAACTCTGTTATTTGACTATTTAGATTAGAATCGATCTAAAAGCATGGCATAGACAGAGAACACAGGGCGCTAACACCTTCGACATATTGTGTAACTAACCCAATTGTTACAGTTAACCTGAGAATGCAACTTTTAAAATATGGTTTTTTGATTTACACACGGAAGAAGCGATTAAAATCTGATTGAAGATTTGTAGCTCGGGTATCCGTTGTTGTGGTTCTGCTCGCCGAGCCGAAAGCTTTTGCTGCAAACGTTTCGTTCTCTGGCTAGGGAACATCATCAGTGCTCGTGTGAAGCGCTGCTTTGATGTTTCTTCCGGTATTTATATTGGTTTGTTCTTGCCGCTTCCGGGTGTCAGTTTCAGCTGCAGTGATTTGTATGTGGGGTGCAGGTCGATGTGTCTGTTGATGGATGTTCTTGCCGTTTCCGGGTGTCAGTTTCAGCTGTAGTGGTTTGTATATGGTGTCCAGGTCAATGTGTCTGTTGATGGAGTTGAGGGATGAATGCCATGCTTCTAGGAATTCTCTGGCTGTTCTCTGTCTGGCTTGTAATTTTCAATGTGTAGCTTCAGTTACATCATACTGTAATTTTTTGCTATAAATTCTGTGCCTAACAATTTTGTCCCCCACAATCACCTGATGAAGGAGTGGCGCTCCGAAAGCTAATGTGCTTCCAATTAAACCTGTTGGACTATAACCTGGTGTTGTGTGATTTTTAACTTTGGACACCCCAGTCCAACACCAGCATTTCCAAATCATGATGACTGTGAAGTGGGACCGTATTAATCGTTCTCCAGCACTCTGGCACCTCCCCAATGGTCAGATTCTAAATAAAATTAATGTTAGAGGTCATCTCGCCACGTTATTCATGCTCTTCTCAAGCATTATTGTGAGATTTTCTCTAGATCTCCCGTTATGCATGTGGAGTAGAGAAGGACAATGATTTTAAACAATGCTGTGTATTAGCCTAGAGAGCTGAGACTGCTCTAAACTGGATGGGAACCTTTCAGCAGCCTGGTAATGTTTTTGCTGCCTCTGTACAGGATCTTAGTGAGATGACATTGGAGTAGTGTGTAAAGAATTTTTCTACTCAATGAAGAAAGTGTATTGTTATATTGGAAGGAGCTCAGAGATAGTTCCCTCAACTGATTCCTGCAAAGAAGGTGTCTTAGGATGGAGAGTTATCAGGAAAGTGGTACAGAAGCCACGATAACATCAGCCATGATTGTATTCAATGGCGTAGCTGGTTCAAGGGGTTGGATTCCTGACTGATGCTCCTCGTCCATACTCAGCCTTTTGACCGTGTTACACAGTATAGAGGGAGGACTGTCTATCAAACAGGAAGCATGCTCTCTGGATAGGTCAGTCTCAATCAGTTTGTCAGAACGTCAGCAGTGGAGTCACACAGTGACCAGTGCGGGTACCTCAACTATTTACAATCTACATCAATGATCAGGAGGTTGGAACAGATATCCAGATACTGAGTTTGGTGATGTGGCTTGGATAAGCAAGAGATTAAATTATCAAGAGAGGGTGGAGTGTCTGCAAATAGATACAGAAAGTTAAAGACAATGGATAATAATCTGGCAGGTGCAATACAACATAATATAACCTGTAATTTCATTTACAGGAATAATGGAAGGCAGTATGTTCCTGAAATGGAGAGGGATTACAGGACTTCGTGATACTGTGTACTGGGGGGTTCACGGAGACCCGTTCAGACATGGAAGGTTTTGCTCCATCCCTGATGGTCTGCTCATTGACACTCCGAGTGACCCCATTGCTCTCTGTACACATGGAATACTTTTGATGTGGTTGGTTGGTGGTGGGGATGGTGTTTTGAAACGTGTAGAAAGGGGATGGCCTTTATCCAAGATACAATTATTCCTTTCTACATGGAGACCCGTAGACGATGGGAATGGCTGCCTGCTTCTGAATGAAGGAACTGTGGCTGCTTTCAGGACAGGGGTATTCACCAACATAATATACTGTACATGGACACACTGTAACATTAATAGAGAGAGAGCTCCTTCAGTTCCTCTACCTCTCCCCATGTAATGGCTACTCTGCAGGTATCATGTTCACCTTCGGGAATCTCATTATACTGGGAAAATAAGGATACACCTGGCAGCTTCCCGCTGAGAGAGAAGCAATGTATTGACCTCATCCACCATATACATCCTCCATCACCGAATGGTCACATTGATGTTGAGATACTGGGAGAAGACGGAGCTGTCACCGACTCCGGCCTGGAAAGTTTTGGATCACAGAAGCTGAATGAAACTGTGACCCTAATAGCCACCGGCAGCACCGTCTTCCCCCTGGCGTGAAGCTGCAGGTCGTGTTGAAGAAGGTGACACCGCTCTGTGACCAGCTCCTTGTTCAGTCCAGATCCCCTCAACACTCTGTTCCTGGGTTAAGTGTAGCTTGGGACGCTGCTCCTGGAAAACCCGGAGAGGATACAGCAGATCCCTTTCCCAACACACACTCACTCCGTGGTTTCAGAGCTTCCCCTGTCTGCAGCCTCTGCTCCGTTTGGTGTTCATGTTACACACTCAGATGCTGTTACCACAGTCCCCATGCTCCATCCAAAGTTGGGTCACCCAATCCTCCGGTCTCACTGAATGTCTGAGGCGGCTCACAGCACAAGCCCCAGCAAACCATCCTCAGCAACTCCACTAACTTTTCAATAACAGGAGTCAGTCAGAAATCCCTCGGCTACAAATATTGTTGACTAGACCAGATCCCTGCAAAAATATTTTAAGAAGGCCACTTAGACCCACACCTTTCCTTATTTTAAAGAGAGATGTGAAGTGCGTTTTCCAGATATGTTGTGACTGGTCAAAGCACTCGACATTAAGCCAAATATAATCTATTCAAATGCTTTAGTTAAAATACAATCAAAAAAAATTTTGGGAGAGCTTATATGTTGGTACACTTACACAAACAATAGATACCGGACCTTCTTGGTATACGCTGCTTGGCACAAAGATAAATTCAAATACAGATTCTTACATGCAGTTTTTTGATCTAGGAAAAATCAACATCAACAACCATCTCAGAGAGAAAAGCAGCTCGGGATCATGTATTGAAAGTTCGAACCCTGCTGGGCAATCCAACAGCTTCTGAATGCTGCAGCTAAAAACAAAACGAGAAACCCTGGTCTGGGAGAGCTGGCCACTGCCCTTCCATTGTTACCACCGTTTTAATAAAACCTAAAGGCCTCCTCAGTTATTTACTTAAACTGTTTTCAGTCAGCAGTTCCGCACCTCTGCCTTTAAAACCTCTCTTCAAAAAAACAAGAGAAAATTACCTTTTTATAGTGATAGTATCCTCACAACTCCACTTTTAATAAAAAGATCTGTCAATATACAAAGATGGATTCATTTTAGATTTCCTAATCTTCCTCTATTAGTAGCAGATAGAAAGGATAGTGAAAAAGGTGTTTGGTATGCTTTCCCTTATTGGTCATAGTATTGAGTACAGGAGTTGGGATGTCATATTGGGGCTGGACAGGACATTGGTTAGGCTACTGTTGGAATATTGCATGCAATTCTGGTCTCCTTCCTATCGGAAATATGTTGTGAAACTTGAAAAGGTTTGGAAAAGATTTACAAGAATGTTGCCAGGACTAGAGGATTTGAGCTATAGGGAGAGGCTGAACAGGCTGGAGCTAATTTCCCTGGAGAGTCGGAGGCTGAGGGGTGACCATATAAATGTTCACTAAATTATGAGGGGCATGGATAGGATAAATAGGCAAAGTCTTTCCCTGGGGACGGGGAGTCCAGAACAAGAGGGCATAGGTTTAGGGTGAGAGGGGAAAGATATCAAAGAGACCTAAGGGGCAACCTTTTTCATGCAGAGGGTGATACGTGTATGGAATGAGCTGCCAGAGGATTTGGTGGAGGCTGATACAATTTAAGAGGCATTTGGATAGGTATATGAATAGGAAGGGTTTGGAGGGATATGGGCTGGGTGCTGGCAGGTGGGACGAGATTGGATTGGAATATCTGGGGGCATGGATGGGTTGGACAGAAGTGTCTGCTTCCATGCTGTACATCTCTATGACTCTGTGATTCTATGACTGCAATGTGTGTGTGCGTGTGATATATATATATATAGACTCTGAGCATATAAATGTTCACAACGAGATTCGATTTCAATCATTTTACTCCTGCCACAAAATGCCTTTGTCTTTCTTTATCCACGTCTCCAGACTGTGTCAAAACTTAGTTTTCTCGCCCTGCCACCTGTATCATTTCAAATTGAATGGCAGCAATAATAAGCTCACTCGAAACAGACTGGTATTTTTTCACCTGAATGTGTCCAAAGTTTTAAGGGGTCACGATCAGTGATAAAGATTTATCTCATGTATGTTATTCGCAATTTAAATGCTGAAATGTTGGAAGGCCAACACCAAGCTCAAGGCCTCCTTCCCCATTTTGGAATAAATCTGGTGATGTTTGCCCTGGACACTCCAACTACACGTTATATAATGGAGCACTCCTCATCTCTCCAATAGTCCCTCTGAATGACATAGCTCCTCATGTCTCAGCATAAAAGAATTACATACTTCTGTACCTCTTAATGCTATAACCTCTTTACCTGCTACTCCTGGCCTATGCCAGTAAACCTTACTCTCACAGGTATATGTTTTAAGAAGCTATCACACATTCTTCTCAATCTCTCACAGAATCCAAACTTTGATTTCTGAACCCAATCATCATCAGACATTTCAGCTTCTAATCTTGCCATTGTTACTCTCTGCTCTTCCACACGATTTCTCACGACTGCAGGAAGTGAATTGTTGAACTTCTCCAAAATAAGAATCTCTCTAAGAGTGCCATAGCCTTTGCTCTGTTTTTAATACCGATACCCACCTTTCAAAATTACTTTGTTTGATTCTTTCAAATTGAATGCACGCTTAACGAGGGAGTGTTTTTTTAGATTCCAGAAACGCTATCTCTAGCTTCTGGCACAAGCTCATATGCACTTCAGATGGCTTTCTTCACCTCCTTATACTGGCCAGATACCTCCACTGATCGGGATGCAAATACCTACCAGCTCTGTGTGGATCAACTAAATCCACATGGTCACTGATCACTGCATTTATTTAGCCACTTTCTCAAATGAAATTAAAAAGGCTTCCCTATTCTTCTCATCAAATTTAGACAATGCCTGGGCATATTTAAACAAAACCCCATCAGGCCTTTGGCTACTAAAGGATTGCTCATCCTTACTATCCTCCTCATCCAACCTACAGTCTGCCTTCATCTCAACCTTCTATGTCAACTTTCCTCTCTAATTGTTAACTTTTGAAGTTGAAAATCTCTGGTTTTCTTCTCTCTCTTTCTCTCTTTCTTCTTCATTTCCTTTTCTTTTATTTCTACTTCTCAATTTAATTTAACTGGTTTCAATTCCTTCTCATGGTCAAGGTGCCTCATTTTGAAATTGAATTCGAGCCATTTCCAAAGAGTCTGATGGCGGTTCCACCACATGTAATTGCCGAGCTATAGCTGTAATTATCTCTCATTTTCTCACGGACAAACACAACCCCAACTCCAGCTTGTCTGTCAATTCCTAAAGCTTTGCCTTCATTACCTTTTGTAAAACCTCCAACTTCACTTCTTCCACACCCAGAGAACTCTCAGTGACTAAAAGAATCTTTATACCCAAAACACGTTTTAAACCAACCGAATTCAACATCTGGAACAACTATCATATGCGACTTTTGAACCCAATAGTCTCCATTGCATACTCTCCAGTGTCTGCATGAGAGTATTCTGGATGCTCTGGTTTCCTCCCACAATCTAAAGATGTGCACATCAGTTGAATTGTTTGTAGTTTTCAGGGATGTGTGGGTTAGATGCCTTAGTTGGGGTAAATATGTCATAATTGGGCAGAGGAATGGTTCTGGGTAGGTCACTCCTCGGAGGGTCGGTGTGGACTTGTTGGGTCAAATGGCCTGTTTGCACATTGTAGGGATTGTAATACAAACCCAATTTTGTATTATTGATTTAGAACCAGACAAGAGTCCACCGTTAGACCAACCAGACCACCTCAAATTATTTCAAGAAGGTAGCTTGAATGCCAAAATTTCCTTATTTTAAAGTTGGATGCGGTGTGATTTCCAGATGTGATGCTACTTGCCAAACCACTCACCATTAATTAAAACACAATATATTTAAACACTCGAATGAAAAGCCATACAAAATGAAGAGGATTTTAGAATAACTTAACGATTGGAAACCTTAACTAAATAATGGATACAGTACCTTTTACAAATGAACTGTTCCAATATACTAACATCACCTAAACACACCCCATGGTAAAAAGGAGCATTCAGACATACAGTTCTCCAGTCCAGGAGGAAACAGCATCAAGTGAAGCTTTAGAGAGAATAGCAGCTAGGGATAATTTACTAAAGCTTCCAACCCTTCTGGGACCTGGTGACTTACAGCTATAAGGAAAAAACTAGAAAGCCTGGTCTATGCGAGCTGGCCATTGTTGCTACTATTTATTTAAAACCCAAAAACCCTGAAAGTTATTTACTTGAGCCGTTTACAGTAGGCAGTTTTGACTTTAAGATCTCTGGTTTAAAACAAGAGAAAATAACTTTTTTAAAAATAAAATGTGACAGCATTGTCACACAATTTAGATGCCTGGTCCTTTACTCAATGAGCTTCCCGCTGTTACTGAGCGCAAGGTCACCTGACTTGGCAAACATTGGTACAGTCCAAGTTACAAGGATGTGTTGCATAACTTCTGAAACACGCCTGTCCATGGGCCATCACATGGGACATACCGGGAAGTGAACAACAGCCTGACACACACCATTTCACTGTTTCTGAGCTACACAGTGCCAGCACTCGATACAAAATATAGCCAAAACTCAAGGCCAGGGAAAGATACAGAGGGACAGAAATTCACATTAAAGGCAGAAACAGACAGTAAATTAACTGGGAGGAGGTTGTAGAAACATGGGGGAAAAGACAGGGCAATGGGACGAACTGGAGAAGTGAGATCTTCGAGAGTAAAATTACAAGAATGAGAACATTGAATAAAGGCATTGTCAGATCAGCTGAAATGATTTGTTACATCAAATTCTGAATATGCTTCACAGAACACCACAAACAACATAAACTGGGGCAAGATGACAACCCAGCATGGAGGGCTGTGCAGACCATGCTAGTGTGTTGCTCAGTAAACTGCACTATCTGCCCAGCATGGAGAGCATTGCAAACTTTACTATCATAGACTAACTGTACTCGCATCAGATTACTATCTCCACTGGGAATTTTTGCTCTGTGTGTGTGTGTGTGTGTGTGTTCATCAGAGACTGAGGCAGAGTGTGTGCGCGTGCGCGATTGGCGTGGTTGAATGCGAAACTCATTGTTTGAGAAGGAAAGCACATGGAGGAAACTATTTTTAATACGACCAACTGGCAGGATTTTTGTTAATCAACAGAGAGAGAACGAGAGAATTTTCATGGACAGATGAGGTAAAGTGTTTGAAGACGTTAAAATAAAGGCAATGCCATAAAAATAGCAATATATATCTGCGTGAACATGAATGACAGATGGATGGGAGGTTGGTGTGTGTTCGAATCAGATTTGCTTCAACAGGGTTGAAGCCAGGAGCGTCAGCAGCAGATTATTAACTTCATTAAGACTGTATTTTATAACTCAAGGTTCAAACAGGAGATGGAATAAGCCAGTGAGATACATTGTGGAGTGGTGAGTATTTCAAGTTGGAAATGGACAGGGAATGGTGTCAGGAACCAGCTCTTGTTCAAAGGGATCACCCACAGTTATGACTCATCTGTTTCAGCCGCAGAAATTGACCAGGGATGGGATGGAAACAGTGGAAGGAAGTGGAATTTGTAACCAGAACAGTAGACAGTGACCTCCATCCTCTTAATATTTAAATAACAAAGGCAAAGATACAGTATATGCGGTTATCCACTGAAACTGAGTAGGTCAACACAGAGACCCATGAGTAACATTGCCAGAGCAGAGTGAGGCAGTAATTGAACACTTTCATTGATGTAGTTAGTAGTTGTCTGTAGAGTAAATATCTGGATTCAGAGTTTCAACAGGAACAATAATAGCGGATAGAAGTGTAGACTATATGAAAGAACAGTAATACTGTCATAACTAGTTTATAGAAAAAAAATGGACAGTGACACTTACCAGGAACACCAACGATAGCCAGGAAGGGATAATAAAATTATTGAAAAATGAGAAGAGCGAAATAGATCCGCCATGATAATGACAACCAATAAAATGCAGCAAGATACCAAATATAATCGGATAAACTCCTGTCTATTGTTGGAATATTCCAATCTAATGTTCTCAGATTCTGATCCATTGTTGCAACATTCCAGTCAAATGCTCTCAGATTCTGATCTCTCCTCCCCCTCTCTCTGGATCTGCTGATCCCTGTCAGTGCTGTCGGTGATGGTCCCGCTCATGTTATGGGATAACACATTGGGATAACACATTGAACGGCGCCCACTTATCATTAAACGATGGAAAGCCTCCATTGGGATAATTAGTATCCATCGAGACTGGCATTAATCACAGGCACTGAACAAATAGGATCAGTTAACCAGTTCCATACATCACTTTTCATATCACTATAAAAGGGAACATTTACTGGTTTTGGATGGAATGTATGAGGGTTGCTGTGGGATGGACCATAAATCTTTCAATTTTTATTTCTGTTTCCTTGCATACGAGATTATTAACATAACACTTCAGGGGTCTATATGTGTTCCACTCTGTTTATGAAAGGAAGCAGTTATAAAATAACAGATCAGCTACACAAAAAAAAACGTCGGGTGGGCAAGTTTCTAGATGCCTTAACCTACAGTATGATATTTATTGACCAATGTGGGGCTACTCCGGGTTTTCAAATCCTTTCGTAACCTTGACACAGAGCACTGAGACTGCTGCTCAGGAACAGGCCAAAGCAATTCTGTCCCTATGGGCCTCTTACAGAAGGATAGGAGAAGGCTATTCAGTCCATATTAGCCTGTTGCTAATTGAAAAGGTGGAACTCTGGAATATTAGCGCATTTTGCCAACAAAATCATTCAAAATAAAGGATTTATCGCTGCAGCTGTATGAGGTGTTACTGAGAGGGTACCTGGAGTTCATTGTTTCTGTAACTGAGAAGGGATGGACCTCCATCAGATACAGATAACTGGCTGCTTGTAATCCAGGGGTTGATGTACCATTTAATGTCTCGTGGCTGTTATACAGGGACAGGAGGGTCCCATGCAGCCTCTCGATCCTGTTACAGAGGAGCAGGAAGTGTTTATTTAATATATCAAGTCTGTTACGCATAAATATTACGTTTAAACTAGTAATGGAATAGGAAAGACCTGATGTAAACAATAACGTTCTAACTTTGAACAAGACCAATTTTGAAAGTGTTAGGTGAGCCCTGTGAAAGGCTGATTGGAATACCCTATTCACAGGGAAAGGGATGGTTGGAAAATGCAAGGCAATCAAAACTTTGTTTCAGAGAGTCCAGAGCCAAAGTGCTCCTATTAGTGAGATGGGCAAGGCTGGTGGGTGCAGGGAGTGCTGGATGGCTAGATATATTGATGCTCTGGTCACGGTAAGGAAGGAGGCATATGTCAGGTAAACAGAGCTGAGATCAAGTGGATACCCAGACGAGTATAAGGGCAGAAAGTGTATAGTCAACGGGGAAATTGGGCCAGAAAAACGTGAACACAAGTTGGCTTTAGAAATAGGGTTAACGAGGTATTGAAGAATTTCTACAATCTTTTAATGGCAAAAGATTAACTAGGGAGAGAATAGGGCACCTTAAAGATCAGTAAGGCTACGTATATGTGGAACCACAAGAGATGAGAGGGATATGAAATGAGTATTTCTCCTCAGTATTTAATGTGGAGGGAGTTACAAGAGCAAGAGAATGAAGAATGTATAGTGATATCTTGAGAAGTGTCTATATTACAAGGAGATGTTGGACATTTTAAAACACATAAAGGTGAACAAATCCCTGGGACCTGATCAGTTGTATCCCAGACGTTTGTGGGAAGCTATGAAAGAGATTGCGCTGCATTTGGCTGATATATTTGTATCATTGATTTCCAGAGGTGAAGTGCCAAAATATTGGAGGGCTGCTAACGTAGTGTCATCATTTAAGAAAGGAAGGATAACCAGGTAAATATAGACTGGTGACCCTGACGTCAATGGTGACTAAATGATTGGAGGGGGTTTTGAGGGAAAGGATGTATATGCATTTGGAAAGACAAGGACTGAAGAGGGCTTTGTACGTTGGAGATCACGTCTCACTGACTCGGTGGAATGTTTTGAGGAAGTGATGAAGATGATTGATGAAGGCAGGACAGTGGATGTTGTCTTTATGGAATTCAGTAAGAAAACCAAAATGTTCTACATGGTAGACTGGTTAGCAAGGTCAGACTGCCTGGGATCCTGGGAGAGTTCACCATTTAGATCCAACATTTTCTTGAATATTGGAGACAGGGCGTGACAGTGGGCATTTGTTCATTGAACTTGGAGACCTGTGACCAGTGGTATGCCACAAAGGTCAACAGTGAGTCCACTGGCTCTTGTCACTTACACAAACCATTTGCATTTGAGTATATGAAGTATGGTCAGTAAGCTTGTGGATAATTCCAAATTTGGTGGTGTAGTTGACAGTGAAAAATGATATCTCCGAACAAAGAGAAAGTTGATTTGGTGAGCTGAGGGGTGGCGGATGGAGTTAAATTTAGATGAATGTGAGGTGTTGCATTTTGGCAAGACAAATCAGGGCAAGGTATATAGGTAGAGTTCTGTCGAAAGTTGCCACTCAAAGAGAACTCTATTGTAATTATAGAAACCCTTCAGTGACGAAACAGGCTATTCGGCCCATCGAGGCCACACCAACCCTCTAAACAGTATCCTACTGGAGAAACCCCTACCCTGTCCCTCTGAGCCTGCATTTCGCATGGCTAATCCACCTTGCCCACATGTCCCTGGGTACTTGGGACAATTTAACATGGCCAATCTCCACCTGCTGGTATATCTTTGTACTGTGGCAGGAAAACGTAGCACCTGGAAGAAACGCACGCAGACACGGGGAGAATGTGCAAACTCCACACAGGCAGTCATTCAAGGATAGAATTAAACCCAGATCGCTGTGCTCTGAGGTAGCAATGCAAGCCACTGAGGCACTGTGTCACCTGGTGGCGCAGGTTAACCATTCCTTGAAAGTGCCGTCACATGTAGACAGCGCAGTGAAGAAGGCACTTGGTGACCTTCCCTTTATTGGTGCGTGTTTTGAGTCTATGCGTTTGCATGACAAAATCTGTACAGGACATTGGTTTGGCTACTTTTGTAATATTGCCTTTAATTCTGGTCTCCCTGTTGTCGGAAAGATGTCAAACTTGAAAGGTTACAGAAGAGATTTAAAAGAATATTGCAGAGGTTGGAGGGTTAGAGTTACAGGGAGAGTTTGAATAGGCTGGGAGTATTTTCAAGTGTTGAGGCTGAGGGGTGACTTAAAGAGGTTTGTAAAATCACAAGGGACATAGATAAGGTAAACAGTCACCCTAGGATAGGCGAGTCGAAAATTACAGGACAAAGTTTAAGGTGAGACGGGAAAGATTTATGAAGGGAAATGAGGCACAACACTTTCAAAGAGAGACTGCTGTGTGTATGGATTGAGCACCCAAAGGAGGTGGTGGAGGCAGACACAGTTACACCATTTAAAAGGCATTTGGATGTGTACATGCATGGGAAGGGTTTAGAGGGGTATGGGCCAAGTGCTGGCAAGGGGGACGAGATTAATTTAGGATATTTGGTCAGAATGGATGACTGGACCGAAGGGTCATTTTCCGTCCTGTACATCACTGACACTCTGTTGACTCTTGAGTGTATAACACAAGAACAGGAAGAGGCTATCCAGGTTCTGAATTCTGTCAGTTAACTTGTTTGCTCAATTACAGAGAGTCAAATAGAAAACTACATCATTCAGATTTTACAGAAACAGGAGAAAGGCTTTTAGTCAAGAGAAGCTGTAAGGAATGTGAGGAGGCTTCAGTCCCTCAATTCCATTCCACAGGAGCAGCCATTGAGCAGAGAGCGATTGGAGCCTGTTAGTCAATAGTAAGAGGAGGACATCTATTTTCACAAACTTGAGATCAGGAGGCATCACTCAGTTGCTCGAGACTGGGAAACAGGAACAGGAGGCAGTCACTCAACTTCTCGAGGCTGGGACTCAGGAACAGGAGGCAGTCACTCAACTGTTCGAGACTAGGACACAGGAACAGGACGCAGTCACTCAACTGCTCGAGACTACGACACAGGAACAGGAGGGAGTCACTCAACTGCTCGAGACTGGGACACAGGAACAGGAGGCAGTCACTCAACTGCTCGAGACTGGGACACAGGAACAGGAGGCAGTCACTCAACTGCTCGAGACTGGGACACAGGAACAGGAGGCAGTCACTCAACTGCTCGAGACTGGGAAACAGGAACAGGAGGCAGTCACTCAACTGCTCGAGACTAGGACTCTGGAACAGGAGGGAGTCACTCAACTGCTCGAGATTAGGACACAGGAACAGGAGACAGTCACTCAACTGCTTGAGACTGGGACACAGGAACAAGAAGGAGTCATTCAACTGCTCGAGACTGGGACACAGGAACAGGAGGCAGTCACTCAACTTCTCAAGACTGGGAAACAGGAACAGGAGGCAGTCACTCAACTTCTCGAGGCTGGGACTCAGGAACAGGAGGCAGTCACTCAACTGCTCGAGATTAGGACACAGGAACAGGAGACAGTCACTCAACTGCTCAAGACTGGGTCACAGGAACAGGAGGGAGTCACTCAACTGCTCGAGATGAGACACAGGAACAGGAGGGAGTCACTCAATTGCTCGAGAGTGGTACACAGGAATTGGAGGCAGTCACGCAACTGCTCGAGACTGGGACACAGGAACAGGAGGGAGTCACTCAACTGCTCGAGATTAGGGCACAGGAACAGGAGACAGTCACTCAACTGCTCGAGACTGGGACACAGGAACAGGAGGGAGTCACTCAACTGCTCGACACTGGGACACAGGAACAGGAGGGAGTCACGCAACTGCTCGGGACTAGGACACAGGAACAGGAGGGAGTCACTCAACTGCTCGAGACTAGGACACAGGAACAGTAGATAGTCACTCAACTGCTCGAGACTGGGACACAGGAACAGGAGGCAGTCACTCAACTGCTCGAGGCTGGCACTGGGAAATCTGGAGTCTTGTGAGGCCCCAGGATCCTGTTACTCAAGGACAGCAGGAGGTGACTCACTCCCCATCAGCTTTGGGCACTGGAAGAGGAGGGGAGTTTGCCTGTTGCAAACAGAAATAGATGAATAAGTTGCATTCGTCGTCCACACAATCCTGCCCCACCATTCACTAAGACCACGGCTGATCTGATGGGGATTCCCTCATTCCATTTTACGGAGACTCCCCTCTCTGCAGCCTCTGCTCCATTTGTTGGTCATGTTGCAGACTCAGATGCTGTAACAACAGTCACCATGACTTATCCAGAAGGATGGGTCTAACCGGATGAGTCAGGATTTGAAGGGTCCAGTCACAAGAATGAAAACACAATATAAAGACATTGCCAGATGTTTAGTTCTCTCACATTTGCAATCCAACTCACATAAACAGCCCAACCATTGTACGTTCAGGATTGAGCACTGTACAGATCCAGCTAGCTTACTGCTGAATGCAACCCAGCAATGTTCAGAGTGGAATTCTGTGCAGCCCACCTATAAACCCAGACTGTTGCAATGTTCGGTAACACTGTGTTAGATCACTGCCCAGTGTGGGGAAACTTGCAGCCAATGCTGTCAGTGACAGGATGTGCAGCTCCCATCCATTTACGGCTTTATATATTCGTTGCGCCTTGACGAGGTGTGCTGTGGGTGTGAAAATCACTGAAAGTGAGAGATGTAAATTGAAACAGTTTCAACACCAATAGTTCCGACTCAAGCGCATACCACTCCAGTATTTAAAGATGAAATAACTGGGATAATGTTGAGTGAGTTTATATGGATAGTGCAAAGAACTAAGAGGGAAATGGTGATGTTATAGTGGTTGCACTGTAAGCCTCCAAATAATCAATTGGAATTAGTGAAACAAATATGCAGGGAGACTGAGGAGACTTGCAGGAGCAAAAAAAGGAGGGTTCAGGTTCAGGTAGCTGGAATCAATGGAATCTCTGGAGAGAAAAAGAACGACTACGGAGAAAATAGGACGTCTTAAAATTCAAAGTGGGCATTCATGTGTAAAACCACAACAGACGGGCGAGGTCCTCAATTTCCCCTCTGTATTAACCACGAAGAAAGACATGAAGATCTTTGACCTTTGAGTGGGGGGGGGGGGGGGGGGGTGTGAAGAGAGGTTAGTTGCCATATCTTGGTACCGTTAATATCATAGTAGAGGTGCTGTTGGACATATTAGAATGCATAAATGCAGAAAAATCTCTTGGTCCTAAACAGATATATCCAAGAGTACTGCAAGAGGCGAGAGAAGACAGTTCAGGGGCCAAGGTCCCGGAAGATTAGGCAGTAGCAAATGTTGTGCCCTTATTCAAGAAGGGCTGCAAAGAAAAACCTGGGATGTATGCACCAGTAAGCTTCACATCTGTTTTCAGTAAACCACTTGAGAAGGTTCTGAGAGATAATGTATGCATGCATTTGGAAAGACAGAGTTTGACTTGGAGCAGTCAGCATAGCTTTGTGCGTGGCAGATCATGCCTTACACATTTTGTTCGAGTTTTTTGAGGAAGTGACCAGGAAGGTTGACGAGGGCAGGGTGGTGGACATGGTCTATATGGATTTCAGTAAAACCTTTGATAAGGTTCCACGTATTTCCTAGCACAGAAAGTAAGGATGTAATTTTTCCTCATATGCATCTGTGTAAGGGACACTGAGCAGGTCCAGGAAAAGAAAAACCAGGTTCATCTCCAATTCAGTCCCCAATATCTACTCTATCACAGCTACCACAGTGCTCCAATATATATGAAGCCTGCAGCAGGACAACAAACAATGAGTAAGAGAGTCTGTAGTCCTTCTGCATTTATGACATGCTGACGATAATCCCACTTTGCATTTTGAGAGACAATCTGGGGTCAGATAGACACTATGAAGAATTTAAAGTCTGGTTGAAGATTTGTAGCTCGGGTGTCCGTTGTTGTGGTTCTGTTCGCCGAGCTGGAGGTTTTTGCTGCAAACGTTTCGTTCCCTGGCTAGGGAACATCATCAGTGCTATTGGAGCCTCCTGTGAAGCGCTGCTTTGATGTTTCTTCCGGTATTTATAGTGGTTTGTTCTTGCCGCTTCCGGGTGTCAGTTTCAGCTGTAGTGGTTTGTATGTGGGGTCCAGGTCGACGTGTCTGTTGATGAATGTTCTTGCCGCTTCCGGGTGTCAGTTTCAGCTGTAGTGGTTTGTATATGGGGTCCAGGTCTATGTGTCTGTTAATGGAGTTTGTGGATGAATGCCATGCCTCTAGGAATTCCCTGGCTGTTCTCTGTCTGGCTTGTCCTATGATGGTAGTGTTTTCCCAGTCAAATTCATGTTCCTGGTTGTCTGAGTGTATGGCTACTAGGGATAGCTGGTCGTGTCGTTTTGTGGCTAGCTGATGTTCATGGATGCGGATTGTTAGCTGTCTTCCTGTTTGTCCTATATAGTGTTTTGTGCAGTCCTTGCATGGTATTTTGTAAACTACATTAGTTTGGCTCGTGCTGGCTATTGGGTCCTTTATTCTAGTGAGTTGTTGTCTGAGTGTGGAAGTTGGCTTGTGTGCTGTTATGAGTCCTAAGGGTCGCAGTAGTCTGGCTGTCAGTTCTGAGACGCTCCTGACGTATGGTAGTGTGGCTAGTCCTTTTGGTTGTGGCATGTCCTCGTTCCGTGGTCTATCTCTTAGGCATCTGGTGATGAAGTTGCGTGGGTATCCGTTTTTGGCGAATACCTTGTATAGGTGTTCCTCTTCCTCTTTTCGCAGTTCTGGTGTACTGCAGTGTGTTGTGGCTCTTTTGAATAGTGTCCTGATGCAGCTTCGTTTGTGTGTGTTGGGGTGGTTACTTTCATAGTTTAGGAATTGGTCTGTGTGTGTTGGTTTCCTGTTGGACCATAGAACAGGCTATCACTATAGGACAGAACAGGACAACACTTCGCAAAAAAAACGGCACCAAAAGAAAAAATGGACAAACTAATCCACAAACAGGAGGACACTACAACACACACCTGGGTTAAAAACCTTTCCCACAGACAGCTCACAGACATGGAAAGAACTATACTGGCCAAAGGACTCAAATACAACTACAGGGATGCCAACACAGCAGACTTCCTAGCAGCACTAAAATGCACACTCAGGAACAATGGACTGACAGAAGAGACACAACAAACAGTGAGACAAACGGTCGTACCTACGATGATAAGAAAACGACATACACATAACCTCAACACCAAGGAGAGGGAAGCACTGAAAGCATTGAAAAATGACAAGAACATAATCATACTACCAGCAGATAAAGGCAGAATGACAGTCATCTTAGATAAATCAGACTACATCAATAAAGCACAACAACTACTCGCAGACACCAACACCTACCAAATGAAGGATTCCGACCCCACACCACAACTCACCAATAGAATAATCAACACACTAAAGAATCTACAAAAAAAGGACAGATAACCAAAGCGGACCAGCAAAGAATGAAACCTGAAAGCAACAACACCCCCAGATTCTACGGACTACCCAAAGTACACAAACCAGACATCCCACTCAGACCCATAGTATCACTACCAGGGACACCAGCGTACAAACTGGCCAAAGAACTACAACAAAAACTGAAACACCTAGTCAGCGGATCCAAACACTCCATACAATCAACACAGGAATTCTTGGACATCATCAGGAATACACACATAGACAAAGAAGAAACCATGGTATCATTCGACGTGATGGCACTGTTCACATCAATTGACAAAACCCTAGCCAGAGAAACAATAGCCAACCTACTGGACATACATAACAGAACACAGGAGGCCGAACCTATCAACAAGGACGGCATACTTAAACTACTAGACCTGTGCCTCACCACACACTTTACATTCAACAATCAGAAATACGAACAAATCAACGGAACACCCATGGGGTCACCAATCTCGGGACTCATAGCAGAGGCAGTTATGCAAAGGTTAGAACATACAGCCCTTCCACAAATCCAACCCAAACTCTGGATCAGATACGTCGATGACACCTTTGTAATCATCAAAAACACAGAAATAGAAAAAACACACCGAATCATCAACGCCACACCCACAGGAATACGATTCACGAGAGAAGAGGAAAAGGATAGCCAACTCCCATTCCTAGACGTGTTAGTAGAGAGAACACCCAACGGAGAATTCACCACAAGGGTACACAGGAAACCAACACACACAGACCAAGTCCTAAACTATGAAAGTAACCACCCCAACACACACAAACGAAGCTGCATCAGGACACTATTCAAAAGAGCCACAACACACTGCAGTACACCAGAACTGCGAAAAGAGGAAGAGGAACACCTATACAAGGTATTCGCCAAAAACGGATACCCACGCAACTTCATCACCAGATGCCTAAGAGATAGACCACGGAACGAGGACATGCCACAACCAAAAGGACTAGCCACACTACCATACGTCAGGAGCGTCTCAGAACTGACAGCCAGACTACTGCGACCCTTAGGACTCATAACAGCACACAAGCCATCATCCACGCTCAGACAACAACTCACTAGAATAAAGGATCCAATAGCCAGCACGAGCCAAACTAACGTAGTTTACAAAATACCATGCAAGGACTGCACAAAACACTATATAGGACAAACAGGAAGACAGCTAACAATCCGCATCCATGAACATCAGCTAGCCACAAAACGACACGACCAGCTATCCCTAGTAGCCATACACTCAGACAACCAGGAACATGAATTTGACTGGGAAAACACTACCATCATAGGACAAGCCAGACAGAGAACAGCCAGGGAATTCCTAGAGGCATGGCATTTATCCACAAACTCCATTAACAGACACATAGACCTGGACCCCATATACAAACCACTACAGCTGAAACTGACACCCGGAAGCGGCAAGAACAAACCACTATAAATACCGGAAGAAACATCAAAGCAGCGCTTCACAGGAGGCTCCAATAGCACTGATGATGTTCCCTCGCCAGGGAACGAAACTTTTGCAGCAAAAACTTCCAGCTCGGCGAACAGAACCACAACAACTATGAAGAATTTTCAACTGCATGGAATGGGTCCTATTACAGATCAAAATCATTTGAGCATTTTCACAAATATTGTCCCATCTCTCCGAGGTGTTCTGAACCCCCAACACTCTCTCGCAGGCATCACAAAGCTGCACAGTCTCGTCTGAGGGAACACACTCCAACTAATGATAAAGGATACTGACAGAGAGTGTATTCTAAGCAATAAGCACCCACTTCTCTCTATCGGATCTGTAAGAGTCTGTTAAAGCTGTATTTTTAAAAAAAATCAAATCTCTGATCCGAAAAAACCAGAAGACATCTTCAGTAGGTAGTTCATACTTACGAGTTATTTGATCAAATGATGTCATTCTTTCTCCCTAAAATAACACGTGGTGGCTCAGTATTTAGCACTGCGGCCTCACAGCACCAGGATCCACAGATGTGCAGGTTAGATGAATTGGCTATTGATACATCACCCATAGTGTTCAGGGATATGTAGGTTGTAGCATTAGTCAGGGTAAATATAGGATACTAGGCGAATGGGTCTGGGTGGGTCGAAGTCGACTTGTTGGGCCCAAGGGCTTGTTAGGACACTGTTGGGATTCTATTAATTCCAAATCACTCAAGCAAGTTACACCCCTAGCTTCCTACAATTTAAACATGGAATCCATTATCCCCGGTTGACAACTCGGTGTTACCAATTGTAGGGGTAAGAAACATGGTTTTGGCTATATTGCACTTGATCTGACGCATTGCCATTCATGTTTTAACAGTATTGATAATTATTGAGTTATGAGAATACTCCATAAATGTTGTCATTTTTTTCTAAGAACAACAGACTAATAAGGGTTCACTTTCTCTGAGAGGGTTCAATATCTAACCATATTGACACCGAGTCCTCAGTGGCCCAGACGCTAACATAGGAAAATAAAGAGCTTAATTGATTGATTTTAATCTGGGAGATCTACTCCCCACACTCTGAGGGGTAGTTGAAAGTTGGTTAGCTTGATAAAGAGTCGCTTATGATGCCAAATAAAAGAGCTAAACCAGCCATTAAGTCTCCTAAATATCTGTCTGGGAAACATCAAAGGAAGCATTCACATGGTGTATAGCAAATAAGGAAGGACATTCATTGGAAGAACAGCTATCCGATCTAGCCAGGATATTGGAAGTGCCTCCCATCTTTGAAGGTCTTGTTTAATTTTGTCAAACAAATGGACATAGTTCACGCTAAATAAATGATCAAAGACGGATGTAATGAATATACTAAAATAGGGAAACCACCCTCGTGACCATTTAAAAGGAAACCTTCAACATCAGGTATTTCCCTGAGACCTCCCATAGGGATGGATACAAACTTTGTAAAATTAATCTTATAGCCCGAAAAGGTGATAAGCGAATTAATGCATTACATCACGTGGGATTTGACAAAATAATAAGACCCTCATCTGCATACAACATAACCTTATGTTACTTCAATCTTACTTCTGGGGCAGGAATGTTGGGATAATATTCCCAATTGTGTAGGATGCCACCGAATCTACAATTGTTGCATGGATGGCGAAGAGATCAACCCTCGTGTGCCACTTCTGCGGGTTAAAGGAGAAAATAAAATCCCTACTTGTGAGGTATATCTGCCTCCAGACATCTACCAGCTCTAGTTCTGCACACAAATCCACTAATTGCTTACATTATAACGAGGGTATTGGGGGACATTTGGACACTCTGTCCACCGTGGGTCCATAAGACAGTTGAATTATCCTTCTACAAGTACATACCACAATGCAAGATAACTTAATTTGGAAATGCATCTACCAGGAGTTTAAGATTGTGCGCCAGGGGGGGGTTGGAAATAGTGTATTACTTCCCATAGTTCAAGACTTTGTGGATGATGATCCTCCCGTGAGTGTCTAATGCAATCTAGTAATTTAAATGGAAGATTCTTCTTCACTAGGATGGCTTCTCCCCTACTCCTTGTATTAAAAGACGAGAAAAAAACCCCGATCAAACCGCCCTGCTTTAACGTCAAATGTTCCTTGCCATCAAGGTGCATCTCCTGAAATTGGACAACATTCACCCTCTCTTTTTGAAGACTAGAAAGTATATTTTTCCTCTTGACTGGCAGATGGCTCCCCTTAATGTTCCAGGTAGAACATTTAAGCACATCATTATCCATAACTCATTGTAGCAACATTTCAACTCGAGAGTTTCACATCGAATTATGCATCCCTGATGAATAATGAAAAAAAAGACTCATTGAGCCTAAAAACTGTACCACCTAAAATACTAGAACTAAAAAGTTCTCAAAACTTTCCAAAGCTAAACACACACAAAAAAAAACAAAGAATGAAATAAAATCCAAAATGCCAAGCATACTCGATTGGGAATTGGGGACGTTTACATATCTCAAAACTTTATCTTGTGCCCTCTACCAATATGGAATCCTGGGCAATTAACAACAAAAATCGGGCTTGAACCGCCCGTCGGTTGGCACTTAGTTATTGCAACTACTTTTGTAACACCCTCCAGCTTGAGCTGCACCCAAGACACAAGCAAAGAAAGAGAAAAAGAGTAGTAATACTAACGAAGAAGTTAAAAGTGAGTACTCAACCCAGTCACGGCTATAATTTAATACTGGTTAATACCAGAAAAATCCAACAAAATCTCTTTAGGAGAATCATGATTATCTAAATATCCAGCTTACATTAAAATGAACATAAAGTTTTCGCTTTCTCTGAAGAGTCACACGAGTTCGTGGATCCATTGAAATCAATACAGAGCACCGCTGGATACCGTAAGGAATACTGGATCCAGAGTTCCCTTACTCTTCTCCTGATCTCATCAAAAGATTTTCTTTCCTGAATCACCGCCGCTAAAATGTCCTGAAAGAACGTAATCCTGGAGCTCTCATGAATTAAACCCATCAGATCTTCCCCCGGGTTCTGAAAGCTTCCACCAGTCTTTGTTTGTCCCCATAACTATGTAATCGCGTAATGACAGGATGAAGGCGTTGGTCTGAGTCTGACTTCCGTGCCGTAGCCGATGAACTGTCTCACTCTTCACCAGTCCCTCCTCAGTTTCGAAGTAAAGGAATCACTGCAGCCAGTTCTTGAAAAAACTCACCAGCTGATCACCTTCTGTCTCCTCCAGCAAACCGACGATGTGAATATTCTTCATCCTACTCCTGTTCTTGAGGTTGTCATCTTGTTCAGTTAAGGTGCAGACCTGTTTTTCAAGGGCGAGGATCCTCTCCCGAGAGGAATCGATCACGGTCTCTGTCGCTGCAGTTCGGCCCTTGGCATCGTCTGTTCTGTTTCCAAGGCTGTGAAGTTGCTGCTCATGTTTCTGGGGCACGGCTGAGAGCGGCTCTAGCCACGGCTGAACTGTTCATCAATCATGGCTTCAATCATTTCACATAACTTGGTGAAATCAGTGACCAAGGCCTGGTGAGTAACTGGGTTCATCGAACGAGCAGAGGGGGTTGCAGCTACAGCCTCAGGCATGCTCGATGCTTCTGACGGTGTACCGCTTGTTGGGACTTACACGATCCTTTCCCGTGTTTTGTCATTTCCACTTCACAAAACGAAATTAGTAAGGATTCTATAGCTCATTTAGTGTTGAAGTTTGAGTAAATGGCTGGGATGGGGTGTATTAGAGAACCACTTTGCCCGTGTGTTGATGCAGAGCCCAGCAGAGCAGACCTTCCGGATCGCCGCCATCTTGTATTCCCCCATAATATTTTATCGATATTATCATTTCATTTTGCATTATATTCCTGCAGGTTCTGAAGCCGTATTATTTGATACCACTGTTTATATTTCTCCCTACACTGCACATTGTTGCCCATTCCTCGATAATCCTTGATTCTGTTGTTATTTATGAACCTTCCGTCTGTGCCTCAAAAGAAAAACTCAATATCTCTGCCTCCATTGCTCCGTGGGGAAGAGTGTTCCAAAGACGCACAGCACTTTGAGAAAACAATTATAAACATTATGATCTGAGTGTGAGATTAGTTTTTTGTGTCTCCTTATTCGAGAAAAGATATGATTACATTGGAAGCAATTCAGAGATATTTCATTTCACGTATTCCTGGGGTGAACGGCTGATATTATAAAGGCTTTAAAAGGTTACTCTTGAAATGAGAGAAAAAAAACATACGAGACCTTGAGGAGAGTGGATCAGGTATGTACCCACTGGGTGTTTGTATCGTCCAAATTTATTGTCATTGTCATAGAACCTCTACAGTGTGGAGGCAGGACATTCCGTCCATTAAGTCCACACTGACCAAACAGCAAACAGTATCCCACCTGGACGTGCCCCCCAATCTTATCGATGTAACCCTGCATTTCCCATAGCTTACCCACCTAACCTCCGCATCCCTGGGTACTATGGGCAATCCACTTTAAACTGCACATCTTTGGACTGTGGCAGGAAACTGGAGCACTGGGAGGAAACCCGCACAGGCATGGGAAGAATGTTCAAACTCCGCATACAGGGTCGCCCGAGGTTGGAATTGAACCCAGATCCTCCATTAGTTCTGTTGGTAACTTGTGGCTGACTAAAGAAATTTGCCTGACTTGTTCTTGTTACTGAACCTAACCCAGTCTGAGACCATTATCATCGACCATATCACCAACTTGATTACATTTAATGTTTGTTGTGAGCAGTGAGGAGTGGGACGAGAAAAGGAAAGAGTGACACCCTCCATCCTCAGTCACAACTGGAGTGAGAAGAAATTCACAAAGTGGGAATTCATTCACGTGGGAATCCTCTTTCCCAGAGGTTTGGGATGGCTGAATCTTTGTATTATATCGAGGTTGGCTTCGGCTGATTTTCTGTAGACAGGTGAATCAGGGATAATGGTGCATGGAGAGATAAGTGCAGCTGGGACTACGATGAGATGAGTCATGGCATACTTTACTGGTGGAGTAGTGTCAAAGGACCGAATGGCCCCCTCGTGTCCCTCAGTCCTATGTTCTCATGTTCCATTCGGTCCTTCGGATCTGCTATACAGCGGCAGATTGAGGCCACTCCGATGGTTAGGTGCATTTTTGGAAATGGACTTGGAAAACCGAGGCTGGGTCAGGAAGTGACACTCACCCCCAATCCCTGTTTCCAGGCTTCCCCTCTCCACAACGTCTGCGACAGATGTGGGTCGTATTACAGACCCAGATTTACTGTGAATATAGCCCCCATACTTCACTCAGAGTTTACTCAAACAAATCCTCTGCTCACCCGAATGTAGTATTACACAACACAACTTCCGGGATAATAACCAGTTACTTTGCAAAAGCATAACATGTGAAATTAAAAAGTAGGAACAAGAGTAGGCTATTCGGCCCCTCAAGCTTGCCTTGTCATTTAATACGAACATGGCTGATCTACTCCAGTGCTCGACTCCACTTTCTTGCTGACTCCTTGTATCCCTCCACGCTTCTCTGGGTCAGGGAATTCCCGACATTCACTACCTTCTGAGAGAAGGCATCACTTTGCAACTCAGATTGAAATCGATGTTCCATATTCGGTATCTATGTCCTCGAGTTCGAGACTCCACCCAGGAATGGTAACAACTTCTCAACATCTACCACGTCAACCCCTCTCTGTGTCTTGTATTTTTCAGCAGAACCACTCCTCAATCATTTAAACCCCAATGAATAATCACCTCACCATTTTAGAGATTCTCAATAACACAATCCTTTCACACCAGGAACCCGTCTTTTGAACCAACCTAGTTATTTGCTGCATCAGCATGCTGACTTTATGTTTCATACACTGGAAGAATCCAATCCCTTTGTACTGCTCCTTTTCTGAAAGTCCTCTCCATTAAATAACAGCCTGCCTTTTGGTTCTCAGCATCATCCACAAACTCGGATGTATGTTGCACTCAACTCCCTCCTTCTGTCTATCAGTATAGATTGTAAAGAACTATGCCATCGGACATAGCTGTGGTACTCCAGCAGATACAACTATATCATGAAGATTCATTAATCCTGACTCTCCGATTTCTATGTGCTAACCAATCATCATCCCATATTAATACATTATCCATCATCCTACGAGCTTCTGTCTTGTGTAAGAACTTTTATTTTGTAATACCTTGTGGAAAAACTCTGGAAAGCCTGGTGTCTACCAGATCCCCTTTATCAAATCCGCTTGTTACATTCTCAGGCCTCTCCAGAAATACTTTGCGTAATTTTACAGGTCAAAGTTTAATTTACCTTTCATAAAACCACTCGGACCCTGCATGAAGCTTTTCTAAATGTAGATGCTGGCCGAGTTTTCCAAATTAAGCTCGTCCCACCTGCTTTCATTTGGCCATTATGCGTCTAACTGTCCCATTCATATGTTTGTCCAAATGAGTTTTAAATGTTGTAGCTGTACTGGCATCTACCACTCTTCCTCTGACAGCGCATTCCATACCCAACCAACCTCTGTGTAAAAAAAGTTGCCCCTTCGTTCCTTTTAAATCTTTCCTCTTTCATCTTAAATCTATGCCTAATATGGCTGAACTCCCCCATGCCCTTGGAAAGATCTTGGCTATTCACCCTATCCATATATTTCATGTTTTTACCACCCAACCTCCCATACTCCATCTGATACTAACTTCAAGATCAAGCATTTAAAGATAAGCACTGCAAATTTGAAACAATATTAAACATGACAGGTAAACAATACTCAGCCCAAACTTCGTATGGCGATTTGTTTTTTTCTCCATATTACAACACTAAGGCAGCATGAAATCTTACCAGTGCCAATAAGACGTCAAGCACCTCGATTCCTTTGTCTAACGGGGGCGATGATCTCGACAGTGATAACATATCTATGGCCAGACCTATATAATGCCACATAGTCAGCATTCTCCCTCCTGGTCTTTCTATGACATTGTCTGGTTGTATCTTCTTTATCTTGCACTCAATAGAGAGAACCCCTTTCCCCCATTCACACCTTAATTTACACACATTTTACGTCATCCACTCCTTCACCTGTGCTAAAAGCCGGTTTATCTTTACCACACCCTCTTTTCCCTCTCACCCATCCTCCACATCTGACAAGGGATTAAGAATCCCATTTTCCAATTCTTTTCAGTCGTGGAGAAGTGTCACATTTGGCTTAAAACGCTAACGCTTTTTCTGTCTCTGCAGATGCTGACAGACCTGCTGAGTTTCTCCAGAATGAATAGGCACAGAACAAAATTTCAACTAAACAAATAATTATGGATACTGTAAATAAAAATATAAAAATTGCTGGAGAAACTGGGAGCTTTGTAAAGGGTCACTGGACCTGAAAGTTTAACTCTGCATTCACTCCTGAAGATGCTGCAACATTTTCAGTAGTTTCTTCAGCAATTTCTATTTTTGGAAAATTTCCAAAGAAAGAGGTCAAAGGTGCTCAAACATCCTGTCCAGCATGGCGTTCCATACACTGGGAACTGAACAATAATGCATGACCCTTTCTCCCCTATTCAAATCCCCCTGATATGAAGGTGAATACACCATTTATCTGCATACCTGCTTTCTACTCCTGCAATATTACTTTTACTGACTGGTGTACAGGGAGATACAGATCATTTTCAATGTTACAACTCCTTACTTGCTGGGTCTATATACTCTGGTCAGCGTATCCATGTCATTCCAATTATTGACTTCTGACTTCAGAACTCACTGCCTGACATGGACTCAGAGGGCTGAGCAGAAATAAAACAAAAATGCAGCTGAAGTTTCTTTATAGATCAACATTTTTCAACCACTCCCTTTGCAAATGATAGGCTTCCATTCTATTGTTCCCATCAAAAATCACAACATCTCATCTCCCCCATTGCTCTCCATCGACCACGTATTTGCCCAGTCTCTCCTCTTGTCTCAATCACCTTGGAGTTTTTGTTTTGCATCCTCCTCATCCACTCGCAAGCTGATATCGTTTAGTACTGTCAGCAGACTTGGGAATGTTGCATTTGAGCCCCTCAATCAAAGACATGATGTGTATTGAGAATATCAGGATGTCAAATCTCGATTCTTGTTATATTCTCTAAGACTTCCATTAACAAAAAACATGGTTCTATTCTTACTCACTGTTTTCTGCCAGCTCTCCCATTCTAAAATAATGACCATATATTAGCCCAAGTCCCACAGACTTTGAATTTGCACAAAAGGCTAGGGGCTTTATCAAAAACCTTGCTGAGATTCCAATCGTATTGCATTGATATCTTCTCCATAATTTTGCTAAAAGCCACTTTTCCAAATATAATTCCCATTTCATAAATCTCTGTTGACTTTATCTATGACCATTAATTTCAGTCCAATATTTTTCTCGAAAACTGGTCAGTTGCTAATTTAGTTGCTATTCCCTTTTTCTCACCATCATTCCTGTAATGTGGCTCCCTTAACGAGCTTTCGAAGCCCTGCTTCTTCACCAGGTCGTTGTGCGCTTTGATGAAGTGCCTCGAAAGCTAGTGCCGCCGAGTAAACCTTTTGGACTATAACCTGGTGTTATGCAATTTTTAGCTTTGTCCCCCAGTCCAACACCAACACCTCTGAATCAGAATTAATAAGAGACACAGCACTGATCCCTGTGGTACACCATTAGAAACGAGCCTCCAATCACACAAACAGCCTTGTTCCACCACCCTCTGTCTCCTACCACTAACGTTGATTTGGATGCAACTTCGCAAGTCACTAAAGAGACCTACCTGTTCCCTGGTTATTCTGTTCTACTGGATACACTGGGAGAATATCAGGAGATTCTCCCTAATCTTGCCTGTCAGTAGATTTCCATGCCCCTGTGTTAGTCAGTCTCCTCGAAGTGATGAATTTCCACCTTATTTCAGCCTTAACTGGCCTGTCCCAGATCCTGCCATTATTTGCCTTCAATGTGGAATAGGCAGCGAGGGAAGTGTTCTGTTAATTTCCAAGTTGTCATATGTTTTGTGAATTTTCTCAATTTCGCTGAGACCCACCTCTCATTCTTTGAAACACTAGAGAACACAGACCGAGTTTCCTCATCAGGCAATCTCACCATCTGAGGGATTAATCTGGAGAATTTCCATTGCACTTCCTCTGTGGTCAGTATATTCTTTCTGGGATTCGATCACCAAAACTGTACACAATACTCCGAGTACAGTCCCACCAACACGCTGTGAAACTGCTTCAACATGTCTTTACATCAAACCAAAACTTTAACTTTCCACTGACATATATTCCTCCAAATTCCCTTCACATTCGTTGCATTATGAACTCACTGAGTTCGTATAGAAACCATTCCGAAAATCCAGTATATACGACTTCTATTGGTTCCCGATTATCTCTGCTGTAAGAAATAACTTCAAACAATTCTGAAGTTTATCAAGTATGATTTCTCTATCAGAAATGCGTGCTGATTCTCTCCATTGTTGCTAATTTCCATATATCAAAAATGTCATCCTGTGTATTAGATTCTATAAGTTTCCCTATAGATGTCAAGTTTGTTTGTCTGCAGTTCTTCACACTATGTCTGTTTCCCTTTGTAGGTGTTTGGATCCCTTCCATTCATCGATAGTGCTTGGATCGCGTTTATCCACAATAGTTTCCGGTCTCTGCTGAATGTACAGGAAAATAAAACAAAGTCATCAACAGTGCAATTAACACAACTATTGGTGATTTATTTCTGACATTTTGACAGGAAGTACATCTGTTTCGTCAGACCTATCAATGCTCAATCCAGCTCTATGTTCAAGTACTACCTTGTTACTGATATGAATTGACTCTATGTCTTTAGCTGCAGAAGTCCGATATGATTACTTGGTATTACTGGGAGATTTTCTGGATCTTCCTCCATGAAGACAGATGTAAAGTAACTGGTTCTTTTCATGACCATTTCCCTGTTCTCCACAATGATCTCTCCTCTCCCGATTACAAATTTCCACATTTGACCTTGCTTTTATTTTGTTTCCTTTGAAATACAGATCATAGACTGATGTAGTCGTTGTGTTCCTTATCAGTTTCATGGCCTTCCTTTCCGGATCGTTAATATCTGAGAATTCTCAGCTTTCCAGAATATCTGGAATTCTTCTAAAATTTCTTCCTATGATTAATTTATTTTATAATTTGTTATGTTAACCATCACTGAGTCTCTTTCTCACGCATCGTGTTTGTACCTGTAATAAATAGACGTATTTTTCAGACTTTGCAATATTTCTACAAACTCCTGGTCCTGGCCAGATACATTCAGGAACACTGCAGGAGGACAGGTGGACAGAGAAGAAATTGTGGGAGCACTACTTGCCTCTTTTCCATCATTGCTGGCCATCGAGTGAGGTCCTGGACGACTGGAGGATAGCGTATGCTGACCCATATTCAAGAAAGGCTACAATGATAAACCTGGGAACTAAATACCAGTAAAGCTAAAATCTAAAGTCTAGAGACTTTAGAAAATTCAGAGAGATTGGATTTACCTGCGTTTGGAAATACAGGGTGTGATTTGGAGTAATTTAGAATTGTTCTGGAAAAGCACAGCACGTCAGGCAGCATCTGAGGAGCAGGAAAATCGATGCTTCGGCAAAAGCCCTTCATCAAATTCAGCACGGCTTTGTGCATGGGAGATCATGACTTGTAAATGTATTGGAAGTCTTTGATGAAGTGAACAGCAACGTTGAGGAGGTCTGGGTGGTATATGTAGTCTATAGGGATTTCAGTAAGGCCTTCAGTAAGGTTCCACATGATACGCTGTTTTGGAAGGTTAGATCACGTAGAATTGAGGGGGAGCTGGCAACGTAGGTACAAATTGGCTTGATGGTAGGAGGCAGAGTAATACTGGAAGAATGATAGTCAAACTGGAGGCCTGTGACAAGTGGAATGCCTCAGGGGTTGGTGCTGGGACCACTGCATATTACGTATAACTATGATTTTGATGAGAATGTACAGACATGGTTTGTAAGTTTGAAGACGACACAAAAACAGGCGGCAGCATGGAGAGTGAGGAAGGTTATCATAAATTTCAGAAATTACAGCAGTACTTTGATCAGCTGAGAATTTGCAAATGGATTTTAATATAGATCAGTGCAAGTTCTTGCATTTTAGAAAGTCAAATCAAGGTTGGAATTTCATGGTGAATGGTTGGGACCTAAGGAGTGTAGTGGAACAGAGGGACCTTGGGATTCAGCTGGAAGTTGATTCAGAGGTAGACAGTGCAGTGAAGAAAGCTTTTGGCACAGTGGCCATAATCAGTGTATATCACTGAGTATCAAAATTAATGAGTTACGTTGCAGTTATACAGGATGTTTCTGAGGCCATATTGGTAGCGTTACGTTCAGTTTTGTTCACTTTGCTATAGGAAGGAAGCTATTAAACTGGAAAGAATGCAGAAAAAAAATTATAAGGATGTTTCCAAGGACTCAATGGACTGGGGAGAGGTTGGACAAACTAGGACATTTTACTTTTGTGTGTGTGAGACTGAGGGAGGATCATATTGAAGTCTGTAAGATCATGGCAGGCATGGATAGAGTGAATGTACCCAGTTTTGTTTTCCCCAGGTTTGGGCAATCACCAACTAGAGAGTATCAGTTTAAGGTCAGAGGAGAACGAATAAAAAGGAACCAGAGGAACAATCTTTTTATGCACAGGGGCTGGTACACATGTGGAATGAGCTGCCAGGGGAAATGATTGAGGCGGTTACATTAACAACCTTTAAAAGGCATTTGAATAAATACACTGATAGGGAAGGATTAGAAGGAAACTGGGCAATGACAGGGAAATGGGGTTAGTGTGAATGGAAATTTTGGTCGGAATAGATAGTTTGGACTGCCTCCGTGCTATAGGACTCTATGACTCTAACAACCATTGCTTGTCTCCCACTGAATGTTATATTGTATTTTCTCAATTCACTGCAGCTATCTTGACCCTTTAGCCTTCAGACTTCCATGATGTTAAACTTGAAAGTTCAAGCATTCTATATTGTACGCAGACGCCGTATATATATATATATATATATATATACACACACACATACACACAGAGGCACATACACACATACAGACGCGCGCACACTAACACACACAGATAGACACACAGCAGAACAGAAACTAGTGTCATTAAGATGCAAATCGATATGCTTCGGACTTGAAAGGGGATCAAGGATTCTAGGGAGAAGGCAGAAGAATGAGGTTGAGGTACATATAAGAAATTATTGAACGGAATTTTAGACTCGATGGGCCGAATGGCCTCATATTGCTCCTTGCTTTAATGTTCTTGTGGTGTTGCGCTGTCAGGTATTCTCTTTCTGAGACAGCAACAGAGGCTGGGTTTGATATATATTTGATTGGAAAGGGTCAGCGGGAATGTGGGGCAGGTTTGAAGTCCAGAATGCTTTCTGTTTAGTCCTAATTATTGTGTCGTTATGTCTGAAAAGAAGTGGTGATTTGATGTTAGGTTAACACTGTTTAAAATAACAGGTCCCACAATGAAATAAGGACGTCACTTTAACTTTAGTGTTGTGCTACCTGTGGTGTCCTCATCCCCAGGGAGCAGTGAAAACTCAATTGTTGAAGATATTCAACGCTGAGCTTGACTGATCTTTGCTGGACAGGAGAGTCAATGTTTATTGGGAACAGACAGGAGAAGGACAATCGGATTAGTTATAAGCATTCTGAATGGTACAGCCAAAAGTCCAACTGCTGCCCCTACCCCATGCGCTGTGCCATCAATCCATCCTCGAGGCTGTTACAGAGATGTACTGCTGCCCCGACCACATGTTTTGTTCCTTCAATTCACCCCTCAAGTTATCACAAAGATATACTGCAGCACCTATCCCATGTGTTGTTCTCTCAATCACCCCAAGGCTCTTACAGAGATATGCTGCTTCCCCTTCCCAATGTGTTGTTCCCTAATCCAGCCCTCGAAGCTGTTGCAGAGATATACTGCTGCACCTACCCCATGTGTTTTCGCTCAATCCACATCTCGATGCTGTTACAAGGTAGGGGACCACCCCTTTCAATCAGGCAGGATCGTTACAATGAAACGGTAGAAGACCATTCTTCCCCTCGAAGGAGTTACACAGGAATAGAGAATGAAGTAACTCAGCTCGTTGAGTACATTACACAGCCCAGGAGAAGACCATTCAAACCACCTTAGGTGCTACGCAGGAACAGGGAAGCTGTCGCTAATGGGAAATAGAGAGTCAAGACAAGTGTTTATTTTCAGGTTGCAAAGCTGTAACTTGTGTATTGCTGTAGAGATCACTGTGGGATCATCAATGACAAATAATCTGTATCAAAGATCTGGAGGATGGGAATTGAATGGTGCGAAGCTCAATTGGCGCATCACCAAGATAATCATTCAAGATGTCGTCAAATGGAGGTAGTGAGTCTGCAATGGGATACAGACAAGGAAGGTTAGTGAGCAAACCTTCAGCAGAAAGAACATAAGGTAAGTTGCCTATTGTGGCAGGAAGGATAAAACAATGGCGAGCAATTTAAATGGAGAGAGATTGCAGAACTCTGTGATACAGGCCGTTTCCATGTTCCTGGGACATGAATCATGTGAAGTCAGTCTGCAGATGCAGTAAATGATTTGGAAAGTAAGTGGAATGGTGCTGTTATTATCAAAGGGTATCAGGTTTAATGAGGAATGTTTTCCTGCATCCGAATGGGGCATTGCTGAGACTACATTGGATACACTGTGTGCAGTTTTGATCGCCTAAACGTAAAAAAAATATATATTTCTTTCAGAAGATTTTCATTGATGTTTCCCTTCACACATTCCTGGAAGGAAGGCCTTTTGTTATGGAGTATTACCAGTTTTGATCTGAGATTAGAAATCTTCTTGAAACATACATGACTTTCTGAAAGGTGTTTCAGCTGGATGCATGTTTCCTCTTGATAAGGAGTTTAAGTCTAGAGAATAATTTTAAGAATAAGATGCATTGATATCAACACACGTATTATATTTGTA
Organism: Hemiscyllium ocellatum; assembly: GCF_020745735.1. Taxonomy (NCBI): domain Eukaryota; kingdom Metazoa; phylum Chordata; class Chondrichthyes; order Orectolobiformes; family Hemiscylliidae; genus Hemiscyllium; species Hemiscyllium ocellatum. Next base: position 50,053,400 of record NC_083428.1, read on the forward strand.
TTATATTTACAAATTACACAGACGCATCTAAACATGTCATCAGATGATAAAGCAGGGATTTTTGTTTCTAATGAAAGGCATGTGTGGACAACAACAGCGATGTCGCACCTTCATATCGTCCATTATCATCCGTTCCAGAGAATGCTCCAGGAGAGCACAGATAGCCCAGTTTCATGTTCATAGAACCTAGAACAATACAGCACAGAACAAGGGTTTCGGCCCACGATGTTGTGCCGAACATCTATCCTAGATTAAGCACCCATCCATGTACCTATCCAGTTGCCGCTTAAAGGTCGTCAATGATTCTGACTCTACCACTCCCACGGGCAGCGCATTCCATGCCCCCACCACTCTCTGGGTAAAGAACCCACCCCTGACATCTCCCCTATACCTTCCACCCTTCACCTTAAATTGATGTCCCCTTGTAATACTCTGTTGTACGCGGGGAAAAAGTTTCTGACTGTCTACTCTATCTATTCCTCTGATCATCTTATAAACCTCTATCAAGTCACCCCTCACCCTTCGCCGTTCCAACGAGAAAAGGCCGAGAACTCTCAGCCTGTCCTCGTACGACCTATTCTCCATTCCAGGCAACATCCTGGTAAATCTTCTCTGCACGCTCTCCAAAGCTTCCACATCTTTCCTAAAGTGAGGCGAACAGAACTGCACACAGTACTCCAAATGTGGCCTAACCAAAGTCCTGTACAGCTGCAACATCACTTCACGACTCTTGAATTCAATCCCTCTGCTAATGAACGCTAATACACCATAGGCCATCTTACAAGCTCTATCCACCTGAGTGGCAACTTTCAAGTATCTATGTACATAGACCCCAAGATCCCTCTGTTCCTCCACCTCACTAAGAACTCTACCGTTATCCCTGTATTCTGCATTCTTATTTGTTCTTCCAAAATGGACAACCTCACACTTGGCAGGGTTGAACTCCATCTGCCACTCCTCAGCCCAGCTCTGCATCATATCTAAGTCCCTTTGCAAACGACGACAGCCCTCCTCACTGTCCACAACCCCACCAATCTTCGTGTCATCTGCAAATTTACTGACCCACCCTTCGACTCCCTCATCCAAGTCATTAATAAAAATTACAAACAACAGAGGACCCAGAACTGATCCCTGCGGAACTCCACTTGTAACTGGGCTCCAGGCTGAATATTTACCATCTACCACCACTCTCTGACTTCGACCGGTTAGCCAGTTTTCAATCCAATTGGCCAAGTTTCCCTCTATTCCATGCCTCCTGACTTTCCGCATAAGACTACCGTGGGGAACCTTATCAAATGCCTTACTAAAATCCATGTGCACTACATCCACTGCTCTACCCTCATCCACATGCTTGATCACCTCCTCAAAGAATTCAATAAGACTTGTAAGGCAAGTCCTACCCTTCACAAATCCGTGCTGGCTGTCCCTAATCAAGCAGTGTCTTTCGAGATACTCATAAATCCTATCCCTCAGTACCCTTTCCATTACTTTGCCTACCACAGAAGTAAGACTAACTGGCCCGTAATTCCCGGGGTTATCCCTATTCCCTTTTTTGAAACAGGGCACAACATTCGCGACTCTCCAATCCTCTGGTACCACCCCCGTTGTCAGTGAAGACGAAAAGATCATTGCCAACGGTACTGCAATTTCCTCTCTTGCTTCCCACATAATCCTAGGATATATCCCGTCAAGTCCGGGGGACTTGTCTATCCTCAAGTTGTTCAAAATGTCCAACACATCTTTCTTCCTAACAAGTATCTCTTCTAGCATACCAGTCCGTTTCACACTCTCCTCTTCAACAATACGATCCCTCTCGTTCGTAAATACTGAAGAAAAGTACTCATTCAAGACCTCTCCTATCTCTTCCGACTCAATACACAATCTCCCACTACTGTCCTTGATCGGACCTACCCTCGTTCTCGTCATTCACATGTTTCTCACATACGCATAAAATGCCTTGGGGTTTTCCTTGATCCTATCCGCCAAGGATTTTTCATGCCCTCTCTTAGCTCTCCTGATCCCTTTCTTCAGGTCCCTTCTGGCTATCCTGTATCCCTCCACTGCTCTGTCTGAACCCTGTTTCCTCAACCTTACCAAAGCCTCCTTCTTCCTCTTTACTAGACATTCAACCTCCCTCGTCAGCCAAGGCTCCCTCACACGACCATTTCTTTCCTGCCTTATAGGTACATACATATTAAGGACGTGTCGTATCTGTTCCTTGAAAAAGTTCCACATTTCCACCACATCCTTCCCTGACAGCCTATGCTCCCAACTTATGCTCCTCAAATCCTGTCTTACAGCATCGTAATTTCCCTTCCCCCAATTGCAAAGTCTACCCTGCTGTGCGCACCTATCTCTCTCCATAACCAAGGTGAAAGTCACAGAATTGTGGTCACCATCACCAAAATGTTCACCCACTAACAAGCCCATCACTTGACCTGATTCATTACCGAGTACCAAATCCAATATGGCCTTCCCTCTGGTTGGACAATCTACATACTGAGTTAGAAAAGCTTCCTGGACACACTGCACAAACACCGCCCCATCCAATCTACTTGATCTAAAGAGCTTCCAATCAATATTTGGGAAGTTGAAGTCGCCCATGACTACGACCCTGTGGCTTCTGCACCTTTCCAAAATCTGTTTACCAATCTGTTCCTCCACATCTCTGCTGCTATTGGGGGGCCTATAGTAAACACCCAACAAGGTGACTGCACCTTTCCTATTTCTGACTTCAGCCCATACTACCTCCAACGGCATATCCCCCTCAAACTTCCTTTCTGCAGCCGTTATACCATTTCTAATTAGCAATGCCACCCCCCCTCCTTTTTTGCCACCCTCCCTAATCTTACTGAAACATCTGTAACCAGGAACCTCCAACAACCATTCCTGTCCCTCTTCTATCCACGTTTCCGTGATGGCCACAACATCATAGTCCCAGGTACTGATCCATGCCTTAAGTTCCCCCACCTTATTTCTGATACTTCTTGCGTTGAAGTATACGCACTTGAGCCCATCTCTATGTCTGCAAGTACTCCCTGTCAGTGCTACCTTCTCCACAGCCTTCCTACATTCTTGGACATCCTGAACCACAGCTAGCTTACTTGCTGGACTTCAAGTCCGGATCCCATCCCCCTGCCAAATTAGTTTAACCCCCCCCCCCCAAAGAGTGCTAGCAAACCTTCCCCCCAGGATATTGGTGCCCTTCTGGTTCAGGTGCAACCCGTCCGGCTTGTACAGGTCCCACCTTCCCCAGAATGCAGTCCAATTGTCCAAATACCTGAAGCCCTCCCTCCTACATCATCCTTGCAGCCACGTGTTCAACTGCACTCTCTCCCTATTCCTTGCCTCACTGTCACGTGGCACCGACAACAACCCAGAGATGACAACTCTGTCTGTCCTAGCTTTTAGCTTCCAGCCTAACTCCCTGAGTTCTTGAAAGACCTCCCCACCCCTCTTCCTACCTATGTCGTTGGTGCCAATGTGTATCACGACTTCTGGCTGCACACCCTCCCCCTTAAGGATTCTGAAGACTCGGTCCGAGACGTCTCGGACCCTGGCACCAGGGAGGCAACAAACCATTCGAGAGTCTCGCCCTTGTCCACAGAACCGTCTGTCCGTCCCTCTAACTAGAGAGTCTCCTATAACTAGCGCTCTCCTGCTCTCCCCCTTTCCCTTCTTAGTCTCAGAACCAGACCTCATGCCACAGACCCCTTCACTGCAGCTTACACCTTCAAGGCTGTCCCCCCCCCAACTGTTTCGAAAGCTGTATACCTATTTTTAAAGGGAACGACCACAGGGGAACCCTGCACTGCCTGCTTCTTCCCCTTCCCACCACTAACTGTCACCCAACTACCTCTATTCTCCGGCATAACTATGTCACTGTAGTTTCTGTCAATCACCCTCTCAGCCTCTCGAATAATCCTTACTTCGTCCAACTCCAGTTCCAGTTCCCTAACTCGTTCGGTGAGGAGCAGGATCTGTCTGCATTTCCTGCAGGTGAAGTCGGCAGGAGTATCGGTGGTCCACCCCACCTCAAACATCCTGCATGAAGATCCTGCATAACATCAAATGTTCAGTTGACGTTATTGTATGGTTCAACATAGAGAGGGAGAAAAATGTCCCCTACCTGAGAAGCAGCAGCTGATTGATCCCTCTCTCTTACTTTGTCCACAGATAGCAAAATGTGAGACCATAAAATCCCTGAGTTATCTTCACCACTTGTGAATGATTCCTGGTGAGGTCTCATTGGAATCTCTCCACTGCTGGAAGCAAAGGGAGTTCAGCCAAATCCAACTGTTCCACATATAAATCCCATTACCAGCAGCTTGTGTGAGCAGAATAATTTCAAAGGCAAAAAACATTTAGGACACTCTTTCTTTTACTATTTGTTGTGAGTTCAACTTCCTGCATCTCACATTTTTCTCAAAAAATGACCCAGTGTGAGTCCTATACAATTGGTCATAACACTAAACTGGCTATATTTAAAACTTGTTGTAGCCAGTGGAGGAGTGGGACTGGAAAAGGACACAGTGACCCTTCAGCATTTGTCGGAACACAAATGAAAAATTCTTATTGGACTGTTCAAGTGGGAATTCCCTTTACCAAACGTTTGTGGTGCCTGGATGTTTGCATTTTTTTTTCAAAGTTGTCCTGTATTAAAGCATTTGACAGACAAGTGCATGTAGGAAAATTATATGCAGACAGAAAAGTGCTGCTGAAACCACAATCAGACCAGCTACGATCGTAGTGCCTTGTGGAACAGTGACAGCGTGTCTAATGACCCAATCCTGTTCCTCAGTCCTATGTTCCTATGTTCAATTCAGGCCCGCAAACCTCCTGCACTGTTGTTGATGGGTGCATCTTGCTCCAAATACCTGGTGCACAGTAACACAGGATCTCATTCATTCCCTCCAGGTTGTCTCATAGTTTGGTGTGGGTTGGAAAATGTTACTTCAAAACCCAGGCTGGGTTCGAAAGACAACTCTGGTCGCTTTACAGAGTGTCTCATCTCTGCAACTTGGGCTTCATTTGTTGGTCATGGTATAGACCCAGATTCACTGTGAATTCAGCCCCCGGACCTCACGAAGTGATGACTCATAAAGTAGTTTGCTCTCTCAGATTGGAACATTTAATAACAGAACGTGCAGAAAAATTACGAACATTAATTCTGTAATTACAGAATATCAGAACATAAGGAACAGGATCAGGTAGTTTGGATAATCAAAACATTGTATACGATCATGGCCGATCTACTGTTCGTATTAACTCATCTTTAATGTCCAATTCTTCATACCCCTTCAGCTCTCTGACAGGTCAAAAATCCATCTACCACCTTTTTAAATACTTTCAGTGATGTAGCTCCCCTAGCTCTCGAGACAAGGTAATTTCTGACATTCACTACCTTCTGTGAAAGGAAAACATTCCCCACACAGACACCATCACCTAGTGACATGAACAAGAGTGAAACATAGAGGCTCGGCAAACAGTGAATAGCTTTGATATCAAGGCAGTATTTGACTGGGAATGTCACCGGAAACGCCATCTTATTTGAGCTTAATGGGAATCAGGTGTCCCCTCCCCACTGGCTGGGGCCTTTCAGAGCACAAAGGAAGATGCCTGTGGGTGGGGGCCGAAAATCTTCTCAGTCCCGGGACATCTCTTCAGGAGATCCTCAGGGTAGCTTCCTTCGCACAAACATCTTCAGCCGCTTGATCAAAGTCTTTCCCCATCATAAGACCGGAGGTGGGGATGGTCACTGAGAGTTACACAATGTTCAGAACATTTTGTCTCCCATCAGCTCCTGATGCCGGACAGCATTCAGGCCTGTGCTGTTAAAGTGTCGGTAACATTCATGTAACAGTGCTGTCAGGCACAGTTAAAAGAGGAGCTCATTCAACACCTCAAGCTGGTTACATACAGAAATGTGGAAGCCATCCAGCCCATCAAAACTATTGAACAAGGAGAGGGACAGCCCATTCAATACTCCTGCTTGTTCCACAGGAAGAGAAGGGGTCTGGTCAGTACATCGAGCTGTTAAACAGGATCAGGTAGGGTCCAATCAACCCGTTGAACCTGTTCCATGGGACCTGGAGGAGGCCATTCAGCCCCACGAGATGGTTACACATGAACAGGAGGGTGTCATTGATGCTCCAATACGACAAACAAATAGAGAAGAGACTGCACTCATGGATGGCTCTACGAGGTTCCTCATGGGTCAATTGCAAGTGGAACGTCTGCTACTTGAACGTGATTTGCTGGCAGTGAGGAGGGAAACCATATTTTTTGTATCAACTCTCAAAGAGGCATCTTCCATCTCTGAGTAGACAGAACCATGTTCTCCATGGAGGTCAGAAGATGATGGGAATAGTTAACTGCTTTAGAATGAAGGCATTGTGGCTGCTGTCAGGATTTTGGATAATGTGATGTTCTGTGTAGGATCACACACCAAATGCACTGTATTCAAAGTCTGACTCTCTCTCTCTGTCTCTCTGTCTCTCTGTCTCTCTCTCTCTCTATCTATCAATATGGAGAGTGGGGGTTGGGTGAGGAGAATATCCTCAGAGGCTCTTGTAACCCGAGTAAAAACAAGCCATTAATTTTATCACCATATCAATATCTGTTTAGAATATCATGAGAGAATGTCCATTCCCCTTAAGTTTCAATGCAATCATCTTTCATTCGCTTACTGCGCTGAAGATTAATCTTCATTCAGCCCTCATTTAATCACCATCCCAGGGATTAGTCTGGTGAAAAACCTTTGCACTCTCTCTGTGGCAGGGTGATTATTTCTTAGAAAGGAAAGAAAATCTGTCCACAATGTCCCAAAGACTGCCTCAACAACACTCTCAGGGTTGGTCACAATAGTTCCTTTTCCTCACTGAGACATCTCCGTTTCTTTCCTGTGGCGTAAAAAGCCTTTTCTTCTCGCTACACTGCGACTGATGTGGAATTTAAAAGTTCCTTACATCTATATGTGAGCATCAACAAAGCCAAGACCAGAGGTGCTACAGGAGATGAACATCACACTCAGGGAAAGACTAAGAAAGAATGCACGTGAAATAAGGAATGGTCATCCACCTGAATGGAAATGAGCTGTAGGAATATGGGAAACAAGCAGAGGAAGGGAGTTATCTTTCCTTTTGTTCTTCCCTCATAGGTCATGCCAGCATGTTATGCCTATCTTGAACTGAGTGGCTGGTTCAGCTGTTCCACAGGACAGTAAAGAGTAAAACACATTGTCGTGGGTTTACAGTCACACAGAGACCTGACCAGGGAAGGTTGACTCATTGCCTTCTCTAAAGGAAATGAGCCAAGCAGTTGGGCTGTTTATGCTTAATGATGATGGCTTCACTTCAATGTCGCCAATTTCCTTCATATTAACAGATTATCATTCTGTGGCTCTAGATCATTAGTCAATGACTTTTCACCATGCATTATCTTCCCGTCAGACAATTTCTGTGCATAGAACAAGTTAAACGTTTCAAGTGCAATTATTTTGTGATGAACATGTGGTTAGAAGGGGCTTGAAACCGATGAATCCGGATTTAACAGAGGCTCAAATGAAGGATTACTCAGAAGGTGCACTGTGGCTGAGGAGGAGATGGGGGATATCATAATGGTGGTATTGGACAGAATTAGTGAGTGGGGAGGATACGGAGATATCGATCTGTGCAGGGCTAGAAGGATAATGGAGTTTTCGAGTTTCTCCTCGCATATTTGTGAGTCATTTGAAACTATTTATTTGCTCCTTATAATTTCTAAGGAATGGAATTTTTGATTGGAGCTGAAAACAATGACTTCCACTTTTTCGAATTTTAATAATATGAACAACAGTTCAGTTTATCCTGCTTTAACAGACAGTTAGAATGACTTACCAGGAACACCAACTATAGCGAGGATGGGATAGTAACCAGCTTGAATAACAATCAGTACGTCATGGATCCTCCATACTAATGATGTCGAAGGTTGGTGAAGCCAGTAAAGACTAGTGGATAAACTCCTGTCCATTGTTGGATCATTCCAGTCTCATGTTCTCAGATTCTGATCTCCTCCCTGTCTCTCTGGAGCTGCTGATCCCTGTTAGTACTGTCGGCGATGCTCCCACTCATACTATGGGATAACACATTGAACTGAATCCTTAATTAATAAAAGAGGCAAGCCCTCCAGTGACACATTTAGGATCCACGGAGACTGACATTAATAACAGTCACTGAAGAAATAGCTGCAGCCAACGCCTTTCAATTCAATACTGTTTTATTACAATTAAAAATAACGATTAACATTTACACAGTCTGGATTGGATATGCGAGGCTGACTGAGGGAACGAATGTTGAGTATGGTAGATTAATTGTGTAACCATTTAGTCTACATTGGATATGGAAGTAATGCCAGAGGTTTATACGAACGCTAACATGCTTCTCTGCTTATAAATGGAAACATAGACCCTGTAACTACTGCTGAGGCATGAAAATATCAGTAAGAGATTGAGAGAACTTTTATAGGCCATGATCTGGAGAGAAAATGTACCTAAGACAGCGTGGGGCTTTAACAGGCAGACGTCATTGATATATTAGCAGAAAATTGTACCTAAGAGACAATGGGGACTCTAGATGTTGGAGAATTCAGAGTAGGTGAAGCATGATAGTGGAGAAGGCAGAATATGTCAGGCAGCATCCAAGGACCAAGACAGTCAACGTTTCAGGCAGGCCCCTTTTTTCAGAACTGCGAAGAGGCAAAGGGGCTGAGACATAAATGGGTGGTGGGGGTGAGGCTAGTGGAAAGGTTGGTGATAGGTGGGCGAAGCTAGGAGATGATAGTGATACGTCAGTGGGGAGTTGGATCGGATCGGTTGGAAGGAAGATGGACAGGTAGGTTCCCACAAGAGGGCGGATCTGAGTTGGAGGGTTGGATCTGGGATCTGGATCGGGGAGATTTGCAAATTAGTGAATTCAATGTTCATGCCGTGTGTTTGTCGGATCCCGAGGCAGAAGATGAGGCGTTCCTGGCGACATCCTGGTGTATCTCATCTGAACACTCTTCAGCTGAATAATCTCCTTCCAATAACAGAACTTCACACAGTACTGCAGTAGAGGCTTCATCAATGTCCTGCACAATCTCAGCATGACTTCTCAATTTCTAACCCCAAATGTCTGAGCAATGAAGCAGCCTTAAACAGCTTGTCTATAAGTGCCACAAACCTCTGTGAATTCGATCGGCACCTGTGGGTCCCTCTTTTCTACAACACTACCAACTCACTACTATTAATTGTATAATCCTCTGCTTTTTATTTTACCAAAATGCAATGCCTCGCATTTATCCAAGTTAAACTCGAACTGCCACACCTCAGCCCAGTGAGTGATATTACTGCCCCCTCAACCTCCTGCTTCAGGTTTAAAAGACCCTCCCCTCTCCAGGAAGACTACAAACACAGGCCTTGCGTTTCCCAAAGACCAAGAGCGTGATTTGCTTTGTGCAAGCAGAGGGAGGAGAGGGTAAGGAGAGGCTGGAAAGTAAACCGATGCCTTGTATCACATAATAATTTAAAGAAGAGGGAAGCCACATGTCAGAGGTTGGAAATAGTGGCCAGTGTTTTTGGCCAGAAATTGTGCTCTTTCCTCATCTCTGGTGTTCAGTATTGCTATCTATTCGAGATCCTTCACATTGCAAGATTTCTTGCCCTAATATTGCAGATTACAGATAATAGCCATTTAAACTGGAAATCATAGCCAAGCAATTAAAGAAGTTGCTTGGCAGAGCACATGCACTCAACATCCTATAGTTGAGGCTAATACCTTTTATTTGTTTAACAATGAGAACTGTTGCCTGTGTTTTTCAGTTCTGTTAATCAGAATGTAGTAAATCCATATAGAGCTGAAAACTGACACTTAAAATTCTGGGCATTGTTTAAGTCTTGTATGGAGGATAGCACCCCTGTCCATGGGGAAGAGCTCTCTTCCCTTCCATGAACTTGTGGTAGTGTCACTTTCTCTGGAACAGATGATCTCCATTCTGTTGTGGAGGTGTATCACAGTATGTTCAAAGAAAGCTGATGAACAAACACACAAGAGAATTATGTTGCAGCTTTAGGGGCTATTGTTGAGCGGTGGTAGTGCCCTGACCTCTGAGTCTAAAGGTTCACATCCCACAGAGATGTTTCATTATATGTCTGAGCACGTGGATGCAAATGATTTTTGAAATGTGACTTGATGGAGTCCATGCAAGGACTGCACAAAACACTACATAGGACAAAGAGGGAGACAGCTAACGATCCGTATCCATGAACTCCAACTAACCACGAAACGACGCGACCAGCTATCCTTAGTAGTCACACACGCAGATGACAAGCAACATGAGTTCGACTGGGACAACACTACTATTATAGGACAAGCCAAACAGAAAACAGCCAGGGAAATCCTAAAGGCATGGCACTCATCCACAGATTCTATCAACAAACACATCGACTTGGACCCAATATACCGGCCATTGAGGATGTAACCGAGAGAGGGGACGAAACGTCTGCAACGTAAATTCCCAGCTCGGTGAACAGAACCACAACAGATATACACAGAAGCACTTACAAACCACCCTGCACCACCACGTAGTCTCCTGTCAGTAAACCGGTGTACACAGAAACACACACACACACAACCCTACACCACCAAGTTGTTTCCTGCTATTGATCAGATATATACCGAAACACACGCACACAATCTGCCTCTACCACTCTGTCTACTGCCGTTAAACAGAAATACATAGCAATAGACACACACAACCCTCTAATAACACGCTGTGTCCTGCAATTCAACTGATATATAAATAAAACACACATGCACACAACCATCCATCGCCACACTGTCTCAAGTCATTAAGCAAGGATACACAGAAACACATACACACCAACCTGCAACAATATCTGTCTCTTGTTATTAAACAGTTATTGACAGAAACACAAGCACACCACCTTCCACCACTAGCCTGTCCCCTGCCATTAAACAGTTATATGCAGAAAAACACACACAACCCTCCATCAGCACGCTGTCTCCTTCAACTAAATAGATATACACAGAAACATACACGCACAACCCTCCACCAAAACTATGCTTCCTACCATTAATCAAATATACAATGAAACACACAACACAACCCTCCACCACCATGTTGTCTCCCGCTATTAAGCAGATATACACAGAAGCACGCACACGCATAAACACACACACACACATAACCCTCTACAAACACCCTAACTACGGTCAATAAACAGATATACACAGAAAGACACACAAAACTCTAAACCACCTTTCTGTCTCCTGCCATGAAACAAATATAACAGAAACATACACACAAAACACTCCATGTCCGCCTTGTGTCCTGTGATTGAACAGAAATACACAGGAACACACACACACACACACACACACACACACACACACACACACAAAATGGTCCACCGTCACACACTCTCCGGCAATTAAACAGGAATAAACAGAAACACACACACATATCTCGACACCATCCCCTGTCTCCTGCCATTAAACTGACATACACGGAAACAAACACACACACAACCCTTCACCACCACATTGTTTTCTGCCAGTAAACAGATATAAACATAAACACACACAACCCTACATCACCGCCCTGCCTCCCACCATTAAACAGGGATATGCAGAAATACATACACACCAACCAGCACCAATACCTGTCTCCTGTTATTAAACAGATATAGACAGAAACACAAGCACACGACCTTCCACCACCACCCTGTCTCTTGCCATAAAACAAATACATGCAGAAACACACACACAAAACCCTCCAGCACACCCTCTTTCCTGCGATTAATCAAATATATACTGAAACACACAACACAATCCTCCACCACCACATTGTTTTCTGCCATTAAGCAGATATACACAGAAACACACAAACCCAACCGTCCACTAACACCCTGCCACCTGTTAATAACAGATATACACAGAAACACACACAAAATTAAACCACCTCTGTCTCCTTCCATTATACAGATATGCACAGGAACACGCACACACAAGCCTCCACGATCATGCTGTCTTCTGTCATTACACAGATATACACAGAACCACACACACATACTCTCTCTCTCTCTGTCTCTCTCTCTCTCTCTCTCTCTCTCCAGCGATTAAGCAGGTATAAATAGAAACGCACACACATCTCGACACCATCACTCTGTCACCTGCCATTAAACAGACATACACAGAAACTCAGACACAACCCTCCACCACCACATTGTTTTCTGCCATTAAACAGACATACACAGGAACGCACACACCCACACGCACAACCCCTGACACTCAATTTGTTTCCTGTCATTAAGCAGATATACACAGAAACACACACACACACAGACACACACACAAATCTCCACGACCACCCTGTCTCCTGCAATTAAGCAGATACACACAGAAATACACACACAAAACTCCAGCACCACCCTATCTCCGGCCATTAGACAGTTATACACAGAAACACACACTCACCATTCTCCACCACCACGCTGTCTCCTGCTATTAAACAGAAATTTACAGAAATATACAGACAACCCTCCACCATCCCCTTGTCCCCGTCATTAAACAGATATAGACAGGAACACACACACACACAAACCTCCATCACCAACCTGTCTCCGGCAATTAAACATATATACACAGAAACACGCACATATTCCCTCCACCACCACCCTGTCTCCTGCCATTAAACAAATATATGCGGATCCCACACACACAGAACCCTCCACCATCACGCTGTCACCTTCCATTAAGCAGATATACACAGAAACACACACACAAAATCCTCCATCAAAACCTTGTTACCTGCCATTAATCAGATATACACTGAAACACACAACTCAACCCTCCACCATCACGTTGTCTCCTACTATTAAGCAGATATACACAGAAACACACACATACACACACACATACTCTCTCTCTCCAACGATTAAGCAGGTATAAACAGAAACACACACATCTCGACACCATCAACTTGTCCCCTGCCATTAAACAGACATACACAAAAACACACACACAACCCTCCATCACAACATTGTTTTCTGCCATTAAACAGATATACACAGGAACACACACACACACACACACGCACGCACAACCCTTGACACCCAATTTGTTTCCCGCCATTAAGCAGATATACACAGAAACAAACACACAACCCTCCACGACCACCCTGTCTCCTGCAATTAAACAGAAACATACAGAAATACACACACAAAACTCGAGCACAATCCTGTTTCCGTCAGAAAGACACACTCACCATCCTCCACCACCACGCTGTCTCCTGCTATTAAACAGAAATTTATAGAGACATGCAGACAACCCTCCACCACCACCCTGTCTTCTTTCATTAAACAGATATACAGAGGAACACAAACACACACAATCCTCCAGCACCACCCTACCTCCTACGATTAAACAAATATACACAGAAACACGCACACCACCCTCCACCAACACCCTGTCCCCGTCATTAAACAGATATGCACTAACACACACACACATACCCAACCCTCCACCACCACCCTGTCTCCTGTCATTAAACCGACATACACAGAAACAGACCCATGCATCGCTCTACCACCACCTTGTCTCCTGTAATTAAACAGATATGCAATGAAACACACACATATCTCTACACCACCACCCTGTCCCCAGCACAGATATACACAGAAATGCACACACACAACCCTCGAGCACCACCCTGTCTCCTGCCATTAAATAGATATACACAGAAACACACATACAACCTTCCATGAACACCCTGCCTGCTGCCCTTAAACAGATATATACAGAAACGCTCATACATGCACAACCCTCCACCAACACCCTGTCTCCTGCCAGTAAGCACATAGACACAGAAACACAGACACTCTACATTCCACCACCACACTGTCCCTTGCCATTAAATAAATTTACGCTGAAACACGCACACACCAGCCTCCTCCACCACCATGTCCTGCAATTAAACCGATATATATTCAGAAACATGCACACATATTTCAAGTACCACCCTGTTTCCAGTCATTAAACAGTCATAGACAGAAACACACACATCCCTCCTCCACCACACTATCTCCTGTCATTAAACAGTTATACACAGAAACACGCACACACACTACCCCCACCACCGCCCTGTCTCCATCCCTTAAATAGATGTATCAGAAACACACGCACACAACAATCCACGAGCACCCTGTCTCCTGCTATTAAACAGGTACACACAGAAATACTCACACAACCCTCCATCACCACCCTGCCTCCTGCTACTAAACAGGTACACACAGAAATACACACACAATCCTCCATCACCACTCTCTCCTGCCATTAAACAGATATACACAGAAACACGCACACCTATTCCTCCAACACCACCCTGTCTCCTGTCATTAAACAAAAATGCACTGAAACGCACACACATCCCTCCACCATCACCGTATTTCATGCCGTTAATCAGATATACACAGGAACACACACTCAAGACGCTACACCACCACCAATCTGTCTCCAGCCCTTAAATAGATATTAACAGAAACACACACTCACACAACCCTCCAAGACCACCCTGTCTCCTGCCATTGAGCAGATATACACAGAAATGCACACACGCATTACCCTCGACAATCACCCTGTCTCCTGCCATTAAACAGATATACACAGAAATACACATACAACCATCCACGAACATCCTACCTATGCACAAACCTCCAACACCACCTTGTTCCCTTGCCATTGAGCAGGTATATGCAGAAATACACACACACACAAACACAACTCTCGACCACCACCCTTTCTCCTGCCAATATCCAGATATACACAGAACCACACACGCAATCCTCCAACACCACCTTGTTTTCCTGCCATTGAGCAGAGATATACAGAATTACACACACACAGAAAACCCTCCACCACTACCCTGTCTCCAGCCCTTAAACAGGACTACCAGAAACGTACACGCACACAAACCTCCACAACCACCCTGTCTCCTACCCATAAACAGATACACACAACAACACATACACAAATCCCTCCACTACCACCCCGTCTCCTGCAATTAAACATATATACACAGAAACGCGCACACCATCCTCCTCCACCCTGTCTCCTGCAAATAAACAGATATAGACAGAAACATGCACGCATATCTTCAGCCCCACCCTGTCTCAAGTCATTAATCAGTTATACACGGAAACGCACACAACCCTCCAACACCACCCTGTTCTCCTGCTGTTGAGCAGATATAAACAGAAATACGTGCACACAAACCCTCGATCTCTACCCTGTCTACTGCCCTTAAACAGATATACATCGAAACACAGACACATACAGAACTCTCCACCACCACTCTGTTTCCTGCACTAATAAGCTATACACAGAAACCCACACACAGCCTTCCATGAACACCAGTCTGTCTCCCGTCATTAAGCAGACATATACAGAAAAACGCACACAACCCTGCACGACCACCCTATCAACTACCATTAAACAGACATGCACAGAAAAAAGAAAACACAAACCGACAACCCTCCACCAACACTGTCTCCTGGCATTAAACAGATATACACAGAAACACACACACCCAACCCTCCACCACCACCACCTGTTCTGGTGCCAATGAGCAGATATACACAGAAATGTACACGCAAAACCCTCGACCACCAGCCTGTCTCCTGCCATTAAACAGATATACACAAAAACACACACAACACTCCACCAAAACCATGTTTCCTGCCATTAATCAGATATATACTGAAACACACAACACAACCCTCCACCACCACGTTGTCTCCCGCTATTAAGCAGATACACACACACACACCTTCAGCAGCAATTTGTTTCCTGTCATGAAGCAATTAAACAGATATTTACAGAAACATATAGACAACCCTCCAGCACCACCCGGTCTCCTGTCATTAAACAGATATACACCAAAACACGCGCACACATTTCTCCAACACCATCCTGTCTCCTGCATTCAAACATATATACATACAAATATACAGATACACCACCCTCCTCCACCACCCTGTCTCCTGCAATTAAACAGATATATATAGAAACATAAACGCATATCGTCAGCACCACTCTGTCTCCTGCCATGAAACATACATACACTGAAACACACACGCGCACACATGCACACACAACCGTTGACCACCAATTTGTTTCCTGTCATTAAGCAGATATACACAGAAACACGCACACAACCACCACAACCATCCTGTCTACATTCATTACACAGTTACATACAGAAACACACACTCACCAACCTCCAAAACCACCCTTTGTCCTGCAATTAAACGGAGATTTACAGAAACATCCAGGCAATCCTCCACCACACTGTCTCCTGTCTTTAAACAGATATATACAAAAACACACACACCACCACGATCACTCTCTCGCCTATCATTCAACAGATATACGCAGAAACACATACACCACCCTCCACCACAACCCTGTCTCCTGCCATTAAACAGATATAAATAGGAATACACACATAACGGCACACCACGACATTGTTTTCTGCCATTACGCAGATATGCGCAGACACACACGCACAACCATCAACCGCCATCATGTCTCCTGCCATGAAACAGATATACTCAGAAACAAACACATACCAGCCTCCACCACCAACCTGTCTCCTGCAATTAAACAGATAAAAGCAGAAACACACACATAGAGAACCCTCCTCCATCACCCCGTTTGCTTCCATAAATCAATTATACACAGAAACACGCACACAACCTTCCACAATCATCCTGTCTCCTACAATTAAACAGATAAAAGCAGAAACACACACACACGACATTACACCACCAAGTTGTTTTCTGCCATCGATTAAATGTACACAGAAACACACACGCAACCCTCCACTACCACCCTGTCGCCTTCAATTCAATAGATATATACAGAAATACGCACACACACAACCTTCCACTACCACCATGTCTCCTGCAATTCAACAGATATATACAGAAACACATGCACTCAACCCTCCACTACCACCCTGTCACCCGCCATTAAACCGGTGTATGCAGAAACACACACACACAACCCTCCACCACCACCTTATTTCCTGCCATTAAGCAAATCTTCACACAAACACGCATACTACACTCCACCACCACCACCCTGTCTCCTGCCACTAAATAGATATACACAGAAACACACACACACAAACAGAACCCTCCACCACCACCATGTTTGTTGCCATTAATCAAATATACTTATAAACACACACACAACCCTCCACCATCACACACTTTCCAGCGATTCAACAGATATAAACAGAAACTCAAAGACATCTCAACACCATCACCCTGTCTCCTGCCATTAAACAGGCATGCACAGAAACACACACACACACACACACACACACACCCCTCCACCAAGACCCTGTCCCCTGCCATTAAACAGATATACGTAGAAATACACAAACACACAACTGTTAACCATCAAATTAGTTTTTGCCATTAAACAGATGGACACAGAAACGCACACACAGACACAAAACCCCTGACCAACATCTTGTTGCCTGCCAATAAGCAGATGTACACAAAAACAAAAGAACAACCCTCAACCGCCACCGTGTCTCCTGCCATGAAACAGATATAATCAGAAACAAACGCATACCGCCCTCCACCACCACTCTGTCTCCTGCAATTAAGCAGGTATACACAGAAACACACACATAAACCTCCACCATCAGCCTGTCTCCCGCAATTAAACAGATATACACAAAGACGCTCACACACCACCCTCGACCACCACCCTGTCTCCTGCTAGTAAACAGATATACTTAGAAACACATATACAACCTTCCACGAACACTCTGCCTTCTGACCTTAAACAGATATACACAGAAACACACATACATACACAACCCTCCACCACCACCCTGTCTTCTGCCAGTAAGCACATAGACACAGAAACAAATGCACTCTACCCTCCAACACCACCCTGTCTCCTGCCATTGAATAGATATACACAGAAACACACACACACCACCATGTCTCCTGCCATTAAGCACAAATACGCAGAAACACACATACACAACCCTCCACCGCCAACGTGCCACCTGCCAGTAAACAATTATAAACAGAAACACACACAGCACCCTCCACCACCTCTCTGTCTCTAGCCCTTAAATCAATAGACACAGAAACATACATGCACACAACCCACCACAACCAAACTGCCTCCTGACATTAAACAGATAGACACAGAAACCAACACATACATCCCTCGACCACCACTCTGTTTCCTGCTGTTAATCAAATATACACAGGACCACACACGTACAACCCTCCACGACCGCCCTGCCTCCTGCCATTAAACAGATATGCACAGAAACACACGCACAACCCTCCACCACCGCCCTGTTTCCTGCAATTTCCTGCACACACACACACACACCAAAATATCTCGTGCCATTAACCACATATACACATAAACACACTCACACAGAAACACACACACACACACACACACACACACACAACCTTCCATGAAATTTATAGCTGGGGGAACGGCAGTTACGATGCGATTAGGCAAGATTTAGAACCGTAGGATAGGGAAGGAAGCTGCAGGGGATGGGCATATTAGGAATGTGGAACTTATTCAAGGAAAATCTCCTGAGTGTCCTAGATAAGTATGTACCTGTCAACAGGCAGGACCCTGTAGAGCGTGGGAGCCGTGGTTTACGAAGGACGTGGAATCTCTGGTCAAGATGAAGAAGGAGGCTGATGTTAGGATGAGATGTGAAGTCTCAGGGCGCTTGAGCGTTATAACGTAGCCAGAAAAGGCCGAAAGAGAGAGCTCAGAAGAGCCAGGAGGAGACATGAGAAGCTGTTGGCGGATAGGATCAGGGTAAACCCTAATGCTTTTTATAGATATTTAAGGAATAAAATAATGACAAGGTTAAGATTAGGTCCAATCAAGGATATTAATGGAAAGTTGTGTGAGGAGTGAGAGGAGATAGGGGAAGCACTAAATTAATATTTTTCGACGGTATTCACTCTAGAAAACGACAGTGTTGCTGAGGAGAATACTGAGATCCAAGCAACTAGACTAGGTAGGATTGAGGATCACAAAGAAGAGGTATTAGAAATCCTGCAGAGTGTGAAAGTAGATAAGTCCGCTGGACCGGATGGGGTTTATCCAAGGAACCTCTGGGAAGCCAAGGAGGAGATTGCCGATCTTTGGCATTGATCTTTAAATCGTTATTGTCTACAAGAATAGTGCTAGGAGACTGGAGGGTAGCAAATGTGGTTCCCCATTCAAGAATGGGAGTAGAGACAACCCTGGTAATTATAGACCAGGGAGCCTTACTTCAGTTGTTTGTAAAGTGTTGGAAAAGGTTAAAGGAGATAGGATTTATAATCACCTGGAAAATAATAGTCCGCACAGTTTTGTAAAGGTTAGGTCGTGCCTCACAAACTGTATTGAGGTATTTGAAAAGATGACCAAACAGGTCGATGAGAGTAAACCAGTTCATGTGGTGTATATGGATTTCAGCAACGCGTTTGAAAAGGTTCCCCACAGTAGGCTGTTGTACAAAATGCGGAGGAATGGGATTGCTGTTCGTCATTTTTATAAAGGACCTGGACGATGGAGAAGAAGGGTGGGTTAGTAAATTTGCAGATGACACTAAGGTCGGTGGAGTTATGGATAGGGACGAAAGATGTTGTAGGTTACAGAGAGGCATAGATAAGCTGCAGAGCTGGGCTGAGAGATGGCAAATGGAGTTTAATGCGGACAAGTGTGAGGTAATTCACTTTGGTCAGAGTAACCGGAATGCAAAGCATTGGGCTAATGGTAAGATTCTTGGTAGTGTAGATGAGCAGAGAGATCTCGGTGTGCAGGTACACAGATCCTTGAAAGTTGCCACCCAGGTTGACTGTATTGTTAAGAAGGCATACGGTGATTTAGCTTTTTTTTAACAGAGGGATAGAGTTCAGGAATCATTAGGTTATGCTACAGCTGTACAATACTCTGGTGCGGCCGCACTTGGAGTATTGTGTACAGTTCTGGTCACCGCATTATAAGAAGGTTGCGGAAGCTTTGGAAAGGGTGCAGAGGTGATTCAATAGGATGTTGTCTGGTATGGAAGGAAGATCTTCCGAGGAAAGGCTGAGGGACTTGAGACTGTTTTCGTTGGAGAGAAGAAGTTTGAGAGGTGACTTAATAGAGATATATAAGGTAATCATAGAGTTAGATAGGGTGGACAGGGAAACCCTTTTTCCAAGTATGGCGACGGCGAGCACAAGGGGGCATAGCTTTAAATTGAGGGGTGACAGATATAGGGCAGATGTCAGAGGTAGTTTCTTTACTCAGACAGTAGTAAGGATATGGAATGCTTTGCCTGCAACATTAGTAGATTCGCTAACTTTAAGTACATTTAAGTCGTTATTGGACAAGCATATGGACGTACATGGAATAGTATAGGTTAGATGGGCTTCAGATTGGTATGACAGGTAGGCGCAACATCAAGGGCCGAAGGGCCTGTACTGCGCTGTAATGATCTATGGTCTATGTTCTATGAACACCCTGCCTACTTACTTTAAACAGATATACGCAGAAACGCACATGCATACACAACCTTCCAGCACCATCCTGTCTCCTGCCAGTAAGCACATAGACACAGAAACACAGATACTATACCCTCCATCACCACCCTGTCTCCTGCCATTAAGCAGATTATATACACAAACACACACACACACATCCCTCGACCACCACTCTGTTTCCTGCCGTTAATCAGATATGCACAGAAACACACACGCACAATCCTCCACCACCACACTGTCTCCAGCCTTTAAAACAGATATACACTGAAACATGCACACAACCCTCTACCATCACCCTGTCTCCTGCCCTTAAACAGATATACACAAAAACGCACATACATACAAAACCCTCCACCGCCACCCTGTCCCCGGCCATTAAATAGATATATGCAGAAACACACACACACACACAACATTCCATGAACAACGTTCCATGGTGTAAAGGGCCTTGTGAGGCAGCCGTGGTTTAGTAAGGAATTGGAGTCCCTTGTGAAAGGGAAGAAGGCGGCATATGTAAAGATGAGGCGTGAAGGTTCAGTAGGGGCGATTGAGAGTTATAAGGTAGCCAGGAAGGAGCTAAAGAGGGAGCTAAGAGAAGCGAGAAGGGGACATGAAAAGTCTTTAGCTGGTAGGATTAGGGAAAACCCAAAGGCTTTCTATAGGTATGTCAAGAATAAAAGGATGACTAGGGTAGGTATCGGTCCAGTCAAGGATAGTAGTGGGAAGTTGTGTGTGGAGGCGGAGGAGATTGGAGAGACATTAAATCAGTACTTTTCATCAGTATTCACTCAGGAACAGGACATTGTTGCTGATGTGAATATGGAATCACAAATAATTAGAATGGATGCCCTGGAAATATGCAGGGAAGAGGTTTTGGGAATATTGGAAAGGATGAATATAGATAAGTCTCCTGGGCCTGATGGCATTTACCCCAGGATCCTATGGGAAGCTAGGGAGGAGATAGCAGAGCCATTGGCCTGGATTTTTATGTCGTCGTTGTCAACAGGAATAGTACCAGAGGACTGGAGGATAGCGAATGTGGTCCCATTGTTCAAGAAAGGGAGTAGGGATAGCCCTAGCAACTATAGGCCAGTGAGTCTGACTTCAGTGGTGGGCAAAGTCTTAGAGAGAATGGTAAGGGATAAGATTTATGAACATCTGGGTAGGAATAACGTGATCAGGGATAGCCAGCATGGTTTTGTGAAGGGCAGGTCGTGCCTCACAAACCTTATTGAGTTCTTCGAGAAGGTGACCAAGGAAGTGGATGAGGGTAAAGCAGTAGATGTTGTGTATATGGATTTTAGTAAGGCATTCGATAAGGTTCCCCATGGTAGGCTAATGCTAAAACTTCGGAGGTATGGCATTGAGGATACATTAGAGGTTTGGATTAGGAATTGGCTGGCTGGAAGGAGACAGAGGGTAGTAGTTGATGGATTATGTTCATCTTGGAGTGCAGTTACTAGCGGTGTACCACAAGGATCTGTTTTGGGACCATTGCTTTTTGTTATCTTTATAAATGATCTAGAGGAAGGACTTGAAAGCTGGGTAAGCAAGTTTGCGGATGACACAAAAGTCGGTGGAGTTGTGGATAGTGAGGAAGGAAGTGGTAGGTTACAGCGGGATATAGATAAGTTGCAGAGCTGGGCGGAAATGTGGCAAATGGAATTCAATGTAGCTAAGTGCGAAGTCGTTCACTTTGGTAGGAATAACAAGATGATGGATTACTGGGCTAATGGTAGGCTACTTGGTAGTGTGGATGAGCAGAGGGATCTTGGTGTCCATGTACACAGATCTCTGAAAGTTGCCACCCAGGTAAATAGTGCTGTGAGGAAGGCATATGGTGTACTGGGCTTTATTGGCAGAGGAATTGAGTTCCGGAGTCCTGAGGTCATGTTGCAACTGTATAAGACTCTGGTGCGGCCTCATCTGGAGTATTGTGTGCAGTTTTGGTCGCCATACTATAGGAAGGATGTGGAAGCTTTAGAACGAGTGCAGAGGAGGTTTACCAGGATGTTGCCTGGAATGGTAGGAAAATCTTATGAGGAAAGGCTGAGGCACTTGGGGCTGTTCTCATTGGAGAAGAGAAGGTTTAGGGGAGATCTGATAGAAGTGTATAAGATGATTAGGGGTTTAGATAGGGTAGATACTAAGAACCTTTTACCGCTAATGGAGGCAGGTGTTACTAGGGGACATAGCTTTAAATTAAGGGGTGGTAGGTATAGGACAGATGACAGGGGTAGATTCTTCACACAGCGGGTTGTGAGTTCATGGAATGCCCTGCCCGTATCAGTGGTGAACTCTCCTTCTTTATGGTCATTTAAGCGGGCATTGGATAGGCATTTGGAAGTTATTGGGCTAGTATAGGTTAGGTAGGATTCGGTCGGCGCAACATCGAGGGCCGAAGGGCCTGTACTGCGCTGTATCCTTCTATAACGTGCCTCCTGCCATTAAGCAGATATATGCAGGAACACACGCACAACACTCCATGACCACCCTGTCTCCTGTCATCAATCAGATATACACAGAAATGCACACACAACCCTCCACCACCACCATGTTCTTCTGCCATTGAGCAGATATACACAGAAATACACACGCACAACCCTCTGCCACCACCCTGTTCTCCTTCCATTGAGCAGATATACACAGAAATATACACACAACCTTCGACCATCCCAGTCTGTCTCCTGTCATTAAGCAGATATATACAGAAAATACACACAAACCTGCAACACCACCCTACCACCGACCATTAAACAGAAATACACAGACAACCCTCCATCAACACTCTGTTTCCAGGCAGTAAACAGATATACACAGAATTGGCTGGCTGACAAAAGGCAGAGAGTGGCTGTAGATGGAAAGTATTCTGCCTGGACAACAGTGTTGAGTGGGGTCTCGCAGGGCTCTGCATTTGGGCCTCTGCTCTTTGTAGTTTTTATAAATGACTTGGATGAGGAGGTTGAGGGGTGGGTTAGTAAATTTGCAGATGACACAAAATTTGGAGGTGTCGTCGATATTATAGAGGGCTACTGTAGGTTGTAGCGCGACATAGACAGGATGCAGAGCTGGGCTGAGAAATGGCAGATCGAGTTCAACCTGGATAAATGCGGAGAGATGCATTTTGAAAGGTGGAACGCGAATGCTGAATATAGGATTAAAGACAGGATTCTTGGCCGTGTGGAAGAACAGAAGGATTTGGATGTGCAAGCACATAGATCCCTCAAAGTTGTCACACAAGTGGATAAGGTTGTTAAGAAAGCATATGGTGTTTTGGCTTTTATTAACGGGGGATAGAGTTTAAGCGCCATGGAGTTTTGCTGCAGCTCTACAAGTCCCTGGTGAGTCAATACTTGGAATATTGTGTCCAGTTCTGGTCACCCTACTATAGGAAAGATACAGAGGCTTGGGAGAGAGTGCAAAGAAGGTGTTCCAGGATGCTGCCTGGACTGGAGGGCTTGCCTTATGAAGAAAGGTTGAATAGGCTCGGACTTTTCTTTTCTGGAGAGAAGGAGGAAGAGAGGAGACCTGGTAGAGGTGTACAAAATACTGAGAGGATAAGAGTCAATAGCCAGAGAATTTTCCCCAGGTCAGGATTGACTGGTTAGAGAACTCATAATTTGAAGATGTTAGGAGGTTGGTATAAAGTAGATGTCAGAGGTAGTTTCTTTTTGATACAGAGAGTTGTGAATGCATGGAATGCGTTAGCAGAGGTAATGGTGGAAGCAGAGTCATTGGGGACATTTAAGCGACTGCTGGACATGCACATGGATAGCAGTGAGTTGAGGGGTGCGTAGGTTGTTACCATATATTACATTAGAATTAAATCTCGGCACAACATCGTGGGTCAAAGGGCCTGTTTACTTTCTATGTTCTATGTTCTCTGACAAGTGTGAGTCAACCTCTGACAAAATAATGCCAACTGCAAAGGATGTTTAAAGACTTCATTGAGTTGCAAAGTTGTCAGCATTACAAGTATATTTTGGTCATTGTTGATTTTTTTTCCTTGATGGGTTGAAGCTAACTCCACTTCCAACGCTACTGCTAAAATTGTTGTAAATCTTTTACTCAAGGAGATTATTACCTGCTTTGGCATTTGCTTTTGTCTACGTTCTGACAATGCCTCCCATTTCATTGGAGATATTAATGAGTAATTATGCGCTCATTTTGGGTTTCACCACCAACTTCACTGTGCTTATTGCCCACAGGCTGCAGGGCTCGTGGAGCATGGTGACCACAGTCTGAAAACTAAACTTACCAAATGGACTTCTGAGACAGGTCTTTCCTGGGTTAGGGTGGTGTTATTGTTCCACCTACAAGGAACTACTGTGGGGAA
Organism: Hemiscyllium ocellatum; assembly: GCF_020745735.1. Classification (NCBI taxonomy): domain Eukaryota; kingdom Metazoa; phylum Chordata; class Chondrichthyes; order Orectolobiformes; family Hemiscylliidae; genus Hemiscyllium; species Hemiscyllium ocellatum. Next base: position 50,078,353 of record NC_083428.1, read on the forward strand.
AACTCGCTTGTCCCCAGCCGAAATATCCGAGGTAGAGCTTCCTCTCGCCTTGGGATGATGCTTCCTGCCCGATTCCTTTCAAACACATGACTAAGGATATGTCCTCCTGTGTTCTTTCTTTGACCAAAGTTTTGGGAGATCTTCACTCTCAGGTCTGTGCTACTCATGAGAAACTCCCTTCCCTCAACAATATCCCAACTGTTGAATATCCTAACTCTTTTATTCTCATCATGATTTGGACAAGCTGCAGCCTCCAATCTCAATGGCAAGGGCCCTTCCAGGGTTTCCACACCAGTCTGACTGCTGTAAAGATGGCCGGGGATTCCGCCTGGGTTCACCTTCATCATTCCAAGGTCATTAGATGAGCCCCTTCCGGGGTCGGGGAGTGTGGTGGGGTGGATTGTGGTGGTGGTGATGATGGAGATGGAGACGATGGAATGAACCAGTCTGGGACAATAATCGCATCTCGTACTGAAAGACCCACCACTTTTTATTGAACAGCTTTCACCCTAAGAGCCCAGTGCGACCATATTTTGCAGCTATGGACTACCCATACTTTCAGGGTAGTCACAAAGACAGGCCTGCTTCATATTGGGAAGCCCGCTCCATTATCTAAACTAAACCCGGACATTATTTTTTTCAGCCAAGAGAAAGCGACTGTCTTCATTGTTCTTAATGAAATAGGTAATCCCTGTGCTGTAGCTGTAGGTGCAGTATTCATAACAACTACATCCTTGTCAAACTTCTTTGCACTCTTTTCAGGTTAACAGGGTGACCAAAACTGTAAACAATACTCCAAGTGTGGCCTCACCAACGGCTTACAGAATGGTAACATAATGTCCAAACTCCTATATTCAATGCTTCGAACGATGAAGGCCAGCCGTCTAAATGCCTTCTTCAACGCCGTTTCTGTCCCTGATTCCTCTTCCAGTGAAGTATGAACTTGTGATCTGAGATCCCTCTGTTCCACAACACTCCTCAGAACCTGACTCTTTACTGTATTAGCCCTATCTTTCTTTTACTTTCCAAAGTGTAACTCCTCCAACTTTTCTATATTTAATTGCAGTTGCCGATCCTCAGATGACTTCCTCAGCAAATTAAAATCCCTCTATGATTTCTGATAACGTTCATTGCTATCAATGATACCTCATAATTTTGTATCATCCATAAATGTAGTAACCTTCTTGGGAGTATTTGGAGTATGTTGTGTAGTTTTGGGCCCCATACCTTAGAACAGGTGCACTGGCCTTGGAACGTGTTCAGAGGAGTTTCACGAGAATAGTTTCAGGAATGAAAACCTTAACATACGACGAACCTTTGAGGACTCTGCATCTTTACTTAATGGAGTTCAGAAGGATGAGGGGAGATCTAATTGAAATATATTGAATACTGAATAGTCTGAACAGAATAGATGTGCAGATGTTTCCATTGGTAGAATAGACCAGGACCCGAGGATACAGTCTTAGAGTAAAAGGAACAGCTTTTAGATCGGAGATAAAGAGAAACTTCCTCAGCCAGTGAGTGGTGAATCCATGGAATTCAATGCCACAGAAGGCTGTGGAGGCCAGGTTACAGAGGATATATAAGACTGAGATGGACAGGTTCTTGATTGTCAAGGGAATCAAGGGTTGTGGCGAGAAAGCAGAAAAATGGGGTTCAGATACTTACTAGCCATGGCTGAATAGTGGAGCAGTCTCGATGGGCTGAATATTTCAATTTCTGCTCCTGTCTTATGGCCCTCATCATGCCTTGTATATTCACATTCAGAACAGTTATGTAAATAACAAATAACAAATGTCTCAGCACTGACACTTGTGGCACACCATTAGTTTCAGACCTCCAGTCTGAGAATCAATCTTCAACCATCACCCTCTGCTTCTTACCATCGAGCTAATTTTGAATTCAATTAGCTAGCTCGCTCTGGATCCCATGTCGCCGAACCTTACTGACTAACCTGCCGTATGGGACCTTGTCAAAAGTCTTACTACAGTCCGTATACAGATCATCCATTGTCCTACCATTATCTATTCTCGCGGTTATCTCTTTGAAACAATTTAAAAGATTTGTCAGACATGATTTCCCACACACAAATCCATGCTGACTATTTCTAATCAGACCTTGAATTTCCAAATGTTGTTTCATCCTGTCTCTTATTATCGTCTCCAACAACTTGACTAACACTGATGTTACGCTCACTGACTAAGAGCTCCCTGGCTTGTCTTTGCTACCTTTCTTAAACAATGAAACCACTCCAGTGGCAAACGATGAAGCAAAAATCTGTGCAAGGGCCTCTGCAATTTCTTCCCTAGCCTTATAACATCCGAGGATGGACATGTTCTTGTCCAGGGGATTTATTCACCTTATTGTGATTTAAGGTAGCAAATATCTCCACTCTGGTAATATGTATGCGGGCCAAAACATTCCGACTTGTTTTCCTTATTTCCTTAGTATGCATCATTTGCTCCTGAGTAAACATGGAGGAGAAGTATTCATTAAACAATTCCCCCCACCACCTGGTGATTCCACACAAGGATGGCCATGCTCATCAGTAAGGGGACCTATTCTCTCCTGAGTCACGTTTCTACTCTTAATATGGCTAGAGAACCTCTTGGGATTATCTTTCACCTTTTCTGAGAGATCCATGTCATGCCCATTTTAGGGCTTCTGATTCCCCTCTTAAGGGTGCTTCTACACTTTGTGTAGTCATCTAAGGATTGACTTAAGCCCGATATCTTAAACCCAATATATGCATTTTTTATTGTGCTTACCAGAGCCTCAATATCCCTCGCCATCCAAGGATCAGGTTACCCCTCAACTACCGTCTATCTAATGAAAACAATCCTAATTTGTTCAATCTCTCTTCATGGCTGGCACCCTCCATACCAGGCAACATCCTGGTGAACCTCCTCTGCACCAACTCCAAAGCATCCACATCGTTTTGCTCGTATTGCGACCAGACTGTATGCAGTATTCCAAATGTGGCTGAGCTAAAGTCTTATACAACTGCAACACAACCTGCAAACTCTTATATTCAATACTAGGTCTAATGAAAGAAACCATGCCGTCCACCTTATTCACCACTCTACTGATCTGCCTTGCCACCTTCACGGAACAATGGACCTAGACACCTATATGTCTCTGTACATCAAATTTCTCCAGTACGTTTTTTTAATTTACTGCATAGTTCGCTCTTGAATTGGATCATCCAAAATGCATCGCCTCACATTTGTCCAGATTGAACTCCATCTGTCATTTCACTGCCCATCTCCCCAATCTATCTATTTTCTACTGTATTCTCCTTCACTGTCTGCTATTCCACCAATTTTAGTGCCACCTGCAAACATGCTAATGAAATAAGCTACACCTTCCTCAAAATCATTTATGTATATCACAAAAAACAATGGTCCCAGCAAGGGCCCCTGTGGGGCACCACTGGTCACAGATCTCCATTTTGAGAAGCTCCCTTCCATCATGACTCTGTGTCTCCTGTTGTCGAACCAGATCTCTATCCATCTAGCAAAAACACCCATACAACTTCACCTTCTTCATCAGCCTATGGGGAAATTTATCAAACGCCTTACTAAAGTCCATCTGTATGACATCTATATCCCTTCCCTCATCAATCAACTTTATCACCTCTTCAAACAATTCTATTACGTTTGTAAGTCATTACCTTACCTGCACAAAACCATGCTACCTAGCACTGAGAAGTCATTTTATTCCAAACGGGTATATATCCTATCCCTCAGTATCTTCTCCAGTAGCTCCCCTACCTCTGACGTCAGGCTCACAGGTCTGTAATTATATGGATTATTCCTTAACAAAGGAGACGCCATTAGCAATTCGCCATTCACCAAGGGCCTCCCCTGTGTTCAAGGAAGCTGAAAAAAAAACTGTTAAAGCCTCAGCTAATTCCTCTCTCGCTTCCTTCAGTAACCTGGGGTAGATCCCATCCAGACCTGGGGACTTGTCCATCTTAATGTCTTTTGGAACTCACAGCACTTCCTCCCTCCTTACGCAGACTTGACCAAGAGCAATCAAAGATCTATCCCGAACCTCAACATCCACCATGCCCCTCTCCATACCGATGCAATATACACATTAAGAATCCCTCCCGATTTCTCTGCTTCCAAGCATATCTTTCCTGCTTTGTCCTTGAGTGGGTCACCCCTTTATCTCGCTACCCTCTTGTTTATTATATATGACCAAAAAGCTTTGACGTTTTCCTTAATCCTGCTCGCTAAGTATATCTCATGACCCCTTTTCACCCTCTTAGTTCCTCATTTCAGATTGGTCCGACATTTACAATATTCTTCCAAGGCTTCTTCTATCTTCATTCGCCTAGACATTATGTACACATTCTTTTTCCTTTTAGCTAGTCTCACAATATCACTTGTCATCCTTGGTTTCCTAACCTTGCCATTTCTATCCAAAATTTTCACTGGAACATATCTCTCCTGAACACTAATGAACCTCTCTTCAAAAGCCTTCCACATATCAAATGCGGATTTTCCTTCAAACAGCTGTTTCCAATCCACGTTTCCCAGCTCTTGCCGAATTTTGCTATAGTTAGCCTTTCCCCAGTTTAGCACTCTTCCTTTCGGACCACGCTCATCTTTCTCCATGACTATTGTAAAACTAAAGGAATTGTGATCATTATTCCCAAAGTAATCCCCTACTGAAACTTCCACCGCCTGGGCGGGCTCAGTTCCAAACACACGGTCTGGCATGGCCGCTTCCCGAGTTGAACTACTTTTACACTGCTCTAGAAAATGCTCCTGGATGGTCCATACAAATTCTGCACCAGTTAGACCTCTAACACTGAGTGAATCCCACTCCATGTTGGGAAAATTAAAATCTCCTATCACCACTATCCTGTTGCTCCTACATCTTTCTATGATCTATCTACATATTTGTATCTCGATCGGTGACGGGAGGCCATTAGTACAATCCCAGCATCGTTACTGCACCCTTTCTATTCCTGAGCTCTGGCCATATTGCCTCACTGCTCGAATCTTCCATGGTGCACTCCTTCAGCACAGCTGTGATACCTTTTGCTACCAGTGACGCTTCTACTCCACCCCGTTTCCCTTCCTCGTTATCCAGCCTGAAGCATTAATGTCCTGGGATATTTAGTTGCCAATCACGCCATTCCCTCACAAAGTCTCAGTAATGGCAATAACATTATTTTCCCAGGTACTATTCCAAGACCTAAGTTCATCTGCCTTACCTACTATACTTCTTGCATTAAAACTACAATCCCTCTGCGTTCATCCTCCGCTTCCTGCCTCCTCTACCCCTCAGTCATGCTGATTTCATGATCTAGTTATTTAGGCTTTAGTTGCTAACTCCTTTCTGTTCACCAAACTCCTCATTTGATTCCCGATCCTCTGCCACGTTAGTTTAAACCCTTCCCAACAGCGTTAGCAAATGCACTCCATCGGACATTAGCTCCAGTCCTACCCAGATGTAGACCGCCCAATTTGTAATAGTCCTACCTCCCCGAGAAGCGGTCCCAATATCCCAAATATCTGGACCACTCCCTCCTGCTCCATCTCTCAAGCCACGCATTCTTCCTGATTATTCTATCTTTGCTAGTCTGCCTAGCAATTGACACTGAAAGCAATCCTGAGATGACTACTTCTGAGGTCCTACTTTTTTACCTTGGCTCCTAATTCCCTAAATATTTCTTGTAGGATCTCATCCCAGCGGCATATTAATCTAGGCAGACTTAATTCAGGTACATAGAGTATTAGGGATACTATATTAGACTGAGGAATGGACTCTGTAACTCCAAATAATGATGATCTTGTTCATGTTGATCGTGTTTGTTTGAATGTCCTGTGTATTGTAACCTACACGCCTTGCTCTGTCCAAGTTTATTTTTCACCCTACGGTCTGTGTGTCCATGCTCACTGTCATCTGTCTGTACTGCTCGCAAATAAAGCTTTCAGTGGATTTAGGCACATGTGACAATAAATCTAATATATTAATTATTTTTCACCCTAACAATGTCTCTTTTAGAAATATGCGATCTTTCCAACCCTCATGTTTCAACATAATCATCCCTCTTTGTCTCCTACCATGACAGATTAAATACCCAGTTCCATCACCATCTCCTCATGGTGTCATCATCTCATGGATTAGACTGCTGATACTTGTTTGAGCTGTGTCTGTGTTAATGAGATTGTGCCTTACAAAGGAGATCATACCTGTTCACAGTGCCCCAGATACTCTCTCATCAAGGGCCGACAAATACAGGAAGACGGCTTTACTTATGCACTTGAATCATATTACAATGAAGGGCAGCATACTGTACAAGGTGCTCAATACTTAACGCCCTTGGAAGACCGATTTTTGGTGACTCATGATCAAGGACATTCAGGTCCTTTTTAAAAACAACACTTCTCAACCTTGTACCATTTAATCAACACAAAATGAGATGTATGCTGATTATTTCTCACATCCAAATAAATTCTATGTCTTGCAAATTGTTGTGGTTCAAACACTGAAACGTGTGATATCCCATGAGTAACTGCCTTCAGTCCATAAAAGTGCAAGAAACTCTGCATTGTTTCCATTGGCCTATTCTCAATCCATGTGGTACATCCAGATCACCCCGTCTGCAACTTATCAATGTACTCTAACTTCCTTTGTTCACTTGTTAGCAACAATGTAAAAAAGTATTCTGCAAATTCAAATACACCACTCCCACTGGTTCTCTTTTGTGGATGCATCAACTAACACAAATTCCACAGGTTTCTCAAGGATAATTTCCGGTTTCTAAATCTAAGCTGACTCTGCCAAGTCACACCATGATTTCCCAAGTGTCTAATTATAAAATTTCTCATAAAAGGTTCTAATATTTTCCTCAGTCCTGACATTAAGGTACCCACTTTTTTTTTCGTTTCCCTCCCATTCCAGTTTTAAATATTTAGGATTAGAATAACTACTTTCCAGTCTGCAGGAACGAGAATTTCCAGAATCTAAAGAATTTTGAAGGGTAATCAATACTTCTTTCTTGTCATTACAATGTGTAAAAGACGTTTGGATAAGTACATGAATAGGAAAGGTTTGGCCGGATATGGGCCAAGCGCGGGCAGGTGGTACTAAGTTAGTTTGGAATTGGAATAGTCACCATGGACTGGTTGGACCAAACGGTCTGTTTCTGTTCTGTATGACTCTACGTCACTTTCACTAGCTATATTGCCACTTCCCTGAAAACTTTGGGATGTAGCTCATTGGGTGCAGTAACTTGCCAAACTTCAATTCAAATAGTTTTTGAGTAAGTCCACTTTATTAATTATAATCATGCACATGTTGTTATTTTCACCAGTCAATCAGTCCCATATTATTTCTAGTTGATTTTCGGTACCTTCCATTGTGGAGACAGTGCGAAGTTATTACCCTCAGCAGGAGGCAGAGATGTATACTGTCACTGTGTCAATACCTCGGAGCACTGCAACTGGGAGATGATGGACGGGACACCCACTCCCCCTCAGAAAGTTCTAGAATCAAGACAGTTCAATGAAACTGTCACTTCCTGGTCACGGACAGCATAGTTCTCTCCTTCGTGTGAGATTGCAGGTTATGCTGAAACTCATTTTAGTATCAAACTGACTTCACACTTTGCACCTGGCATAGGTCCAGGTCGAGGTAAGAAAAAGTTTGTGATCAACATATTGTAACGAGAAGAGTTATCAGAAGAGAATTGTAACTGGAAATGTGTGGCTGATGGTTTATTCAGAAACAGCGTTGAGGCAGAAGTGAAGACTGGGGATATTGTGAAGGTGAGAATGAACAGGTTTTGTGGTAGACGGAATATTGGGATATAAATCAGTTCAGGATAAAATGGGGTAATTGTGGTAATGAATACTTTCGTTTCTCCTCAGATGTTTGTAAGTGAGGGATATGAAATTCATGGCATAGAAATGGAGATTGTGATTAAAAGCGAAGACAATAGTTTGGATCTTTGCCAAATATGCACGACAGAGAAAATGATGACATTCACAACGGGTTAGAGAATTAGTAAGTGGGCTGAGATAGACTCACCGGGAACACCAACAATAGCGAGGATGGGGTAGTAACCTGCCTGAATAATCATCATTACACAGCGTCAATCGAGATGTTGTTACTACACTGAAGTCTTCTCCACCACAACAACTTCCAATATAAAACTGCTTCTGGGCACAACTGCCCTGAACATACACAAGAAATACGGATTTCCCTGGAATTTACTTTCAGAGCTCTAACCAGTTAATTGTTTATCGTTTACACAATGCAATTCTATAATCTGTTTGTAAATATGCAAACATCTTATTGCACAATTTGCATGCCTTTTCTTTTTGAGATTTTTTTGTAGCCTTAGCGCAAAAGTAAGTGTTCTGTTTAAAATTGATCTGTTTATTGGGATTCAAGGTTCAGACATAGTATGTGTTTTTCATTGGTTACGAAACAGAAAGGAATAGAAGACAGTGGCTGTGGAGACTGATGAGGAGTAAAGTAACATCCCCACCAGTCCCCAATGTCTTCTTGATGGACAGAATAAAAAGATTGCAGTGAAAGGAACAGAATATATTCAGAAGAAGGAATGGCAAGTGACAATGTAAACAAAACAGAATCATTTCAAATGGAATGGCTGTACAGTGATGGTGTGTGTGTGTGCGCGCGCGTGCGCAGATAGATACGATTGTTCATATGTGTGCAATATATTCAGAATGAACAAGAGAGACATACTTAACAAACATGATACATGTGATGTGCAACATGTATAAAATAATAATATGTTATTTAATCTTCAGCTGAGATGTTATGTTCCCCTTCTCTCAACGTACCATCTGGCTCCTGCCCCTTTCTGGCATTCCCTGATCTAACCTTTCATTCTTATCGGGATGGATGTTATAAATTCCTGCTTCTGATGGTCCAACTTGTTTCAATTAATCCATTTTCTACCAGGAAACATATACTGGGTTTTGTCAACAGGTGGTGCTTGTCATATTGATGGAGATAAAGGTTCTGGCACCAAATCCAGGATTTCAACTTATTAATCTGTTGCACACACACTGTACAAAGGACCACAGCACACAGGAATTGTCAAACCAAATACGCAAGCACATCTAATTCTATCAATCACGTAGTCCTCTCTATTTTTACATCTCCACGTCTATATTCTCTCTCTCTCTGTCTCTATCTTTCCATCTAGTTAATAAATCCTCCAATAGTTCTTCGTGTCCCATGTCTCAAACCTCCCTCCTTCAGTTTACATCTATTGCTCACTTTTGGATCAGATGGCTTATAATTGAGTAATGTAACTAAAAAGACAGGAGGGAGGCTTTGGCTAGAGTTAGTTGGAAGGGAAGCTGAGCACGGCAATATGGTGAAGCAGCAATGACAGGAGTTTCTGGAGATAATTCAGCAGCACATCAGAAATTCATCCCAAGTAAGAAGAAAGATATTCAGCGGAAGACAAGGCAGCCATGTGTGATAAAGAACTCAGGGACAGAATAAAAGTAAAAGAAAATGCGCGCAATGTGGTAAAGATTATTGGGAATCTAGACGATTAGTAAGCCTATAAATTCCAGCACGGATATCTAATAACAGCAAATGGGAGGAGAGGGTGAAATATGATATTACGCTTGTTAATCATGCAAAAGAACATTGAAAGAGGTTTTTAGATATATAACAAGGAAGGCAGGGAGTAAAGAACAAACAAAGGAATGTTGGAAAATGAAGCTTGAATAGTTATGGGAAGCAATGGAATGGCAGAGGAATTGAATACATTGCAACAGTCTTCATGGTGGAAGACACCAGCAAAATGTCAGAACTTCAAGACAGTCAGCGGGTAGAGGTGAGTATAGTGACCACCAGTAAGGAGAAGGAGTTGGGGAAGGTGAAGTTGGATCAATCAGCGAGACCAGTTGCAGAACACCCCATAGTTCTAAAGGGATGCCGAAGGTGATTATGGAGGCACTGCTGGAAATTTTTCAGGTAATTTTGGAGTGAGGGAGGATTGGTAAATGTAACCATCCTGTTTAAGGAGAGAGGGACACAGAAGATGGAAATTACAAATGGCCAGGCAAGTTGAAACTGTTGCATAGAAGGACTTAATGGATCCTTAAGTGTATGAATAGATGCGTGGAGTATAAGAACAAAGAAGTTCGGAAGTATATTGGACGTGTTGTGATTAAGCTACAGCATAACAAGAGTTACATTTACAATGTTATTGCGAACAGAAGACTTGGAAGTACGGTTAAAACAAAAGAAATCATTTCGAAGCAGACAGGAGCATTAGTGACAAAGAGACTGTTTCCTTGACCCTCTAGTGAGAATGTTGAGGTAAGCTTGTCAGTAAACAGACTAAAATAAAATGTATAAAAAAAACACATTAAAATCTGTTGCTGCGGATATAGCAACACATATGAAGCTGAAAAAGCACAGCAGGTCAGACAGTATCCTCGGAACAGGAAAGTCAACGTTTCAGGCTGAAAGACTTCATCAGGATTGGGTCGGGGGAAGGGGAGCTGGGAAGTAAATAGTGGGAGGGGCGTGGGGCTGAGGGAAGGCGAGATGGGATGACGATAGGGTATGCAAGTAGGGGGATAATATGATTGGTCAGTGGGAAGGGTGCAGCGGATATACGAATAGGAAGATTGACAGCTTAGGTCAGGTCAGGGAAGGGGAACATGGGATAAGGCTGTGGTTGGAGAGATCTTGAAGCCAGTGAAGTAAATATTGAGACATGTGAACTGTAAGCTCTCCAGCTGAAAGATCAGGTTGTGTTTCCTAGTTTCTTTTTGTCCTCATCTGACAGTGGAGGAGGCCAAGGATGGACCTGTGGCCGGATGAGCTGGTAGGGAGTAATTGAAATGGATGGCAACTGGAATGTTGGGTTGGCTAAAGCGTGCAGAGAGCGGATGCTCCATGAATATGTTCCCGAGTCTCCCTTTGGTCTCCCTGATCGACAGGAGACCACATTGGGAGTTGGAGACGTGCTTGGTGGGGCAGGATCAGGTGCTCTGCACGCAACAACCAACCCGACTTTTCAGTTACCTTCCATTTTAATTCCCCTCCAACTCGTCCGGGGACATGCCCATCCTTAGCCTGTCCACTGTCAGAGGAGCACCACCTGAGGTTTTACCTTTGGAGGTGATATCCAAAGGGCCTCAATATTGACTGCAGCAGCGTGAAAATTCCTCCATGTCCCTTCTCCCTGACCAGACCCACCTGTACATCTTATTACTCACATATCTGCTTTACCCTTCCCACTGACCAATCATAGTAACCTCATACCTGCACGTATACACGACCATCATACCTACCCTTCGTCCTTCCATATCCAATCACTCCATTTCAGGGCTCCCCTCCCCCTCGCCAGTCCTGACGAAAGGTCCAATCTCAAAATATTGCCTTTATTGCTCCTCTGATTCTGTCTGGTCTGCTGTGTTTATCCAGCTCCAAGTTTATTAACTATGGCCTCTCGCACCTGTAGTACTTACTCTCTCCAAGTTGTGGAACAATGTCGTCTACATATAAGAAGAAATACATTGGGACATTTGAAAAGATCACTGACTCTTTCGTCATTTTTTTTAAATAACCCAACACACACCTTCCAGATGAAACAGCATTTCACTTGTACTCTTTCAATCCAATCTCCTGTCATTTCCCAACTCACAATGCAGTCTCATTTACACTGGGGAGAACAAACAGAGACTGCATTGAGGAACACTCCCATTCTTTCTGTAGGAAGAGCCTTGACCCTCTCATTGTTTCCCATTTGAATAACCTACCTTGCTCTAATGCTAACATTTCGGTCCTGGGCTGCTGCAATGTTCCAATGAAGCACAACCCAAGCTCGAATAACATCTCACTTTAGACTTTGGAGTACGTTACAGCCTGTATGAGTTAATAATAAATTCCATAATTTCAAAGCCTGATGCCATTATGGCTGTTCTCATACATTCCTTCTCCTGGTCTCCCTATGAATTTGCTCTGTTTGTGAATCTTTTGTCTTGCACTCAATGAAGGAACCCGGCTCCACTCTTCACAATCTGGTATATACTCATTTTACATTTGATTCTCTTTTACCAAAAACAAAACTCCATATGTCAGTGACATTGCGCCTCCACACCGTCTGTTTCCTGTCACCCCTCCTCTACCTCTGGCAAGGGATTGCAAAGCCCTTTTTCCAATCCTTTTCTGTTCTGAAGAAGTGTCACACTGGACTTGAAACGCTAACTCTGTTTCTCTGTCACTGTAGATGCTGCAGATCTGCTTTGTTTCTCCAGAAATGAACAAAACACATTTTCAATAAAGCAAATAGCTGTTGATACCGGAAATGTGAAACCAGAACAAAAAAAGAATCTGCGTGCCATGAAGAATGATCACTGGAACCAATGATTAACTCTACTTTCACTCCACAAATGCTGCAAGACATGCTTAACGTCCCCAGCAATTTCTGTTTTTCAACACGTTTCAAAGATGTGTGTCAACGTTGCTCAAACCCCCTGTCCAACCTGGAGCACCATATACCGGGAAGTGAAAGATTACTCACGATGTACAGATTCATTGGTTCTGAAACTACATTTGGCTGGCATCTCTGACACTACAGAGCTCTTACTCTTAGTCAGGCAGAGAAACAGAGGGAGACGTACTCACTCTAAACATAGAAGGTCGCACATACTGGAAGGGAAAGGATCCAGATGAATATATTAAAGTGTGATGAGGAATGAGACAAACTGTAAGTGTGACACCATGGAGAGACCCTCAGTGGAATGAGAATATAAATTTGGCCGTGTACCACAGCAGAAACCAGAGTAGGTCACTGAGTACATGGCTGATGGGTGAATGAGTCTCGGTGTGAACTGGGGAACAGGCAGCAGAACTGTATTAGAGATATTGCAGCTCAAACCGTGTATTCCATGTGGTACTGCAGACCACAGCAACAGCAGAAGCAGAAGTATATAAAACTATAATCTGTAACATTTTGCAACGGATAATCCCTCAGTCTACCATTACCATTAAGCTGATCTATGGTTCAGTGGCGAGTGTGGGTAAACATGCCAAGGTCAGAACCATATGTACCTAAAACTGATGACAACCCGTTATAGATCCCTCACTTGACTGGTTATATTCCAAACAGCAGAACTAACATCTTATATAGAGGGCGCAATGATCCGAAGACTAACAGATCAGATTGAAACTCAGCAGTCCTGCCACACCCAGTCATAATTGGATTAATCAACTCACTGCAGAAGAGTGTCATACACATGTCCCCATCCTAAATAATGGAACAGCTCTGAACATCAGTGCAATAGACAAGGATTCGTATCTACACCATACTCAGCCAGATGTGTTGAATTTACGATTCAACTCACCGCATCAGTATGCCCACAGTATCACAGATGACAGTTTTCAAACAATTTGATTTTCTCTATGTGACACGAAGAAACATCTGAACACAGTAGATACGACATAGGCAATATAAAACAAGCCCTGGGCAATATAAAACTGTCCCTGGGGAAGCTGTTTCATTCCATTTCTGATTCTGGCATCTATCTGGCAATGTGGAAAATTACTATGACAAGTCCCTTAAGAGGAAAATAATTACAGTATGACCAATATCATCCCCTCAACTCCATTATGACAGTCAGATGGGTGGGAGTTCTTTATGACAGCGCTGTGAAGCAGCACAAAAATTACCTGCTCAGTGTGGTTTCCGATGGGTCCTCATGTGGAGCGGCTGCTGTTGTGGAAATGTCACTGGATTACTAATCCAGACCAAGCAAATGCTCTGGCAGCTGGCGGAAGTCAAAAGCAATTAATAAAATGTCGAGATCCGAAATCTGGTGTAAGTAACAGTGACCGTCAAGACAATGTCGATTTTAAACACCAATTTGCTTCCCCAATGTACTTTCATGAAGTGAATCTCCCATGCTTTCCTGGTCTGGCCTAAAAGTCACTCCAGACACACAGACATGTGATAAATTCTTCAATGGTCTCTGAAACGGCCAAGCAAGACACTCAGTTGTATCAAATTGCTCCGAGACCTTAAAGGATAATACCGGACAGAACAGCCGGCACCAGGCTCTGTATCAGAAAAGAGAATGGGAAACACAATCCTGTCGACCCTGCAGAGACCTCCTCCCGAACATCTGAGAGCTTGTGACAACATTTACAGTGTTTTCCCACAGAATGCACTGTAACATCAGGAAAGGAGTAGGTTATTCAACACTGTGAGCCTCCCACTTTCTCATCTTGGCTGACAAATCTCCTCACTGCATTTCTCCTACAGCAGACTGAGATATATTGCAATTGATTTCATCAATCAAATGTTTGAGATGTTTGAGAATAGCTGGGACCCAAGGACATATTCCTGAGCTACTCCATGAACCTTCATCTCCAATAAAAGGATCCTTTTATTCCTGTGTTTCCGGTCCAAGGGTTCCTCTGCTGGAGTTTATACACTCTGACCTGCTTTCTTTTACTTATTTTCTCCCCCACTTTTCTCTTTGTAACTTATTGGCCTCAAACTAGCCTCTTGATTTGGCCCTCAAGCTGAGCCCAGTGCGGAGGAGAGTGAGCCCTTACTTACTTTTCCGGAGCAAGCTCAGTGCGTGGAATTGGCAGCGGCTACATCAGCAGAGGCAACGTGGATATGATAGGGGCCAGCAGCAGAGAGTGATGCCTGAGGATTAGAGACTGGTGATTGGGTCCTGCACTGGTGATGATGAAGAGGATAGTTGAAGGCCATCATGGTAACATCGGTGAGGTGGGTCCAGCAGTAAAAGACATGTCTCTGACATTGGAATGGTCTGGCACAGGGGGTAATGAGCCGGTGATAGAGGAGTATCTGCCCAGTGGCAAAGATGGTGCCTGAGGATCAGCATCTTCATTGTGGCTGGGGTCTTGTGTAGATGGTGCTGTAGCTGTCTTGGAGGGATTGGGTTGCAGGGGTGATCCATAGTGAAGAGCTGTTTCACAACTCATCAACTCTCTTCAAGCTGTATCCTCTCTTTATTCCATTTTCTTCAATTGTCACCACTTTGTGGCAACACGTGAAAGCTTTTCACTGTATTTTAATGTATTGATCATGTAAAATGCACCTGGTCATAAAAATCAAAATTAAAAACTTTTACTCACTCTTTCCTTCCAGCTGACCCATTCTGAAAACATGTCCAAATATTCACCACAATTCCACAAGATTTGATTTTGCACACTGGGCTTGGGACTTCAGCAAAAATCTTTCTGAAAATCTCTCTTGTAATCGTATCCTACTGAATCATCTCTCCCTCAGCCTTCTCTGCTCCAAAGTAAACAACCCGAGCTTACCCGGCCTCTCACCCTCACTGATATGCTCCACCCCAGGGAGCATCCCGGTGAATCACCTCTGCACCTCTCCACTACAATCACATCCTTCCTGCAATAAGGTTCCCAGAACTACACACAGTATTCCATCTTGGTCTACCATAGACTTGTATAGCTCTGACAAATGTATATGTTGGGGAATGAAGGTTGTGCCTACGGTTCGATCGGCCTTCTTAACTAACCTATTAACTTCAGTCAAAGAGTGTGTTGCTGGAAAAGCACAGCAGATCAGACAGTATCCGAGAAGCAGGCAAGTCGATGTTTCGAGAATAAGCTCTTCATCAGGAATGTGGCCATCATTCCTGATGAAAGGCTTATGTTCGAAACGTCAACTCTCCTGCCCCTTGGATGCTGCCTGACCGACTGTGCTTTTCCAGAAGTTCACTTTGTGATTCTGATCTCAAACACCTGCACTCCTCACTTTTTCCCTAACTTGTCAACCTGTGCAATCACAGTGAGGGATCTGTGGAGAAACACCCTCTGAGCTTCCCAGTGTACTGCCATTCATTGCATACTCCTATTTTTGGTTCCTTCTTCCAAAGTATATCACCTCATATTTATCAGGGTTACTTTCCATCTGGCCATCTGACCATTCCATCTGTATCTTCCTGTAATATCTTCCTCACTGCCAACCACCCGGCCAATCTTTGTGTTAAACACAAATTTAATTATCACACTCCCCACCCCACTACGCATTCGCATCTAGATCATTTATGAATGCCACAAATAATAATGGACAGAGCACTGATCCCTGTGGTACACCAGCAGACACTGGTGTCCAGTGACACATACAGCCTTCCGCCACCACCCTCTGTCTCTTGCCACGAAGACAATGTTTGATGTAACTCACTAAGTTACCCTTGATATCATGATTTTTTTTATCTGTTTCCCATATGGGGCTTTGTCAATGGCCTTGTTGGAAAACCATATAAACACCATGCTCGAAACTACACAATAAATTTTATTTGGAATGGCTTCCCCTGATGATGTCATGCTGACTATCCCTGATCAAACCTTGCCTCTCAAAATGAAGATCAATTTTCTCCTTTCCTATTTTCTCCAACACTTTCCCTCATACTGATCTACTACTGACTGGCCTACAATTCCCCGGTCTATTTCCACCACCCTTCCCATAAAGTGGGACCACTTAGTTGTCCTCCAATCATCTGGCATCGCCAACCGAGATAAGCGTTTCGTCATCTTTATGTTTCTTGTAAGTTTGTATTCTTGTTCTTTTAGGTATTCTTATCAGTTCATTGATCCTCCTTTGCTGGGTCCCAAATATATCTGGATCCATTGCTTACCAAAATATCTGGCATTTTTCTGAGCTGCTATCTTTGATCTAATGCAATATTTAACTTCTTTTGTTAACTATTGTTAAGTCACCTTACCCGTTTGCTGTTTGCCCTGTGGTGGACATGTGCACATTGTACATTTTAAGGTGTTTATTTAAACAACAACCATTGTCTGTCTGCCAGTAAATCTTTTTCATGTACTTCTCCAATTCACTGAAGCTAATTTGCCCCTCATGCATTCATCACTTGCATGACTCAGGTTTATAACCACAATTTCAAAAAAAAGGTTGGATTCAGACGTCATATAAAATTCAATACATTATGATTAATATTCCCAGCACCTCCTTTACGGCAGTGTTTTTAATTAGCTCTTCTGATCACATAACATCAATTCGAAAGTTGCCCGACCTCTACCTCAGTGTTCAAAATACTGTTAAAGGAAACCATCTCAAACATCGTCATGAAATCCATTTTTCCGAGCAGTAGCATTCACATAGGTTAACACAGTTTAGTTGCAGATTGCAGCTGGTGATTATCACAGTAGTACCCACAAACCTACGTATATATTTCCCTGTTTTGTATAACCTCTGTATTGCAGCTTTCACTTTGATATAAAACTTCCATCAATGTTTGCTTCTCCTTGCTGTCTTTAAGATCCACCTTACCAGGTTCTGTGGAATCTGGGCGATGTGGCCGCTGGGGAGATTCAGGTGAGACATTTTGTGAGGCTTTTGTGGAGGTTGAAATAATCTCGTCACGTTGTTCGTTCTTCTCAGGTGTCATTGTGTTATTTTCACTAGATCTCCCGTTATGCTGGTGGAGAAGAGAAGGAGAATGGTCTCTCAGCAATGCTGTGTATTTCCCCCAGACAACTGAGACTGCTGTAAACTGGGTGTGAACCTTACAGCAGGCTCGTAAAGTGTTGCTGCTGCTCTCCAGTATCCTAGTGAGATCACATCTGGAGTCTGGTGTACATATTTAGTCTCCTCACTGAAGAAACGATATTATTATATTGGAAGGAGCTCAGAGATGGTTCCCCCAACTGATTCCTTCCATGAAGGTGTTAACTTATAAGGAAAGGATGATCATGTTGATCCAATACCCATTTGAGTTTATGAAAATGAAAGATGATTGTATTTTTACATAGAGCGCAGGAAGGAGTCAGCAACAGAAGACAATTACACAGTCAATGGAGGAATCCATTCCACTTATCCAGCCTGTTACACAGGAACAGCAGAAGGATATTCCAGGTTTGGACCCTGTTACACCAGAACAGGATGAGGTTATTCAGCCCCTGGAGCCTGATATAGAGTTGCAGGAGGAGGCCAAACAGCTCCTCGATCTTATAACACGGGACCTAGAGTAGGTTGTGCAGCACCAGTATCCTGTTACACAGCAACAGGATCAGCCCATTCAGCCTCCTCAAATCTGTAACACAAGAATTGGAAGAGACTGGAAGAGGTCATTCAGCATGAGAATTAGAGAAGGGGATAAAATTATTTGAGACTTGTTGTGGAAAGGAAGAGTATCGGTTATATAGGAACACGAGAAGACCAATCGCTTCCTTGATCCCATTTCAGGGATGCAGGAGGTGATTATTCAGTATGAGACTGTTATGAAGGAATATGAAGAGATCCTTCAGCTCCTCAAAAAGTTACACAGCAACAGGAAGATTTCACAGGTCCTCAAGCTCCTGACGTATCATCAGAATGAGGAGAAGCAGGTCTTGAATATGTAATGAGGATGTTCCGTCTATTGAGACTTTAATGTAGGAACACGACGTGGAAATTCAGCCCACTGAGTGTGTAAACCAGGAACAGAATTATTCCATTCAGACACTCATGCCTCTTACACAGCGAGTGAGCAGATCTTTTAAAGCTTTGTGCCTGTTCCACTGGGACACTAGAAAGGGAACGTTGAGCTACAGAAAGGGTAGGAATTAGGATAATCATCTTCAGTAATGAATAAAATTAGTGAGGAAACTGTTGGGAACTAAGGGAAATTGTGAGAATCCACTGTTAATTAATTAACAACAGGAGATTTGCAAAGTCAAGATGGAATACATCAGAATCAGCATGGGTTTTTAAAGAATTCATTTGTTAGAGTTCTTTAAATATGTAACTAGTAAAGTAAACAATAGGGATCCTGGAGGCGTAAAGTATCTGGAATTTGAGAAAGCATTTATTAAAGAGCTGCACAAAAGATTAAGCTGCAAAGTAAGACAACGTAAGTTTGGGAGGAAGTTATTTGCCTGGATATAGGGCTAGTGAGACAATAAAATACAGAGAGATGGAATAGATGTTTTGTGTAATGGTTGGCACCTTTTGGGATTCTTTAGAGTTCAGACAACATGACCTGACTATTTCTCATCCATTGCATTATTTGGATAAGGGGATAGAAAACTTGACAGCCACATTTTCAGCTGATACTAAAACAGGTGGCAAAGTAGTTTGATACAATGAAGATGTAGAAAATTTACCAATGGACATGAACAGTTTTGATGAACGGGCCAACATCTTGCAGATAAACTGTAATGTGGATCAGTATGGGATTATCCATTTCGATCAGAGGAATCGAACTTGTTATGGAAATGGAAAGCAACTTCAGAGTGCTTCTGTGCAGAGGGATCGGGGTGTATTTGTGCATATCACAGAAGGCCCACATGCAGGTACAGCAGGGAATGAGAAAGGCAAGTGCAATTTCAGCATTTAATTCTAACTGAATCAAATATAAAGGAAGGGAAGAATTGCTGCAACTCTGCAAGGTATTAGTGAGACTGTAACTGGCGTTCTGTGTACACTTCTAGCACCCTGACTGAAGAGGGATGCAGTTACAATGAAGGCAGTTCAGAACAAGTTCATTAGCTTGATTCCAGAAATGAATTTGTCTTTTGAAGAGCGTTTGAGCAACTCTCTGGAGTTCAGAAAAATGAGAGGAAACCTCATTGAGGTCTGGAGGATGTTAAAGGTGATTGACAATTTCGGTGTGAAGTGGATATTTCCTCATGTGGTACAAACTAGAACAAGAGATCATAGTTTTAGGATTAGGCAGAGCAGATCTAAAACGGGGTGAAGAGAAATTACTTCTCTCAAAGGGTTGTGACTCTGTGTAATTCACTGTCTCGGAGTGCAGTGAGTGCTGCGACATTGCGTAAATGATGGGATAAGGAAAGCGGCCACGAACATGGGACTGAGACCTCGTTGCCATCAGCCATGATTGTATTAAATGGCGGATCAGGCTCGCGGGGCTGGATTGCTGACTGATGCTCCACGTTCTTATTCATTCTTTTGACTGTGCTACACCGGAATGGGGGAGGACTGGTTACCAAACAGGAAGCAGGCACTCCGGATATATCAGTCTAAGCAGTTCGACAGACCGTAGCCAGTGGAGTCACACTGTGACCAGCGCTGAGTCCTCAGCTCTTCACAATCCACATAAATGATCAGGAGGAGTTGAACAGATATACTGCTACTAAGTATGGTGATGACACTGAGTTGGCAAGATAGTAAGTTATCAAGAGAATGTGGAGAGTCTGTAAATTGATATACACAGGTAAAGTCAATGAATAATAGCTTACCATGTGGAATATAACTGAATATACAACTTGCAATCTGTTTCAGGAAGTTTATAAGGCAGTATTATCCGGTCATGGAGAGAGATTACAGGGCTGAGTGAAACAGCTTGTTCTGGAGGTTTCACTCTAGCCCGTTCAGACATGGGAAGTGTTGATCCATCTGATGCTCACACTTGCACCTACGCTGTCAGTACAAACGGGATATTTTTATGCATTTGGTGGGTGGTGCGGAGTGGTGAGGAGTGGGGTGTGTGGTATTTTGAGCTGTGTATGAAGAGGACGGACTTTATCTGAGATTCCATCCTTTATTTCCAAATGGACATCCGAGTACGCTGTGAATGGCTGTTTCTGAATGAAGTGGCTGTGGTTGCTGTCAGGACAGGGGTATTCACCAACATGATGTATTGTGCATGGGCACACTGTAACATTAATGAAGTGAGAGTTCCTTCAGTTCTTCTACCTCTCCCCATTGACATGGAACCCTATAGAGCTATTAACACCATCGGGAATCCCAATATACTGGGAAAACAAGAATACACCCTGCTGAGGAGAAAACATTCACCTCATCCACCACATAGATCCTCCATCACTGAACGGTGACATTGATGCTGAAATGCTGGGAGATGACAGATATGTCATGCACTCCTGTCTGAAACGTTCCAGATCATAGAAGCTGAATGCATCAGCGACACTAACAGCCACTGGCAGTACCGCCCTCCCCCTGGTGTGAAGCTGCAGTCGTGTTGATGGAGGTGAAACCGCTCTGTGACCAGCTCCTTGTTCAGTCAGGGACCTCTCACATCCTGCTCCTGGGTTAAGTGTCCCTTGGGTAGCTGATCTTGGAAAACCTGGAGTGGATACAGCAGATCCCTTTCCCTACACATGCTCACTCCGTGGTTTCAGAGCTTCCCCTCTCTGCAGCCTGTGCTCCATTTGTTTTTCATATTGCAGGCCCAGATGCTGTAACTACAGTCCCCATGCTCCATTCAGAGTTGGATCACAAAAGCTTCGGGTATCCCTGAATGTCTGAGGCTCACAACACAACCTCCAGCAAACCATCCCCAGCATCTCCACGAACTTTTCAATAACAGGAGACAGTCAGAAGCCCCTCAGCTGCAAGTGTTATGCAACAGGCCAGACCACCACAAAATATGTTTCTTTTGTTAAATGTAGATGTGAATTGAATGTTCCCGATGTGTTGTGATTGACCAACCGATTCAACATTAAGCAAAATGCAATCCATTCAAACTCTCTAGTTAAACCACAATCAAAGAGATGAACAATTGGGGATAGCTTCTTTACTGGAACACTTACGCAAGCAATAGATACAGTACCTTCAACTCATTAACTGTTCTAATACAGGAACATCCCATAAACATGCCCCTTGACAAAAAGGTAAATTCAAACTCAGAATCTTATGTGCAGTTCTCCAATCCAGGAGGAAGCAACTTCAAGAGAGTTTTCAGAGAGATGAGCAGCGTGGGACCATGGATTGAAACCTGCAACCCTTCTGGGATCCCCAGCAGCTTCTGATTGCTGCAGCTAAAAACAAAAAGAGAAGACCTGGTCTGAGAGAGCTGTCACTGCCCTTCCATTGTTCCCACCAGTTTAATAAAACCTAAAGGCCTCCTGAGTTATTTACTTCTGCAATTTTCAGGCAGCAGTTCGGCATTTCTCTATTTAAGTCTTCTCTTCAAAAAAACCGACAAGAAATTAACCTTTTTAAAGTGACAGTATCGTCACACCTTCCACTTTGAAAAAAAGACCCATTAATATTCACAGATAGAATCATTTTAATCCCCTTTTTATGACTGTTACAGTAGACTACAATATGTATATATATTCTATTGACACTAAGCATGCAAACATTCACAACTCCATTCTATTTCAGTCAGTTTACTCCTGCCACAGAACGTCTCTGTCTTTCTTCATCCAAATCTTGACACTTTATCAGCAAGCACGGTTTCTCGTCCAGTCACCTGTATAACTTCCAAATTGGATGGCATCAATAATAAGTGCTGTCTGAACAGACTGGAAGCTTTCTCCCTAAATTTCTCCAAAAATGTTTTGGTGTTGTGATCAATATAACGATTTGTCTCAGACACGTTATTTATAAGTTAAATGTTAAAATGTTATAAGGCCAAGCTCTAGGCCCCTTTCCCAATTGTGAAATATTTCTGTTGATGGTTTCACCGGACACTCCAACCACACTTTACATAAAGGAGCAAATCTCATCTCTCCAAAAATCCTTCTCAATGACAAGTCTCCTCATATCTCAGCATAAAACAATTACATGCTTCTATACCTCTCAATGCTGTAACTTCTTTACCTGCACTCCTGGCCTACACAAGTAAACCTTACTCTCACAGGTATATGTTTTAAGAAGGTCTTGCATATTCTTCTCAATGCCTAACAGAAGCCAAACTTTGACTCATGGATCAACTTATCAACATCAGCCATTTCAGCTTCTAATCTTGCCATTGTAACTCTCTGATCTTCCACACGAGTTCTCACGACTGCAGGAAGTGAATATTTGAACTACTCCAAAGTAATAATCTCTCTAAGAGTGTCATAGATTGTTCTCTTTTTGACACCCTTACCCACTATTCAAAATTAATTTGTTTTTTTTCTTTCAAACTCAATGTACGCTTAACCAGGGATGCTACTTGAGATTCCTAAAATTCTGTCTGTGGGCTTCTGGCATAAGCTCATATACACTTCAGATTGCTTTCTTCACCCTCTCATACTGGCCAGATACCTCCTTCGATCGGGATGCAAATACCTCACTCCTTATACCTACTAGCTTTGTTGGGATCAACTAAGTTCATATGGTCACTGATCAGTGCATTCGTTTAGCCACTTTCTCAAATTAAAAAGGCTTTTACATCCCTCTCATCAAATGTAGACAATGACTGGATGTTTTTAAACAGATCCCCACCAGGCCGTTGTCTACCATAGATCTGCTCCTCCTCACTATCCTCCCGTGTCAGCGTACCATCTACCTTCATCTCTGTTTTCTAAGTCGACTTTCCTCCCAAATTGTTAACTTTTGAAGTTGAAACTCTCTCCCTCTTTCTACTTTTCTTCTTTATTTTTCTGTCTTTCTTAGTACTCTCCTTTTCTTTTAATTCTCCTTTTAATCATATTTCAAACTCATCAACAATTGAATTCCAGCAATTACCAAAAATTCTGATGGTGTTTCAATCAAAAATGTAAATGCCAAGGCACAGCTGTAATTATTTCTCCTTTTCTTACAGAGGGTTGGTGTGGACTTGTTGGGCCAAATGGCCTGTTTCCATACTGCAGAGATTCTAATTCTGAACCCAATTTAGTATTGCTGATTTCGAACCAGACAAAATTGCAAAGTTTGCTATGGACCAGATCAGACTGCTTTAAAATACTTTAAGATGGGAACCTGGATGCTAACCTTGTCTTATAGTAAAGCCAGATGCGAAATGAGTGTTACAGATGTGATGCGGCTGGTCAAAGCACACAGCTTAAAGCAACACACGATTTATTTAAACACTCTAATAATAACATATAGAAAAGGAACAGGAATATAGAATAACTTAACTACTGGAAATCTTATCAGAATAATAGATACAGTGCCTTCTACTAATGAACTATTGCAAAACATCCCATAAATACATGCCCAAGACCATTCAGTCTTGCACGCTCAGTTCAAAGGGACAAACACACAAGTCACTATTTCAGTGGACAGGCGCAGATTCAAAGCTGCTGAAACACCAATCCAACATGGAGCAGCACATGGGATACACCGGAAAGTGAACAGCAGCCCGCCACACCACCCCACCCCCTTGTCCATGGAGTACCACATGGGACACACCGGGAAGTGAACAGCAGCCTGTCACATACCAACTCATTGTTTCTGCGCTTCACAATGACAGCAATCGATACATTCGGGAATCAAAAACCAAAGCAAAAAGTGAAGACTGCAGATGCTGGAGATCAGAGCTGAAAATGTGTTGCTGGAAAAGCGCAGCAGGTCAGGCAGCATCCAAAGAGAAGGAGAATCGACGTTTCGGGCATGAATATCCTGAAGAAGGGCTTCTGCCCGAAACATCGATTCTCCTGTTCCTTGGATGCTGCCTGACATGCTGCGCTTTTCCAGCAACACATTTTCAACCAAAAACCAAGGCCAGGGAAAGATACAGAGGGAAAGAGACATTCACATTAAATATGGAAACAGTTCATTAACTGAGAACATGTTGGAGAAAAGAAAGGACAGTGGGACTAAATGAAGGATGAAACTTTAGAGTACGAAATTATAAGAATGAGAACATTGAATAAAAGTATTTTCAGATCAGCTGAAATGGTTTGTTTAATCAAGTTCTGAATTGGTTTCACAGAACACTTCAAACAACATTAGCTTGGACAAGATGACAGACCAACATGGAGAGCTGAGCAGGCCACGCTAATGCATTGCTCAGTAATATGGATTATCTGCCTAGCAAGAGGAGAACTGCAAACTTTTACTATCATATGGGAACGATACGCGCATCAAATACACACAGCAGGGGAATATTTCTATCTCCATTGGACAAGTATAAGGTGTGTGTGTGCGTGTTGGGATAGGGGGTTGGGGTGGTTGAATGTGAAAATCACTGCTTGAGAGAAAATACACTTAAAGGAAACCAGGTTAAATATGAACAACTGGCAGGGATTTGGATAGGGACACAGAGAGACTGAGGAAAGTTTCATGGACAGATGAGTGAAAGTGATTGAAAATATTAAAATAAAGGCATTACCACACACAACAGCGATATTGATTAGTGTGCACACATGAAGAAGAGATGGATGGGAATTCGGTCTGAATTCGAATCATATTTGTTTCTGCAATTTTCAACTCAAGAGTGTCAGCAGCAAATGTTATCATCATTAAATCTGTATTACACAGCCCAAGTTTCAAACAGCAGATGGGTTAAGCCAGTGAAGTACATTCTGGAGCAGTGAGTAGTTAAAGTTAATAATGGTCAAGGAATGGTTTCAGAAATCAGCTCATGGCCAAAGCGATCACCACAGTTGTGATTCGTCAGTTTCAACCACAACATGTAAGTTCCCTCCACGCCACTTACCACCCTGACTTGGAAACATACCGCTGTGCCTTCACAGTCGTTGGGTGAGAATCCTGGAATGTCCTCCCTAATGACATTGTGGACCAATCCACAGCATGTGTACTGCAGCAATTTAAGAACGAATCTCACCATCACCTTCTCAAGAGCAAATCGAGATGGACTATTAATGCTGGCCAGCCAGCAACACCCAAGCCCCACAAATGAATGAAAAAAATAAGATATTGGGCAGGATGGGATGGTTGTCCAGGAAGGAAATGGAGTTTGCAAAGATAATAGAGGACAATGATCTCCACACTCCCAATATTTAGATAACAAGGGCGAGAGACAATGAGCTGAAAACGTGTTGCTGGAAAAGCGCAACAGTTCAGGCAGCGTCCAAAGAGCAGGAGAATCGACGTTTCGGGCATGAGCCCTTCTTCTGGAAGAAGGGCTCATGCCCGAAACATCGATTCTCCTGCTCTTTGGATACTGCCTGACCTGCTGCGCTTTTCCAGCAACACATTTTCAGCTCTGATCTCCAGCATCTGCAGTCCTCACTTTCTCCTGAGAGACAATGGTTCACATCTGAACGTGATCAGGTCAACATAGAGACCCATGAGTAACACTGCCACAAGCAAGCAGGGTGACAGTAATTGAACAAGTTCAATGGCGCCATCAGTAGCAGTTTGCAGAGTGAATATCTGGATTCAGAGTGTCAACATGAACAATAAAAGTGACAAGAAGTGAAGATTATATAAACGAACACTAATGCAGTCATAACTAGGCTGTAGAAAAAAAAAGTCTGGACGGAGAGACTTACCAGGGACACCAAAGATAGACAGGAGAGGATAATAAAAATATTGAATATTGCGAAGAGCATAATAGATCCGTGATGGTAATGAATACCAATCATAATATTTTGAAAGAGTCCAAACTTAACCGGATAAACTCCTGTCCATTGTTATAACATTTCAGTCAAAAATTTTCTCAGATTCTAATCCACTGTTGGAACATTCCAGTGAAATATTCTCGGTTTATGATCTCTCCTCACACTCTCTCTGGAGCTGCGGATCCCTGTCAGTGCTGTCGGTGATGCTCCCGCTCATACTATGACATAGCACATTGAATGGAGCCCATTTATCATTGGAAGATACCTTCCAGTGGGAGAATTACAAAACATGGAGACTGACATCAATCACAGTCACTGAACAAACAGGTTCAGTTAACCCCTTCTTCTATAACATTTCATACTTCAATAAAAGCGAATATTTACTCAGTCTGGATGGACTGGATGAGGGTTACTGACGGATGGACTATAAATCTTTTTAAAAACTTTTTCAGTGTATGTGGGAATATTGCCAGAGCACTGCAGTGCTGTATGTGTCCCACTCTGTTTGTAAAGGGGACAGGAATAAAATAACAGGCCACCTGCAAAAGATGTTGGTGCTGGAAAAGCACAGCAGGTCAGGCAGCATCAGAGTAGTACCGACATTTCTTGTGTAAGCTTTTCATCTGGAATGAGGCTTGTCGCCCAACGATGCTAAGAGATAAATGAGAAGGGGATAGGTTTGGGGAAGATAGCTGAGAATGTGGTAGGTAGATGAAGTTGGGGTTAGAGGTGATATGTCGGAGAGGAGGGTGGAGCAGATAGGTGGGAAGGAAGACAGCCATAGGGTAGGTGCTGAGTTGGAAGGTTAGATCTGGGATAAGATGGTGAAGCAGAAATGAGAAAACTGGTGAAATCCACATTGATCCCATGTGGTTGTAGGATCCCAAGGCAGAAGTTGACTGGCGGAGGAGCCCCAGAACCTGCATGTCCATGATGGAGTGGGAGGGGGAGTTCAAGTGTTCAGCCACGGGGTGGTCGGGTTGGTTGGTGCGTGTGTCCCAGAGATATTCGCTGAAGTGTTCCATACATTGGCGTCCTGTGCCCCAATGTAGAGAGACATCAGGACCAACGGATACTGTAGGCGACGTGTGTAGAAGTGCGGGTTAAACTCCGAATGGTGAGGAGGGATCCATTGGGGTCTCGGACCGAGGTGAGGATGCAGGTTTCCCAATTTTTATGGAGGCAGGGGAAGATGCCCGGAATGGAGGGTGAGTTGGTGGGTGACGTGGACCCGACAAGGGAACCACGCTGGGAATGTTCTTTATGAAAGGTAGATCGGGGTGGGGAAGGAAATATATTTCCGGTGGTCGGTCTGTTTGTAGGTGGCGCAAATCGGGGAGGATACTGCGTTGTATCTTGGTGGGATGGAAGGTCAGGAACAGCGTGTTCTTTCCCTATTGAGGTTGGAGGGATAAAAGTTGAAGGCAGAGGTACGGGAAGTGGATGAGATGCTGTGGATGGCATCGTCGACCATGTGGGAGGGGAAATTGTTATCTTTGAAGAAAGACGCCATGTGGAATATACACTGGGATCAGAGTGTGGTGCTGGAAAGGCACAGCAGAACTGGCAGCATCCGAGGAGCAGGAAAATTCGACGTTTTGGACAAAAGTCCTTCATCGGGAATCGGGTTTTAGCCGAAAATATCTGTTTTCCTGCTCCTCAGATTCTGCCTGACATGCTGTGCTTTTCCAGCACCACACGCCCAAATCTAATCTCCCGCATCTGCAATACTCACTTTTGCCTGCACGCTAGGTTCAGCCAGTTCTGCAATACTGGATTTAACTCTGTTCTCACTGCTGTAGGAAAGATGTTGTTAAAGAGTGCAGAAAAGATTTCCAAATTTATTGACAGTTTTGGGGACGGTAGTGTTGGGGGGTGATGTTGAGTTTTGCGGAGAGTATGAATGGGCTGGGGCTATGTTTCCTGGACCGTTGGTTCTGAGGAGTGACCTCTCTGAGGTTTATTGCGATGAATCCAGATGCTCCAGGGTGAGCAATGCCAACGACCGGGAAATAGACAGAACAGTTATTCACATTGAAACTGGATAATTACTCATCGACAACATGTTAGCAAGCGATGGAGGTAGACTGCAGAATGTGACTGGCTGGAGGAATCAGAATTTGGAGGGTCCAATCACATGAATGAGATCAAAAATAAAGACATTACCATATCAACTGAAAGTGTCAGTTATACCAAATTCTAAATTCATCTCAGCAAACCAGACCAGATACCATAAACCCAGATGAGATATCTGTTCGGCATGGAGCACTGTGCAGATCAGAATAGTGTACTGCTGAACACCACCCTGCAATCAGTCCACAGTAGAACACTGGGCAAACTATAGCAGTCCGTTTTTCTATAAGCCCAGATGAGATGTGTGTTCAGCAGGGAGCACTGTGCCAACCGGGCTGGTGTACTGTGCAATACAATGACAATCTACCTAGAGTGGAAAGGTACGCTGGCCACAGTAGTGCTTTGATCTATAAACCCAGATGAGGTATGCGACCAGGGTGTGGAACTGTGTCCATCAACACAGTGCATTGTTCACTACATTAGAACATTGTGTTAGATCACTTCCCAGCGTTGGGAAACTTGCAGCCCATGCTGGAAGTGACAGGATGTGCAGGTCCCATCTATTTCCAGCTCCATATCTATATTGTGCCATGACAAGGGGGTGCTGTGGGTGTGAACATCACTGACATAGAGAGATGGCGGGGGAATCAGTTTAAGTATCAACAAATGGGAGGGGTTTGGAGAATAGAGAGAGCGAGACTGAGAGACAATTTCATGGAAGGATGTGTTCCCAGGATCCAGAATGCTGAAATGAAGACATTTCAACAGTATCCTGCAACATGAGCCAATGTTTCCAGGAATGATAGGTAAACTGGATATTGGTGTGAGGTCAGATGATGGGGAGTATTGGATGAGCATTTGTTCAGCAGCTTTTTAACTGGGAGGAGGGTCAGCAGAGTCTTTGACACATTGGGCTGAATCTAACAATAATTTGTCTCAGTGTCATTTTCACTGAGTATGACAGAGGGATTGTCTGTATGAGACTGAACTAGTTTCCTGGTGATATCTCATCAAACTCACCTCATTAACTACCTATCCCAAACCATGGCGACACTCTCATTCAATGCCAGCTCGATTTCCTTCATGGTTGGAGGTACTCACCAATGCCCGCATGACTCTGAATATTCCGTGATCCCTGGCACTGGTGCCATCATCAAAAGGCCAATGGGCACACCGTTTCTCTGTTTGGAGCTGCCCTGCACAGTTTACCCCGAGCATGGCAGATAAGAGGCAATTATACCACGGTTTGTCAACAGAGTTACGGAAGTCCTGGTGAATGGGCGAGTACAGAGGAGGACCACCCTTTTGCCAGAGTAGGCCATACTACCAGACGCACAGAGCATGGTCTGAGATCACCACCCAGCTCAGTGCAGTATCTGCAGTCTGAAGAAATGTCCAGCAATACCGGACAAGCATCAATAACCTTCCCCATTCTGTCAGAATAAGTGTCACCATATTCTCTCTGCTCCCTCACTCACTGTATATCTGCTATATTACCGAACAAAGCTCATGCTCCACCACTCTCATTACTGCTTACAGTCTCTCTTTCTCTCTCTCTCTCTTTCTCTCCCTATCCACTTTACTCCACCAACCCCCAACCACCAGCACCTCCCCCCCCCCCCCCCCCCCCCCCCGCACACACACACCAATAACACTGCATAGGTACAAAACTGTGGACTGACTGCCTCAGGACACCTCATCATGTTCCCCACCTACACCAGCACTGGCAGCTGGGCCACACCATCCCACTCTCACTCCCTCCCTCTTTTTCTCCCATTCCAGGAGAAACAGCCTGGAATAGGACAGGAAGGGCCAAGCCTGTTGGTGGAGCGCCCGATATCGTTACATTCCCCCCTCCCCCCGGCATGTGGGGAGGACCTGGTACGAGCAGGAGAGGACTGGGATGCCTCGTGTGGAGATTCTGAAACTCCCACGTCCCACCAACCGAGTAAGGAGCAATGTTCAGTGAAGGGCAATTCTCACTTTAAACCCACTAGCAGCTCCGTTTACTCGCGGCACAACATAGAAGCCGTGGCCCTGATGCCATCTCCCTTTTGTGTCGAACTGGTATAAATGGAATCCCCATGGTCTCGGTGGGCAGGAGGTTGGGCTCACAACTCATCGTCACCACCGCCTTCCAGGAAGGGAGCTCCTACACTTCCTCCTGTAAACACCTCAGGTGCTGAAACTATTTTCTGCTCTCCCCACTTGCTCTGACATCTTCAATAATCTGTACTCATATTCACCAAGTGCCCTTTGCTCCGACACCCGCTTTATAATGGTACAGAATGTTTTATATTGACTTTCAGAGTTATTCCTTCCAAGATGCATCACCTCACACTGCTCTGCATTGATCCAGATCTTCAATAAACCTGAAAACTACGTCAATGTGTCACTGTCCTGCTTGAGTTCCACACTGTCCTCCACACACTAAAATTAGTCCAGGTATGGTATCTGCAAACATTAAAATTGTCCTACAGTCACACTCCACACATTAATACTGACTCACTCGCTATTGTGAACAAGTGCAATACTAACACACTCCCTGAGGACAGACTTAAGTACTGACTCACACCAGACAGAGTAAGTGAAATATTGACAAGGTCACAGTAGAGCAGGAGAAATACTGACAGACATCCCATGTCTGTATTTGTTTCTGTGTATTAGCAAGTGTCTCTATGTCTTTGTGTTAGTGTGTGTATATCTGTGTGCATCAGTCTGAGGTGAGTCTGCAGTCTCTATGGTGCTAACGTGATGTAATATCCCCCTGATACGAGATCTGACGAAGTGTCCTTTCATTTCTGTCCACAGATGGTGTCAGACATGTTGACCTTTCTGACAGTCTCTGCTGGGCTCCCCACACCACTGCACAGGTGAGAGTGGATGGTAAAAATCATCAGGGATTCAGTTTGGGAGGGACAGAGGGAGGGCAGCAGCTCACAGCACCATCCAAACACAAACAGACAGATAGACAGACACACACACACAGACACATACACAGACAGAAACACACACAGACACACACACAGACACACACACACAGACACAAACACACAAACATACATACTCACCGAGATGCAGAGAGAACACACAGACGCACAAGCCGATACACAGGGACGTACTTACGCTAGTGTCCCCAGCCCTATGTTCCATTCAGCCCTTCGGACCTGCTACAGAGGAGCAGATTGAGACCACTCTGACGATTAGGTACAGTTTTGGGAATGTACTTGGAAAATTCCGGCTGGGTCAGGAAGTGACCCCGCCACCCCCAAACCCTCTATCCAGGCTTCCCCTCTCTGTAACTTTTGCTCCAGTTGTGGGTCATGTTACAGACCCAGATTCATTGGGAATTCGGCTCCCAGACCCCACTTAGGGAAAACCCAAACAAATCGTCTGCTCTCCTGGAATGCAGCATTGTACAACACGACTTTCAGGAAAATAACCAGTTACTTTCGAAAAGCGTAACATGAGAACATAAGAAATGGCAGCAGGCGTAGGCTATTCGGCCCCTCAAACCTGCACTATCATTCAATAAGAGCATGGCTGATCTACTCCAGGGTCCAACCCCACTTTCCTGCTAACCCCTTGCATCCCTAAACTCGCTGATATGTCAAAAGCCAATCCACTCCGTCCATAAATGCACTCAGTGCCTCTTGGATGCTACCTGGACGGTTGTTTTGTTTCAGCACTACACTTTCAACACACACACGCGCACACACACATACAAACACAAGTAGCTGAGAGAGACACAGAGGTGCAAAAACAGACACACAGAGATATATGCATGCCAAGCGACATGCGCGCGCACACACACACACAAACACACACACACTCACAAAACACACAGCCACATATTTCACCAGTTGTCTCATTTCCCCTTCCCTCAACTTATTCCAGATCCAACCCTCCAACTCGGCACCGCCTTCTTGAACTGTACTACCTGTCCATATTCCTTCCCACCTATCCACTCCACCCTCCTCTCTGACCTATCACCGTCACACCAACTACATTTAACAATCGCCTTCCCAGCTACATTCTCCCCGCACCACCCCTCCCATTTATCCCTCAGCTCCCTTTGCCAACAAGCCTCATTCCTAATGAATGGATTATGCTGGATATTTTGATTCTCCTGCTCCTTGGATGATGCCTGAATGGTTGTGCTGTTTCAGCACCACACTCTTTCACCACAGACACAGGCATGCACACACACAGACACAGAAGCACACATACAGAGAGACACAGACACAGACAAACAGACAGACAAAAACACATACCGACACACGCACAAACACACAGACACACACACACACTTCCTACCCGCGAAGACATGCACACTCTCCCTCCACACACAGACACCAACACTCCCCACACACGCACACACATTGGCTCACGCACAGGCACAGACACAGGCACACACAGACACACATACATACAGACAGCAATAATCTAACAGTGACATACACACCCACATTCCCCACACATGCACACATACGCTAACACAGACACACACAAACAGATATATACAATCAAACAGATACACACGAACACACACGAAGACACACGCAAAAACACACATACACATACATACACACAGATACAAACACACACACACACACGCACACATATGCAGGCACACAGATACACACAGACAGACATACACACACAAGCACACTGACAGAGGAACACATGCATTGACATACACCACATAGAAATCACGCCCATACAAACCAACACACAGGCACGCATGCGCACACAGACTCTCTCACACACACGCACACACACATGCCCACAGCCACCCATACACAGACACCCAAATCCCCCACGCACATGCACACGCATGCACAGGCACAGATGTGCACCAACACACAGGCATGCACACACGCAGACACGCAGTGACACACAAAGACATGCACACACACAAGCGCGCATGCATACACACAGCTGCTCACACAGACTTACAAACATATAAACACACACAGAGGCACACACACACACACACAAACACACAAACACACACAACTTGTACAATGCAATGTTTAGTGATAGTGACTTACCCTTGCAATTAATCTTCCATGTAAGAAAGGATTGAAAAGTCGTAAAACACACCAGCAGAGCATGGCATTTTATCACTTTCAGCAAAAGAGGGAGAGATGGAGGGAGAGGAGAGGGAGGAAGGGAGGCTTTGAACCCCATTCAATTATCCACCCCAAAACAATACATTTCCCATTGCACACAGATGCAGAGATAGAGATACAAATATACATACACATTCTAATGCAGAACACACTGAGAGATAGAAAAACATAGGTACACATACAGACACACACGAATCGATAAACGCGGACAGAAATATGCAGATGCATACTTGGACATGCAAGCACCCATGGAACCATAGAGTTATATAGGGGGTTTGAAAACAGATCTATTAACCCATACACTCAATGCTAATGATAATCTCAAACTAAACTAGTCCCACGTTCCTGCGCTTGGACCATTCCAGTTTCTGGAAGATATGCGGCTGACCAACGTGGTGCCATTATTAAATAACTGGCACGGAAAAGCGAGGGAACAAAGGACTAGTGAGCCTGACTTCGGTGGTGGGCAAGTTGTTGGACAGAATCCTGACGACAGGCTTTACATGTATTTGGAAAGGCAAGGACTGATAAAGGAAAGTCAACATGGTTTTGTGCATGGGCGATCATGTCTTACGAGCTGGATTACTTTTTCTTGAAGAAGTAACAAAAAGCATTAATGAGGGCAGAGCAGTGGATGTGACCAATATAGACTTTAGTAAGGCATTCGACAAGGTTCCCATGAAAGACTGGTTAGCAAGGTGAGATCTGATGTAATACAAGGAGAACTAGCCATTTGGATACAGCACTGCCTCAATGGTAGAAGACAGATAGTCATGGTACAGGGTTGTTTTCCAGACTGGAGGCCCATGACCAGTGTGTGCCACAAAGATTGGTGCTGGTTCCACTGCTGTTCATCATTTACACAAATGATTTGGATGTGAACACAGGAGGCATGGTCAGTCAGTTCATATTTGACAACAAAATTGAAGGTGCAGTGGAGAGATAAAATGATTGCCTCAGAGCATAACGGGAACTTGATCAGACGGACCAATGGGCTGACGAGTTGTAGATGGAGTCTAATTTAGATAAACGTGAAGTGCTGCAGATTGGAAAGAAAAATCGGGGATTGGCTTGTACATTTAATGTTGATATCGTGGGGAACGTTGCTAAACAAAGAGACCTTGGAGTGCAGGTTCATAGTACTTTGAAAGTGGAGTCGCAGGTAGACAGGATAGTAAAGAAGGTGTTTGATGTGCTTGTCGTTTTTGGACAGTGCATTGAATGTAGGATTTGGAAGGCTATATTGCGGCTGTACAGGGCATTGGTTAGGCCACTATTGAATACTTCGTGCAATTATGGTCTCGCTCTTCGAGGAAGGATGTGTGAAACCTGAAAGGATTCAGAAAAGATTTACAAAGATATTGCCAGG
This sequence comes from Hemiscyllium ocellatum, assembly GCF_020745735.1. Lineage (NCBI taxonomy): Eukaryota > Metazoa > Chordata > Chondrichthyes > Orectolobiformes > Hemiscylliidae > Hemiscyllium > Hemiscyllium ocellatum. Next base: position 50,113,126 of record NC_083428.1, read on the forward strand.
GTTGGATGTTTTGAGATTCACGGAGAGGCTGAATATGCCGGGGTTATTTTCCCTGCAGCATCAGCGGTTGAGTGGTGATCATAGAGGTTTATATACACACAGTGGATTGGATCGTGTCAATACCACGGGTCGTTTTCCCAGGGTAGCCCTTTCCAAAGCTAGAGGATATAGTTTGAAGGTCAGAGGGGAAAGACTTAAAAGGGATCTAAGGGGCAACGTTTTCAAAGAAAGGGTGCTTTATATGTAACGAGTTGCCAGAGCAAGTTGTGGAGGCCGGGACAATTACAATAGTTAAAAGGCATCTGGATGGACACATGAAAAGGCAATGTTTAGGGAGATATGGGCCAATGCTGGCAAATGGAACAACATTAATGCAGGGCATCTGCTTGGCAGGATCGAGTTGGATAGAAGGGTGTGTTTCCATGCTGGACAGCTCTATGACACTATATCTTCAGTAAAACTTTCGCCTGTCATCTTAAAATTACTCCCTTATGTTGAAATCCATGATCCAAAGGAAAGGGCTCCTGCCATTCAAAATGATCTATACCCTTCATTGTTTTATAAACCTCTATAACGTTCATAAGGTCTCAAAGGTCTATGCTGCAGTCGAACAGGTCCCAGTTAATCGAGCCTGTCCTTATAACTTCAACACTCCATTCCCAGCAACAGCCTGGTAAATCTTTGTCTTCACCATCACCAGTTTAATAATATCGTCAGTGTAACTGGTTGACCAGAACTGCGCACAGTACTTCAGGAGAGACCTCACATGTTCAGCACAAGCTAAAGATAATGTTCCTGCTCCTGTACTTAAAGGTCTGAGCAATGAAGATCAGCAAAGCAAGCGCCTGCCCACACGTGATGCAAACTTCAAAGCAATGTATCAGAACCCCTAGGTCTCTCTGTTCTACAACGCTACCAAAGGCTAGACATTTAATTGTGTATATTCTCTCATTGTTTGCTTTACGAAATTGTGATACATTGATTTATTGAAATTAATCTCCATCTGCCACTCCTCAGCCCAGTGAGTGATAATACTGGGGAAGAAAGGCTGGACAGAAATCAGCTGATGGATCAATTCGTGGTTTTAAGAAGAGGACAGTCAAACGTTACAGGCGGGAAAGAGAGATTGGTGTTTTTGATACAGAAAGTATGCTATTTCTTCATCTCTGGTGTTCAGTAATAAATATCTATTCCAGATCCTTTCTCGTGCAGAGTGTCTCTGTATATGTCTTTCCCTCATATTGCAGATGACAGATAAAAGCCACTTAAGGTGAAAATCATAGCCAAGTAATTAAAGATTTTCATAGTTTATCTCGAAGGCAAAGCACATAAACTCAACATCCTATAGTTGAGGTGAGTACCTTTAATCAGTTTAACAAAGTGATTCTTTTAACTGTGTAATTCAATAAAGTTAACCAAACCACATCGACCTGAAAGCTGACATTTAAAATGTGACCCAAAGTCTGGACATGGTTTCAATCTTGTGTAGTGGGTAACGCCCATGCCTCTGAGCCAGAGCTCTGGGTAAGATTCCAATACCTGAACTTGTGTGGTATTGTCTCTCACTCTGGAACAGAATGTCTGGGTTCAAGACCTGCCTGTCAAGGAGGTATGTCACAGTATTTCAAAACAGGCTGATGAACAAACAAACAGGAGAATAATGTTGCAGCTTTAGGGATTGTTGACAAGTGGTGGTTGTGTCCCTACCTCTGAGCCCAAAAGTCTAGATAAAAATACCACAGAGGTGTTTCGTAATGTGACTGGACAGGTTGGTAAAATAATTTTATAAATGTGGTGTGATGAAGAGGGAAGATGAGTCAGTATTCAATTTCAGAATTTGGGCCCAGGTTTACTGAAAACACAGCCATTCGTGTTGATTGGAGTCACATTTGCGCATTCTATTTGTTTATAAAATCATGAAGACCATGGATAGGGTGAATAGTCAGGGTTTTTACCCCATGTGGGGAAGTCCACAACTCGTGGACATAGGATTAAGGGAGATGGCCAAGATTTAAATGGGTCCTAAAGGGACCATTTTCACAAATGGTTTATGTATGCAATGAGCTGCCAGACGAAGTGGTGGAGGATGGTACAATGACAACATTTTAAACGTATCTGGATGGGGTCATGAATTGGAATGGTTTAGAGGGATATGGTACAAATGGTGGAAAATGGAACCATGTTAATTTATGACATCTGGTTGGCAAGAATGAGTTTGACTAAAGGGTCAGTTTCTGTGCTGTACATTCCTATGATTCATTGATCCTATTAAAAAATGATTTCTTTGTAATGTTATGTAACCTTCTTCACTTTCCACTATATAACTATACTTGGCGTCATCTGTAAACTTGCTTGACATACATTGCATAATTCTCATCTAAGTCACTGATATAAATGACAGCCAAAAGTGGATCCAATACCAATCTCTGTGGAACGCCGCTGGTCACAGGCCTCCTGTCCCAAAGACAACAATCCTCCACCACGCTCTGCCTCCTTCCAATAAGCTGAAACACACACACGCATACAGACATAGAGAGCGAGGCACCGTTCTGTCTTTAAGACAGAGATGGATGAGTTTTAATTGATAAGTGGATCAAGGTTACAGTGAGAAGGCAGGAGAATGATTTTGAGAAACATGTTAGCCATGATTGAACAGCAAATCAGACTTGATGGAGCAAACAGTCTAATTATGCACCAATTTCATACGCTCTATGGTTTACACTATGAGAAATGTCTACCCAAGCGAAGAGTGGAGGCTAAATTTGATAAATACTTTCCTGAACAGAGTCAATGGGAATGTGGGATAGATTTGAGGGGCTGAATTGGCTATGCATTTCCTATTGGTTGTGCCCTCGTTTTTAAACTGGGGAGCTAACTTGCTTTGAGGCTCATACACTTCTAAATTTCCAGTTTCTACCATTTAAGATTGAGATAAGGATGCTCTTATCTCCTTAGGGTTGTACTGTCTGTGGTATTCTCATCCCCAGGAAACAGTGAAGACTGGGCTATACAGTCATAGAGTCCGAGAGATGTGCAGCCCGGAAGCAGATCTTTCGGTCCAACACACCCATGCTGATCACATATGCCAACTCAATCTGGTCCCACCTGCCATATCCCTCCAAACACTTCCTATTCATATTCCTATCCAGATGCCTTTTAACTGTTGAAATTGTACCAGCCTCCACCACTGCCTCTGGCAGCTCATTCCTTACCACCCTCTGCATGAAAGAGTTGCCGTTAGGTCTCTTTTATATATGTCCCCTCTCACCCTAAACCTATACCCTCTAGTTATGGACTCAATTACCTCAGGGAAAATACCTTGCCTATTTACCCTATCCATGCTCCATAGCGATTTTATAAACCTCTATAAGGTCACCTCTCAAAGACAATCGCTTACTTTAATGTGCAGTGACTACAGCAATTTTAAACACAACAGCCAAAAACGAAATTAATAATGGATATTATTGGTTGTGTTGTTAAAGGGACACAAGTTTGTCAGGCTAATAGGAACTCTCCCCTCTCCTCAGTGTCTGAAGTTCAAAATTGAGCACATGACTGACATTGCAGATGGTTTTATCGTTGCATCAGAAAGACAGCGTTTTTGACTGGATAGCGATTCCCCCAAATGTTAGTCTATATTCTGTGCTCATGTTTCAAACCCTCAGGGATCAGGATCGTTGACAGCACGAACTCCGCCTGGTCGTCTGACAACAAATAGCCCGAATGGAGGATTACTGAGATCAGAAACAAATCGACAACCAGCTACACAGTACATCAGGAGGCCATGCAACCTTTCTGGGCTGTTAAACAGGAACAGGAGAGCCCTGGTCCGCTACCAGGAAATACAGAGTCGACAAAATTACTTATTTTCAGATTGGAAAGCTGTCACTAGTGGAATTCCTCAGGAATCAACGTGAGGTCAGCAACAGTTCACAATGATTTGGATGAAGGGGCTGAATGGGTTGGAGCTCAGTTTGCTCATACACCAGGATAGTCATTCAGCAAGATTTCATGTGGAAGCAGAACGTCTGCAATGGAATACAGACGGGGAGGGCAGTGAGTAAATCTTCGCCAAAAAAAGCAGTACAATGTGGGTGATGGGAAGTTTCAATTTGGGAAGAAGCATAAAACGACTGTAAATTATATAACAGGATGCAGAGTGCAGAACTCCATGATACAAAGGGATTCTTGTGTACTGCTACATAAATCATACGAAGTTAGTCTGTACAGGCAGCACGTGATTGCAAAATTAAATAAAATTATACTTTTTATTGCAAAGAGAATTGGGGCTGATCCGAAGGATGTTTTCCTGCATCTGTACAGGCCGTTGCTGACACCACATCTGAGGTACTGTCTGTGGTTTTAATTCCTCTGAAGTGAAAAACAAATTGCTTTTGAAATGTTTCAAAGGTGTTTCTCTTTACTCGTCCTTGTGATGAAAACATTTAATGATTAACCGTTTAGGCCTGAGAATGAGAAATGTTCTTATTAACCATGTAATGTTTTTTGAACTGGTGAATACCTGATTAATATTTTATCCTCTATGAAACAATAAGACTGGGAGATATTTTAAGAATAAGGTACATTCATTGAAATGCAGATATAGTGAAGGTATTGCAAGTTGTATTACAAAAGTATACGCGAACATATAAACACATCTTCAAATCTCGTCGCGCTATTTGTTCTGAAAGAAGTGGCTGGGTGTCCAGCAGCAACGGTGATGTACCTACATGGAGCAGGGAATGTGCTGGAGTCCCACAGTTGAAACAGACTTCATTTGGTCCAGTTTGGGGCCGGATATCGTTATTGTGTGATTCAACTCAGAGAGGGAAAAAATGCTTCCTTCCTGAGAAGGAACAACCTGTTGCTCCCTCTCTCTCTGTGTGTTCCTTTTCCCAGCAATGTGTGTGAGCTGAAAACTCCTCATTCGTCTATACCGCTCATGGAGAATTTCTGTCGGAGATTCACTGGAATCACTCCACGGCCTGAAGTTAAGGCAATCCAGTTGAATCCACCTGTTCCAGGAAGTGATCCTATTACCAGTAGCTTGTAAGAGCAGAACAGCTTTATAAGCTGAATGATATTTGGAACAATCACTTATGTTTCCTTTAGCCATGAGTTAAATTAATATTTGGGCACAGTTCTTTCAAGTTAACGTTCTGAAGAGTTTATATTTTTCTGTTTGTCATCAAATGTGTGCCCGTGTCAGTATGTTTAGAGAGGGAAACATCGGCGCACAGATTTACAATCGTCAAACTGTTTGTCATTCATCTTTCCATCCGAGTTTGAGGAACTTTGTTTCGGTCATAGACTTGTTAATTTGAGCAGATTAAAGAATCCTGCCTGACTTGTTCCTAATCCTCACACATATATTATTGATCATATCACCAACACGGTGGCATTAACATTTGCAATGAGCAGCCGAAGCGTGGGACCAGGAAAGGGAATAATGCCCTGAACTAGAGATCAGTGAACCTGACGTCATTGGTTGGAGAGCATTGAGAGGGGCAGGATTTACATGTATTTGCAAAAGTAACACCTGATGAAGGAGAGTCAGCAAAGCTTTGTGCATGGGAAAGCATTTCGAACAAAGTTGATTGCATTTTGTGAAGAGGTGACAAAGAAGATTGGTGATGGCAGTATGGTAGACGCTGTCAATATAGATTCAGCAAGGCATTCGACAGGATTCCGCATAGCAGACAAGTTAGTCAGATTAGGTCATAAATAGATCCAAGATAAGCTAGCCAAATGACTACAAAATGAGAGTGAGCTAGGAGACACAGAGCGGTAGAAGACTGGTTTTCAGACTGGAGGCCTATGATCAGTGTTGTGCCACAAGCAGCCGTGCTGAATCCACTGCTTTTCATTATTTATATAAATGATTTGAATGTGAATATTTGCCTGTTTATTATGTTTACAGATTACATTAAAATTGGAGGTGCAGAGGCCAGCAAGTTTTACCTCAGAGTACAATGAGCCAAAGAGTGATAGATGGAGTTAAATTTAGATAAATATGAGGTAATGCATTTTGAAAAGGTAAAATAGGGCAGGACATATACAATTAATGGTGAGGTCCTCGGGAGCGTTGTTGAACAAAAGGGCGCAGGATCATAGATCCTTGAAAGTGAAGTCGCAGGTAGATAGGGTGTTGAAGGAGGGGTTTGGTATGCTTGACTTTAGTGATCAGTGCATTGGTTATGCGAGTTGGGAGATCGTGTTGCGACTGGGCAGAATGCTCGTCAGGCCAGATTTAGAATACTGTGTTTAATTCACTTCGCTCTGATACAGGTAGCATGTTGTTAAAATTGAGATGGTGCAGAGAAGATGTATAAGGATATTGCTGGCATGAAGGGATTAGGCTACAGGGAGAGGCTGGACAGACCAGGGCTTGTTTACTCTGGAGCATTAGAGGCTGAGGTGTGACATTATAGAGGTTTATAAAATCATGAGGAACATGGATAATTGGAATAGCCAGGGTCTTTTTTCCCATGTTAGGGGAGTTCAAAGCTATAGGACAAAGGATTAAGGTGAGAGGAGAAAGATAGGAAAGGGTCAATGCTTTCATGCAGTTGTGGTGTGTGTACGGAATGAGCTCTCAGCGAAAGTGACGGAGGCTGGTACAGTTACAACATTTAAAAGACATTTGGATATGCATATTAATAGGATGCATTTAGAGGAATATAGCCTTAATGCTGGCAAATGGAACTAGATCAGATTGGGATGTCTGAGTTATGTGGACAGGACTCCTTGCTGCATGGCACTGTAAGGGAGATGAGGAGAAATTCTAAAAGGACCATTTGAGTGGGAATTCACTTTTCCAGAGGTATGTGGCGCCGCTTTGTTCATATTTATCCAAAGCTGAGTCAGTTAAATATTTGACTGAAAAGTGAGTTACAGATGATGGGATACGGAAAGAAAAGTGGGGCTGAGACCACAACCTGATCAGCCACAATCGTAGTGCCTGGAGGAGAAGGGTCATAGTGTGTAACGATCTGATCCTGCTCCTGTTCAGATGCTCTATTCAGACCCTCCAATTGCTAGATAGGTGTAGTTTGTGGCCACTGACTGCTACAGCTCCCCTAACTCTCTGGAATAGAGAATTCCTGACATTCACCATCCCTTGTTTGAAGAAATCACTGCCTGCTCCCACACGATGACCTACTTATATGAGCAATAGAGGTGAACACAAGGACTCAGCAAGGAACAACTGCCCTTGATATCAAGGCACTGTTTAATTGAGGATGACATCAAGGAGCCTGAGCAAAATTGCACTTCATCAGAATCCATTGCAAACACTTCAGTGTTTGGAATCATCCACAGCACAATGGACTATGCTTGCCATCAGTGGGCACCAATCATCTCAGCCATGGCACATCTCTGAAGGAAATCCACAGGGTAGCTATCTCAGCCCAGACATCTCAAGTTTTTTCAGCAGGGAATCCCTGCTGTGAGGATGCAGACCATATATCCATTTGAGTCCACATTGATCAGACTTGGGGATTCACTGTGTTTTACACAATATTCAGAAAGCTTCCTCACCTCTGACCTTCTGATGCAGCCTGTGTCCATGTGCAACAGGACTGAGACAACCCTCAAGCCCGTGCTGTTAAACTGTCGGTAACATTCATGAAACAGCGCTGCACATTTCCACAGTAAATGGAGGAGTTCACTCACTACCTCAATCTGGCTTCACAGGAATATAGGAAAATCGTTCAGCCAATCAAAACTACTGGACAAGAAGAGGGTCAGCACATTCAGTCTCTCCTGCCGTTAAACAGGAAGACAATGAGTCTGCTCATGCCCACACATCACTTACACGGAATCAAAAAGTGACCATTTCACACATGGAGTCACTTGCAAAGGAACAGGAAGAGGCCATTCAGATTCTCAAGTTACTAACACAGGAACAAGAAAGTGTCAGAGATGCTTCAACATAACAAACAAATGGAGCAGGAAATGCACAGATGGACTGTTCCATGGTATTCCTCGTGGCTTCATTATTCGTAGTGCATCCGTCTTCTGTTCGCATGCTTTTCTGGCAGTGGGAATGAAACCATTTTTTTAACGTGTCTCAAAGGCTTTTTCCGTCGCAGAGAGAGCAGACCTATGTTCTCTTTGGAATTCAGAAGCTGGCGGGGAATGGCTAACTGTTTCAGAATGAAGGTATTGTGCCTGCTGACAGGATTATGGAGAATGTAATGTTGAGTGGGGTCACACGGTAACTGTGCATTACAGTGTTCAGAGTTCTTTCAGAGCCTGTACCTCTCTGTTAATCGAAATAAGGTCTATGCACTGGCAGATAAACTATTGGCAATCGAGCATCTAATGGAAAGTACGAAATTTCTCACCTTATCAATGGCTGCTTGGGACAAAATGAGTGTCCGGCCATAACAGTCAAGTTTCATCTTCGCATTCTGTCACAGTGCTACAGGTTAACCACATAGTTACCGCTCTCGCTCCTGATGGTACCATCATGCTAGGGTTCAGTCTGGTGAAACTCGTTTGCACTGTCTCGGTGACGTGGTGATCATTATTTATGAAGTAGACTCAGTCTGTACATAATACCCCAAATTCTCTTTCAACAAAACATCACCACTGAGTAAGGTATATTTACTGTGGTACTCAAGTATTTCGCATGAAAGACAATATATCATTTCCAGTTATAATTACTTTCTGTCGAAGCTGAATTATGTTAGTGACTTATAGCCAAGGATATCCAGGTCGTCTTCAACAACAGAACTTCCTAACCTCTCACCATTTAATAAACTCAAAAGAAAAACATTTTATTTGTTGTTCCTATTCGATCATGTTATACCTTGCGAACAGCTATTGCCAAGCACTGATCCTTCTGATATCCCTTCAGACTTCCACCCAGAGAAAAATGACTCTCTTCATTTTGCCCATGATCCAATTTTTGATCCATTCTATGTGTTCCACCCCTACCTACCCAGGGACTCTAACATTCCCCACTCACCAGCATTCAGCCGTGGCAAACGTTTTCTGAAAAATCAAATCCTCTACACCCACTGGTTGTCAATTTTCGATAACACAACTGGCAATCTCCACAACTACAGCAGGTTTATCAAGGATCCTGTCCCTATCCTGAATCTAGGCCGACTCTACCAAATCATATCATTATTTTCCAAGTATCTGGTTGTCACATTCCTTATAAAAGGTTATCATGTTTTTTTCTCACAGCTGACATCAAGCTATTTAATTTTCTGTTTGCCCTCTCCGTCCTGTTTTAAATCTTTAGGTTTACAATAGCTGATTTCCAGTCTGCAGGATCCTTTCCAGAATCTCACCAGCTTTGACGAATAGTCAGTAATTCTTTCACTAGCTCTGTTCCCACTTCCTCAATACTCGGGGATGTAGCTCATCAGTTCCAGCAACATACCAAAATTCAATTCGATTAGGTTTTCAAAGACATAGTCTTCATTAATTCTAATTTTGGTGCAGCCCCTCATTTTCACCAAGGATCCTGTTCTCTAGTATTTCGGAAAGTTAATTTCTGCACCTTCTTCTGTGGAGGCAGAATCAATGTATTCCTCTCAGCAGGCAGGTGACTTTGATCAGCTAGTGGGATATCGGAGGACTGCACTCCGGATATGTTACTCACACCTGCCTGGAAATTCCCAGACTCAATCCAATACACTTCATTGCGATGGATATATCACCCACCTCTTCCTGGAAAGTTCCAGAATCAATCCAGTTCCCTTCATGGTGAGTGTCAGCACAGTTCTGGTGCGAAATTGAAGGAGGGGACACAGCTCAGTGGCTACCTCATTTTTTAAAGACGCTGGTTTCACATTTTACACTTCGAATGTGTCCAGCTTAGACAAATGTTCCTGGAAATTCCTGCCAGGATCATGCAGTGCCCTGCCCCTCCCTGTGTACGGAGCTTCCCTTCTGTGTAATCCCGACTCCACTTGTTTACCATGGACCCAGAACTCTCTGTAAATGCAGTGCTCACATCTCATCCAGAGTGGGTCACCATACCCTTGCGTCTCTCTGAATGGATGCAGCATCTGATAACGCAAACTCGTGAAAAGCCTCCACAGAACATCCCTTTATCTGTAATGATAGCAGCAAGTCAAATTTTCACACAAATGGTGCACCAATTCCGTGTTGAAAATGTTTATTTTCTTAGCAGAACAAAACAGTTACATCTCTGCACAGCCCTACTGTCACAGTTCCCTTCTCCAAAAAAATCAGTTGACAATGTAACATTCCGTTTCTTTGTATCTCAGCAACTATAAGGGCGGCACCAGTATTGCCGATGGAGTTGATCATCACACTCAGGGAAGAAAGACAAAGGGAATATAACTCAATTTAAACTGGGACACATCTAATCTGGCATGATATTCAGGAATATGGGAAAAAGGGAAATTTTAGAACAAGTTCCATGTGATTTTCCTTCTGGTTCATCATCAGCAGTTCCTATGTTTTCTTTTCATTTCTCTCTCTTTCTCTTTTTCGCTGGGCATTTCTACATCCACTCAACTAACCTTCCCCTCACACATCCGACCATTTCTGATATAAATAACATTACTTCCCAGTTGCTTTCAGTTGTGAAATAGGGTCACTAGATTCGAAACTTTATCTGTTTTTCTCCTAACAGAAGCTGCCATACTTGCTGAGATTCTCCACCTGCCTGCGTTTGGCCCATATTCCTCCAAGCATTTCTTATTTATGTACTTTCCAGGTATGTTTTAAATGTTCTAACTGTACCTGCATCCACCACTTCCTCTGGAAGTTCATTCCACACATGAATTACTGGCTAAAAAAATTCCCCATGTGTGTTTTTTCAGTCTTTCTACCCTCACCGTAAAAATATGCCCCCTCGTCATGAAATCCTCCACTCGAGGGACTCAACACCTGCCATTCAAGTTGTCTATACCCCTCATAATTTTATGAACTTTGATAAAGTCACCCCTAAACTCCTGATCACCAGGGAAACAAGTCCCAGACCCTGCTGATTATGCACATTTCCTGGTAGCATTCTGGTAAATCTCTTCTAAAGCCTCTCCAGCTTAAAAATATCCTTCCTATAACATTACAACCAGAATTGGACACAGCACTCCAGTAGATCCTCACCAATGTCCTGTACAATCTCGACATGATGTCCCAACTCCTATACTCAAAGGTCTGAGCATTGAAGGCAAGCGTGCTGAACGCCTTCTTAACCACCCTGTCTGCATGTCACACAAACTTCAAAGAATTATGTACCCAAACCCGTACGTCTCTCTGTTCTACAACAATGCTCAAGACCCCACTTCTTAACCAAGCTTCACAAATTCTCACAACAAATTCCGAGTCGCTACATCATAAACAAGACTGAGGAAGATGGGCATGATATGCCGCCTTCAGCGCAAAAAGAGAACTGTTCTGTGCTGTGTTTACGCCCTGCTTGAGCCTCCTATATTTCATCTTTGCTGATGGGCAGAAACTCATATCACAGTCCTGTGGTAAGACGGAGATGATGCCCAAGCTTTTTGTCTTGTCCTCACGAGGACCAATGCAAGAATGCCAAAACAACAACAATTTTTTTCCCACAGTATAAATTGTTGTGATAATCCAAAATTTGGCATTTTGCGTTAGCCCTGGTGAGGACGGAAGGAAATGTCCATCCCCTTGATCACGTCCACTTGATACATTCCCATGGATCTTAAAAAAAAACCTTTGCTTGATTTTACAAGACAAAATATAATTTCTCTTTCAAAAAACCATGCTGACTCTGCCTGAACCTTTTCTAAATGCACTGCAATTCCTTCCTTAATAACGTACTGTTGCAGATTCCCAGCAATAATGGTTAGGCGAAATGGTTCCTGCTTTCTGTCTCACACCATCCTTGAAAACAGGTGCTATATTGGAGCTTTACGCGTTTTGCTGGAACACTTCTGTAATCCAGAGTTATGGAATGTTTCACACAGTGGCACTGGCCACTCTGTAACATCTTCTTTCAAGGCCAATTATGAATTACTGCTGACCTGCCTATTCTTAGTCTTATCTCTTGTTAAAAACCTTGTACATTTGTTCGAGACAGTTCGAGAATTCTCCTATTACCACTTTCTTGATGATTTTGAAATACTTACAGTGCTTTCTCCTGTGAGGATTGATGACAAATACTGGTGTAAATTATCTGCCGGTTCCCTGTAGCCACTTCCCCAGTCACAACCTCCGAATGTTCTTCATGACTTTCTTTCTATCAAAGGTCACACACTCATTTTCAACTTTTTATATACACACAGAAAAACTTGCGACTCTTGTTTTTATATTTCTTGCCAATTTATTTACATCATATCTTTTCATCCTTTTTCCGTCTATTTCTTGCTTTTTTCCTCGTTTTCTCGAATTATACAGTCATATTGCACTCAAACATTTCATCCAACCTGCCCATGCTGACCAGGTTTTCCAAACTAAACTAGTCTCATGCTATTACAATTGATCTGCATGCCTCTAAACGGTTCCCATTCATATGTTTGTCCAAATGTTTTTTTAAATGTTGTCCCTGTAATTGCATCGACAGCTCCTCTGGCAGCTCATTCCATACACAGACCTCCTCTGCGTGCAAAAGTTGTCGTGTTATCCCTGATAAATCTTCCCCTTTTCACCTTAATGATGTATCCTATGTCGTTGGTATCCCCTATCGTGTGGAAAAGACCTTGGCAATTCACCCTATCTATGCCTCCCATGATTTTATTAACTGCCATATTGTCACCTCTCAACGTTCTCCATTCCATTTGAAACTAACTTCAAAAACAAGCATTCACTAATAAGCAATACAAATTTGAAACAATATTTTAAAAATGACAGGTAAACAACACTCAGCCCACATTTCATACTGTGATTTGTTTTTCTCTTTGTTACAACACTAAGGCAGGTGAACCTCTTATTAGTGCCAATAAGACGTCAAGAAAATAAATTCCTTTGCCTAAAGGGGGTGCTGATCTTTACAGTGAAAACGTTTCTCTAGCCAGAGCTATGTAAGAAAGGGAATTGTTATACCACACAGTCAGCGTGCAGTTGCCTTTGGAACAGTGAGATGAAGGCTGAGAATACATTTTGAAACTTGGATTATTCAGTGCATAGGGGAAGAGGTGTTTTCAATAAAGTTTACTCCAAGAAGGAAACTTTCGGGAGTGAGATGAATGGAGAGGCCAAACCACACTGAGACCAGAGGCAAAGTGGCCGCAGAAACGGAGCTTGATGCTACTGCAGGGAAGGTAGACTTGATCAAAGAACTTCAGTTGTAGTGGGTAGGGACCATAATGTCAGAGAACGTGCTCTGTAATTGGAGAGGGAGTACCTGGAATCAGAAAGGGGAGGCAAGCAGGGAAGAGGATACAGCAGCAATGGGATGGGTTTTAAGATGTAATTTAGGAAGCACAATTGAAATTCATGCTTCGCATCTGCTTCTGGTCCCAGACATAAATGCCCAAAATCTGTGTACACACTAATGCTCGTTAATTTGTGATTGAATAGTATCCTTGACAGACTTTGTGAACCACGGGTGGTTCATCTTCTTTTGAGTCCTTCTTTTCGAACATAAGTAATAATTTCTGAGCAGTATGGGATATTTGCTTGAATGTATGCCCATGTCTACCCACTGACCTTCCTCTGGGTGTAATTTCACATCACGACTCAGACAAGATGTGAGAAAAAAGTCCTCAGTTTAGATGTCTGGTTCTAATCAATCATTCGGGGGAACTTCTGCATGTGGGTGAACATATGATCAGCGGAGACTGACTCGATCACACCTCCCGGGTGAAGCAACATTTCAATTGTACTCTTTCAATCCAGTCTCCTGTCATTGTTGCTCACAATGCAGTCTCCTTTACACTGGTGAGACCAAACAGAGACTGCACTGAGGAACTTTCCCAGGTTGTCGGGAGGAATAACCTTGACCTTCTCACTGCTTCCCATTTCAATAACCTTCCTTGCTCTCATGCTGACATTTCAGTCCTGAGCTGCTGCAATGTTCAATGAAGCACAACCAAAGCTCGAGTAATACCTCACTGTATGCATTGCACATTACAACAATTAGTAGTTAACATTCATTTCCATAACTTCACAGTCTGAAACCCATTATGGCTGTTCTCCATTTTACATATATTCTGTTTTCTGGTTTCCCTTTGACTTTGTCTATATCTTGGTTATATTTCAGAAAGTAGAGAGAAACCATTTCTCCCATTCACACTTTAATATAAACCCAATTTACATCTGTTCCTCTTTCACCACAATCAAAAGCCCCTCCTCTGTGACATTGCATCTCCACATGCTCTGCTTCCCATCAACCCTCGTCCACATTTGTCAAGGGACTAAGACGACCTTTTCAGTCCTGAACAAGGGTCAAGCTGGACTTGAAATACTACCTCCGTTTCTCTGTCTCCAGAAAAGCTGCTAGAAATGCTGAGTTTTTCCAGCAATTTTTGAACAGCTTGAAAACGTGTTTCAAAGCTGCTCAAATGCCCTGTCTAAAATGGAGCACCATAAACTGGGAAATGAACAAAAATGCAAGATGTACAAATTCATTGATTCTGAAATTTCTTAAGATTGGCATCATTGTCACCACAAATTTCTTAATCAAGGCCATGTAGAGAAACAGAGAGAAACATTTACAATGTTAAAACCGAAAATGGCACAACTGGACGGAGAGGATTCAGATGAATATTAGAATTGAAATTGTCACAGTGTAGAAACAGGCCCTTCGGCTGAACAAGTTCACACCGATTCTGTGAAGACTAAACCAACCAGACCCATTCCTCTGTCCTATATTTACCTTTGACTAATGGACAGAAGCTGCACATTCAGTGCAACGCGGAAGAGGTGTTTCCAATATAGTTTTGTCCAAGAAGGAAATTTTCCAGAATGAAATGTGAGTGGGAGGTGTAAATCAGAATGAATGGAGAGGCTGAACCACACTGAGACCAGAGGCAAAGTGGCAGGGCAAACGGAAATTGATGCTACTGCTGGGAAGATAGACTTGATCAAAGAACTTCAGTTGTAGTGGATAGAAACCATAATATCAGAGAATGTGCTTTGTAATTGGAGAGGGAAAACCTGGAATCAAAAATGGGAGACAAGCAGGGAAGAGGATGGAGCAGCAATGACAGGGGATTCAAGGTGTAATTTCGGAAGCACTATTGAAAGTCATGCCTTGCATCTGCTTCTGGTCCCTGAAATGTCCGAAATCTGGGTACACACTAATGCTTGTTAATTTCTGATTGAGTAGAATCCTTGACAGACTTTGTGAACCACGGGTGGTTCATCTTCTTTCAAGTACTTTTCGAACAGAAACAATAATTTCTGAGCAGTACTGGATATCTGCTTGAATGTATGCCCATCTATACCCATTGACCTTCCTCTGGGTGTAATTCCACATCACGACTCAGACCAGATGTGAGACAGAAATCCTCAATTTAGATGTCTGGTTCTATACAACCATTCGGGGGGAACTTCTGAATGTGGCTGAACATATGATCAGCGGAGACTGACTCAGTCACACCTCCCAAGTGAAGCAACATTTCAATTGTACTCTTTCAATCCAGTGTCCTGTCATTGCTGCTCACAATGCAGTCTCCTTTACACTGGTGAGACCAAACAGAGCGTGCTGTGAGGAATAACTCCACTCTGTCTGGAAGAATAGCCTTGACCTTCTCACTGCTTCCCATTTCAATAACCTTCCTTGCTCTCATGCTGACATTTCAGTCCTGAGCTGCGGCAATGTTCCAATGAAGCACAACCCAAGCTCGAGTAACACCTCACTGTATGCATTGTACATTACAGCAACTAGGAGGTAACATTCATTTCCATAACTTCACAGTCTGAACCCATTATGGCTGTTCTCCATTTTATATACATTCTGCTTCCTGGTTTCCCTGTGACCTTGTCTAGATCTTGTTTATATTGCAGTCAGTAGAGAGAAACCATTTCTCCCATTCACACTTTAATATACACCCAATTTACATCTGTTTCTCTTTCGCCACAATCAAAAGACCCTCCTCTGAGACATTGCACCTCCACATGCTCTGCTTCCCTTCAACCTGCGTCCACTTTTGTCAAGGGATTAAAACGTCCTTTTCAATTCTGAACAAGAATCAAGCTGGACTTGAAATTCTACCTCTGTTTCTCTGTCTCCACAGATGCTGCCAGAGCTGCTTAGTTTCTCCAGCAATTTCTGGTTTTGAACAGCTTGAAAACGTGTAACAAAGCTGCTCAAACCCCTGTCCAACATGGAGCACCATAAACTGGGAAGTGAACAATAACGCAAGGTGTACAAATTCATCGGTTCTGAAATGACGTAAGATTGTCATCAGTGACCCGACAAAGTTCTTAATCAAGACCATGGAGAGAAACAGAGAGAAACAGTTACAATGTTAAAACCGAAAGTGGCACGACTGGACGGAAAAGATTCAGATGAATATTAGAATTGGAATCAACACAGTGTCAAAACATGCCCTTCGGCCCAACACGTCCACACCCATCCTGTGAAGACTAAACAAATCAGACCCATTCCCCTATCCTATATTTACGCTTGATTAATGCACCTAATCTGCACATTCCTGAACACTATAGGCAGTTCAGCCAGGCCAATGACCTGCACATTTTTTGAGTGTGGTTGGGAACCGGACCATGCGGAAAAAAAACAGGCCATCGCAGATTCCCAGTAATAATAGTTAGGCTAAATTGTTCCTGCTTTCTGTCTCGCTCCATCCTTGAAAACAGGCGCCATATTGGAGCTTCACGAGTTTGTCTGGAACACTTCTGTAATCCAGAGAGTGAGGGAATATTTCACACAGTGGCACTGGTCACTCTGTAACCACTTCTTTTAAAACCAATTATGAATTACTGCTGACCTGCCTATTCTTAGTCTTATCTGTTGTTAAAAACGTTATACCCTTTGTTAGGGACAGTTCGAGAATCCTCCTATTACCATTTTCTTGATGATTTTGAAATCCTTACAGTGCCTTCGCTGTGAGGATTGATGTCAAATACTTGTCTAAATTAACTGCCTGTTCCCTGAAGACACTTCCCCAGTCACACCCTCCGAATGTCCTCCATATACTTTCCTGACTTTCTTTCCACCACAGGTCACACACTCATCTTCAACTTTTTATATACACACAGAAAAACTTGTGATGCTTGTTTTTATATTTCTTGCCAATTTACATCATATCCTTTCATCCTTTTCCCGTCTATTTCTTGCTTTTCCCCTCGCTTTCTGGATTCATACAGTCACATTTGGCACAAACATTTCATCCAACCTGCCCATGCTGACCAGGAATTCCAAACTAAACTAGTCTCATGCGATTGCATTTGGTCTGCATGCCTCTAAACGCTTCCCATTCATATGTTTCTCCAAATGTCTTTCAAATATTGTCACTGTACTTGCAGCTACCAGCTCATCTGGGAGCAAATTCCATACGCACACCTCCTCTGCGTGAAAAAGTTGCTGTTTTGTCCCTGTTAAATCTTCCCCTTTTCACCTTAAAGCTGTATCCTATATGGTTAGTCTTGCCTATCGTGTGGAAAGACCTTAGCAATTCACCCTGCCTAATCCTCCCATGATTTTATTAACTTCCATAATGTCACCTCTCAACGTTCTTCATTCCATTTGAAACTAACTTCAAGAACAAGTATTCACTAATAACCAATACAAATTTGAAACGATATTTTAAAAATGACAGGTGAACAATACTCAGCCCAAACTTCATACTGTGATTTGTTTGTCTTCATGTTACAACACTAAGGCAGCGTGAAACTCTTACTAGTGCCAATAAGACGTCAAGAAAATAAATTCCTTTGTCTCAAGGGGATGATGACCTCTACAGTGAAAATGTTTCTCTAGCCAGAGCTATGTAAGAACGGGACTGGTTATACCACACAGTAAGCGTGCAGTTGCCTTTAGTACAGTGAGATGAAGGCTGAGAATACTTTTTGAAATTTGGATTATTCAGTGCAACGGGGAAGAGGTGTCTTCAATAAAGTTTACTCCAAGAAGGAAACTTTCCGGAGATAGATGAATGGAGAGGCCAAACCACACTGAGACCAGAGGCAAAGTGGCAGCACACACGGAGCTTGATGCTACTGCAGGGAAGATAGACTTGATCAAAGAACTTCAGTTGTAGTGGTTCGGGCCTATAATGTCAGAGAATGTGCTCTGTAATTGGAGAGGGAGAACCTGGAATCAGAAAGGGGAGACACTCAGGGAAGAGGATAGACCAGCAATGGCATGGATTTCAAGGTGTAATTTAGGAAGCGCTATTGAAATACATGCCTCGCATCTGCTTCTGGTGCCAGAAATAAATGCCCTAAATCTGGGTACACACTAATTCTCGTTAATTTGTGATTGAATAGTATCCTTGACAGACTTTGTGAACCACGGATGGTTCATCTTCTTTCTAGTCCTTCATTTCAAACAGAAACAATAATTTCTGAGCAGTATGGGATATCTGCTTGAATGTATGCCCATGTATACCCACTGACCTTCCTCTGGGTGTAATTCCACATCAAGACTCAGACCAGATGTGAGACAGAAATCCTCAATTTAGATGTCTGGTTCTATTCAATTATTCGGGGGAACGTCTGCATGTGGGTGAACATATGATCAGCGGAGACTGACTCAATCACACCTCCCAGCTGAAGCAACAATTCACTTGTACTCTTTCAATCCAGTCTCCTGTCATTGCTGCTCATAATGCGGTCTCCGTTACACTGATGAGACCAAACAGAGACTGCACTGGGGAACATTCTCACTGTGTCTGGAGGAATAACCTTGATATTCTCACTGCTTCCCATTTCAATAACCTTCCTTGTTCTCATGCTGACATTTCAGTCCTGAGCTGCGGCAATGTTCCAATGAAGCACACCAAAGCTCGAGTAACACCTCACTTTATGGGTTTTACGTTTCAGCCCGTAGGAGTTAACATTCATTTCCATAACTTCACATTCTGAACCCATTATGGCTGTTCTCCATTTTACATACATTCTGTTTCCTGGTTTCCCTATGACCTTGTCTAGATCTTGTTTATGTTGCACTCAGGAGAGAAAAACTATTTCTCCCATTCACACTCTAATATGCACCCAATTTACATCTGTTTCTCTTTCACCACAATCAAACGCCCCTTCTCTGTGACATTGCACCTCCACATGCTCTCTTTCCCCTCATCCCTCGTCCACTTTTGTCAAAGGATTAGAACGTCATTTTCAGTTCTGAACAAGGGTCAAGCTGGACTTGAAATACTACCTCTGTTTCTCTGTCTACCCAGATGCTGCCAGACCTGCTGAGTTTCTCCAGCAATTTCTGCTTTTGAACAGCTTGCAAGACGTGTATCAAAGCTGCTAAAATGCCCTGTCTAACATGGAGCATCATAAACTGGAAAGTGAAGAATAACACAAGATGTACAAACTCATTGGTTCTGAAATTACATAAGATTGGTATCATTGACAATACAAAGTTCTGAATCAAGGCCATGGAGAGAATCAGACAGAAACAGTTACAATGTTAAAACCGGAAGTGGCACGACTGGACGGAAAAGATTCAGTGTGGAAACAGGCCCTTCGGCCCAACAAGTCCACTCCGAACCTCTGAAGACTAAACCAACCAGACCCATTCCCCTATCATATATTTACCCCGACTAATGGACCTAACCTGCATATTCCTGAACACTATAGGCAGTTCTGTAAGGTCAATAACATGCACATTTATGGATTGTGGATGGGAACCGGAGAATGTGGAAAAAAAACCTCACACAGACACAGGGAAAATGTGCAAGACTGTTGCCAGAGGATGGCATCAGACCTGAATCCCCAGCGCTGTGAGGCAGCATTGCTAAGCACTGAGCCACAGTACTGCCTCACGGAAAATATTTAGGGGTTTTCAGAAACAAGACAAGTAAGAGGTGTGACACCATGGACAGACACTCAGAGGAATTAGAATATTAAAATGGAAGTGTTACCACATCAGTAACAGGGTAGGTCACGGGGTGATGGGTGAATGGGTCTCGGTGTGAACTGGGGGACAGACAGCTGAATTGCATTGCAGATATTGCAGCTCAAGCCTGGAAATTCATGTGGTATGATAGATCACAGCTGGACAGAAGGAAAATTGTATTCACTTACAACCTGCAACGTTTGCCCAGTCTGACCTTACAGTCTATTATTCCCATTATCGGATCGGTGATTCAATGACGCTATACCAGGATCAGAACCATGTGTACCTAAAACTGATGACGATCCATTTACTGCTATCACACTGACTACTGTACTTTCATTCCAAACAGCAGGACTAATATCTGATAGAGAGGGCAACACGATTACAAAGCAAACCGATCAGTTCGAAGCTCTGCAGTCCTGCCAAATCCAGTCAGAAATGGAGTTGAACCATGGAATAACTGACAAGAGAAAATCACTCCACAAATATTATTTGAAAACAATATCCATTGGGATTAGGGAATCGCTGACGAGGTCAGTATTTATTGCCCAGAGGACTGTTAAGAGTCAATGACATTGCTGTGTGTCTGGAGTTACATGTGGGCCAGAGCGGGTATGGATGGCAGCTTCCTTCCCTAAAGCACATCAGTGAATCAAATCGATTTCGCCCACAATCAGGAAATGATCCATGATCATCATTAAACTCTTAATCCCAAACATTTATTGGATTTGAACTCCATCATGTTCTGTAACAGGATTCGACTCAGGTCACTAGAACATTACTGGGGCTAGCAAGGCCAATAACTTGCACATTTTTGGATTGTGGGAGGGAGCACATCAGCAGAAACATCACTTGGCTATTGCTTTAACATTCCGTGAAAAATGGAAACTTTCTGCACATCAGTGTAAAAGACAAGGATACAGTGCATACACCATTCTCAGCCAGAAGTGCTGCTTGGATGAGCCCCACAGAAGCACAGATGCCAGACTTCAAACAATTCGATTCCCTGCACGTAACATGAAGAAACAGCTGAACACAGTAGATACGACAAAGGCAATGGGCCCTGACACCATTCCTGCAATAGAACGAAAGACTTGTGCTGCACAACAAGCCGTGTCTCTGTGGAAGCTGTTTCATTCCAGCTCCAAATCTGACATTTCTCTGGCAACGCGGAAAATTACACAAAAGTGTCCTGACCCTAAGAGGAGAATAATTACAATCTGACCAATTACCACCCCCTCAGTCACATCACGATAATCAAATTGGTGGGAATTCCTTTGACGAGACTGTCGACCAGCACAGAAATAACGTGCACAGTGCTGTGTCCGATCGGCCCCCATGTGGAGACGGTGTTGCTGTGAAAATGTCACTGGATTACTAATCCAGACCAGATTAATGCTCTGGCAGCTGGTGGAAGTTAGAAGCAATTAGTAAAATATCGAGATCTAAATCTGATACCAGTAATATTGACCTTGAAGCGCATGTCAATTGTCAACGTAAATTTCCTTCCGCAGTGTACATTCAGGAAGTGAATCTCCCATGTTTTCCTGGTCGAGCCAAAAAGTGACTCCAGACACACAAACATGTGCTAAACTCTTCAATGGTCTCTGAAGCGGCCATGCAAGGCCGTTATATCAAACATCTCCGAGGTCTTAATGGATAAAATGAGATAACACCCTGCACCAGCCTCTGTATCGGAAAATGGAATAGGAAGCACAGTCCTGTCGACACTGCAGAGACCTCCTTCCTTATATCTGAGAGGTTATGACAACATTAACAGAGCTTTCCCACAGACTGCACAGAAACATCATGAAATGAGTAGGCCTTTCAACACATTGAGCTTTCACCACTCTAGGTTTAGACCAAACATCTCTTCAATTAACCTTTCCCTCACACCATATACTGTATATCCTTTGAAGTGATCATATATCAGAAAAATATGAATTAGGAACTTTGGTCCGTCAATTTTGCTCTCCCATTCAATATAACAATGGCTGATCCTGTATCTCCACACCAAACTCCTGCTGCAACTTCACCCCTTTAGTGTCTCGAAATCCTTATTTATATTCAGTGCCTTAGTTTCCACAGTCTTATGTGGGGCATAATTCCCCAGGTTCACCAGACTGCGAGTGGAGACATTTATTCTCATCTCAATGCAGAGTGGCTTGCCTGTACCTAATACTGTGACCCTTGTTTTAGGCGTCCCAGCCAGTGGAATTACCATCCCTGCTGACAATCTGTTTCACCCTGTCAGAGTTTTATATATTTCACTGAGATCTCCACCATTTCCTTAAACTCCATGGAATACAGGCCCAGTCGCCTCAAGCTCTTCTCCCACAGGAAGCCTGTCATCCCAGAGATCAGTCTGGTCAAACTTCACTGCACTCCCTCAGTGTCAGGTTTGTGCTTTGTCAGATAAGGAGACCAATACTGCACACAATATTGCACAATGTTCGAGATGGGAACTCACCAAGGCCCTGGGTAGCTGCCGTAAGACACACCTGAGCTCAAATCCCCCGGAAATGAAGGTCAACACACCATTTATCTTTCTACCTGCTTTCTGTTGCAGCAGTATTGCTTTCTGTGACTGGTGTACAAGGAGATCGAGATCCTTTTCAATGATACAGCTCTCCACTTGGTGGGTCTATGTATACTGGTCAGTGTTTCAATATCAATCCCTGTATTGATTTCTGGCTTCAGAACTCACTGCCCTGCATGGACCTTGGAGTTTGGTGCTGAAGAAGTCAACAAATGTATACACTTAAGTATCTTCATGCAGCAACGTTTTTACATTAATTCCTTTTGAAATGCTAGCTTGTTCGTCTATTTTTTCCTACCAAATTGCTCCATGTTACGTCTAACAACATTGTTCTTCATCTGCCACGTATTTTATCATTTCGTCCACCTGTCTCAATCACCTTGAAACTTTTTTGATATCCTCCTCACCCACTCACAATCTCAGTCAGGTACCATCCGCAGATTTGGAAAGAATACATTTAATACACATGAACAAATGTTTGATCTGTTTTCTGAATAGGTGGGGCCCAAATAGCAATTCCTGGATTATCCCGCTAGTCATTGCATTCTGCTGCAAAATATCTGGAACGGTTTATGCTGATTCACTTTTTCCTGTCAGCTCTCCTATTCTCAACCCATGCTAGTATATTAGATCTCGCTGTTAGACACTGTTATGGGCCAGGACAGACCCCCTCAAATCATTTCAAGGAAGTAGCACAGACCCAACGTTTGCTCGCTGACTTAAGCAAGTGTAAGGCGGATATTCCAGGAGTGATGCAGCTGATCAAGTCGCTTAGATTTAAACAAAACAGAATGTCTTTGCAAGATTACTGAGTGAGACACAAACACAAGAGGATACAATACAGAATAATTTAACCCAACTGAAAACCCAACAGATTATCCCAACTTAATGAAGGTGTTTCAAATACTTGATATAACATCCCATGGCAAAACCAAAAGGAAAAAAAACAAACAAACCCAGTTTCTTACAGGAGAGTTGTCAGAGAGAGTGACGAACAACATTGACCTGCTTCTCTGGGTCCGGGAGCTTTACAACTGGCTGCCTGCTTTAAGTAAACAGCCAGACTGCGGAAATCAGATCAAACAAACCAAAGCAGAGGAGCTGAATTAGGATAACTGGCCACTCCACTTTCTTAAGAACAGAAGAACTAGGAGCAGGAGGAGGCGGTCTGGTCCTCTGCCATTCAGTAAGATCAAGACTGATCTACTCGTGGACTCTGATCTACTTTCCCGCGCTGTTACTGTATTCCTTATTTACTTTCTTATTCAAAAAGTATCTACCTTAGTTTTAAATACATTTACTGAATTAGTATGAACTACCTAACTGGGCAGGGAATTCCAGAGATTACAAACCTCTGTGTGAAGAGGTTCCTTCTCAATTCAATCCTAAATCTCCTCCCTCTAATGTTGAGGTCATTCCCTCTTGTCCTAGCTTCACCTGCCAGTGGAAGCATCCTGTCTACTTCTATCTTATATACTGACTGCATAGTTTTATATATTTCTATGAGATCATCCTCTCATTCTTCTAAATTCCAATAAATATAGTTCCAATACGCAAAGTCACACCTCATAAGCCAACCCCCTCACCTCTAGAATCACCCGAATAAACCACCTCTGCACCCCCTCCAGTGCCAGTATACCCTTCCTGAAGTAAGGAGATCAAAACTGCATGCAGTACTCCAGGTGTGGCCTGACCAGCACTCTGGACAGCTGCAACATAACCTCCCTGCTTATAACCTCAATCCCTTTAGCAATGAAGGGCAACATTCCATTTGCTTTCTTCAGTAACTGCTGTACCTGAAGACCAACCTTCTGTGATTCATGCACATGGACACGCAGGTCCCTCTGCACACCAGCATGCTGCAACGTTTTACCATTCAAGTAATAATCCTTTTTACTGGCACTCCCAACAAAATGGATCGCATCACACTTATCAATATTTTATTCCATCTGCCAGACCTTTACCCACTCACTCAAAGTATCTATGTTCATCCACGAAGTCTCACAGTCCTCTGTATGCTTTGCTATTAAACGCATCTTCGCGTCATCTACAAACCTTGACACACTATACGTTCTCTCCAACTCCAAATCATCTATATAAATTGTGAATAATTGTGGCCCCAACACTGATCCCTGAGGAACACCACTAAGTATTGATTGCCAGCCAGAATATCACTCACGTGCACTCACAATTTGCTTCCTGTTAGTCAAGAAATCCACTATCTACACTGATACTTTACCCGTAACGTCATGCACCATTTTCTTATGCAGTAGCTTGTTGTGCGGCAACTTGTTGAAGACCTTTTGAAAATCTAGGTACACCATAGCCACTGGGGCCTCGTTGTCCACTTTGCTCGTATTAACTCCATAGATTTCCAAAAGACTTGTTAAACATGACCTGTTCTTCATGAACCCATGCTGCGTCTGCACAATGGGACGATTTCTATTGAAATGCCTTGCTATTTCTTCCTTGATAATACACTCAAGCAGTTTCCCAACTGCACAGGAAAAGCTAACTGGTCTATAATTTCCCATATTTTGTTTACCTCCCTTTTTAAACAGTGGTGTCACATGTGCTGTTTTCCAATCTGCTGGGAATGCCCTGGAGTTCAGCAAATTTTATCAAACCACCACAATTGCATTTACTATTTCTCCCACGATCTCTTCTAGAACCATGGGATGCATTCCATCATGGTCAGGAGACTTGCCTACCCTCAGCTCCGTTAGCTTGCCCAACGCTATCTCTTCCATAATAACGATTGTTTCCAAGGTCCTCACCGACCTCCGCCTCTTCGGCAATTACTAGCATGCTATTAGTGTCCTTCACTATGATGATACATACAAAACACCTGTTCAATGCCTCGGTCATTTCGTCATATCCTATAACTAAATGCCTCTTCCCATCCTCTGAAGCACCAACATTTACTCGAGTCATGTTTTATTTTCATTTTATATATTTATGGTATATACCATCATCTATCTACCTTTATATACTGTACTTGTTTTTTTTTGTTTTGTTTTCTGTAGTGTTCTATCATATTTTTCTTTATAATTCATTTTGTGGCTTTCTGTTGACCTTCATAGTTTTCCCCAAGCTTCTAGGTTTCTGCTGTTCTTGGCCACTTCGCATTCCTTCTCTTTCAATTTGATAGCGTCCCTTATTTTCTTAGACACAATTGACAGATTACCCATTTTCTTAGAGTCTTTCCTTTTCACTGGAATATACTTTTGCCACGGAAATTAAAAATCTCCTTTGAAAATTCTCCACTGCTAGTCAACTCTCCCATCATGAAGTATTTGTTTCAAGGCGACTTTCGCCAACTCCTCCCTCATTGTATTGTAGTCTCTCTTGCTGAAGCACGGGACCCTGGTATTGGATTTTATCTTCACACTCTCCATCTGTATTCTAAATTCAACAATACTGTGATCTCTCCTTCACTATGATGTGAATAATTATTCTTGTCTCATTGTACATCACGAGACCTATGATACCTTGCTCCTCATTATGCGTGCGATTATTTTATACTTGAAAACATTCCCAAGTAGTCAAACCCAGACTTTTTGGATTTGTTGCTTTTAAGACATCCATGAAAAATAAAACAAGGACAGAATAAACTTGTTAAAGGAGTAGCATTGTCACAAAACTAGACTTGGGACTTCATCAAAGATGTTTCTGATAATCCAAATTCACTGCATCCATTGCTGCGCCATAATTTATTTCTCAATCAGTTTCTCAAATATGATTGGTCTTTAATAAATCATCAATGACTTTTCCTATGTTCATTACTTTTACATTAATGTAATTTTCAAAGGTCCCTGGTAATTCGTCCTTTCTAACAGACTTTTGGATAGTCCTGATTGTTTTTTTGGTGCTAAGCAGACTGTGATTCCCTGCCTCATTTAGCAATACTGGGGTTACATTTGCTGCTGTCAAAGCTGTGAATTCAGTTCCAGAATCATCAAGCATTTGGAAGAGGATAAACAGAGTATTCATTATTACCTTGGCCACCTCCGTTAGTAATCAACGAGAGGATTAACAGGTCATGGGGATTTATCAGATTTCAGTCAATATAATTTCTCTAAAACTGTTTATGTACAGATTTGATTCTATTTACTTTTTCTCAGTAGATTGAGATGTGCTTGGAATTTACTTTTTGAAATGTTTTCTTTTGTGAATGCAGAACTGAAGTGGTTGCTTCATAGTGTTGACATTTTCCTGTTCTCCGTTCTCTGGTTTCAGCTACAATGATCTTCTCTCACATTTCACCTTTTTTCACTCTATGTTGAAAACCTTTTACATTTCACTCCTGTTAATGTACGCTTCATAAACCCATCATTTCCTGTCTTACTCTGCTCAGTGATTGACCTTTAACATTCATACAATCACAGAAGCATACTCTGTACAGTCAGAAATACAGTACAATCAACATTAGTCCCACTTTCAAGCATCAGGCCGGTAGGCGCGAGTGTTATGACACTTCAAGTGCTTGTCCAGGTACCTTTTCACGGCTGTGAGATGACCCACAATAACTTCCCTCAAAAAAGTGTATTCCAGACACCAACATCCTCTGGGTGAAAAACCATCCTGAAATCCTCTCTAAACCTCAAACCCTTAACTTTAAAAGTGTCCTCCTTTGTTCTTGACCCTCTGACTTCAAACAACCACTGCTGTCTATCCACCCTGTCCATGCCCTTCATAATTTTACCCTACGGAATCGCGTTCCCCTCAGTATTCTCTGCTCCAAAGTAAACAACCCGAGTTTATCCAGCCTCTCTCTAAAGCTGATATGCACCATTTCAGGGAACATCGTAGTGACTCTCCTCTGTGCCACTTTCAGTGCAATCGCATCTTTCCTGTAATGTGGAGCCCTGAACTGCACCCAGTATTCCATCTTAGCCTAACCAAATTGCTATATAGCTCTTGTAATCTATGCCTCGAGTAGTAAAGGCTATGCCTATTGTCTCCAATTACTTCTTAACTAATCTATTACCCATTCCCGTCACATTCAAGGATGTGTGGAGAAGCATCCTCTGAACCTTCGAGTCTGCTGCTATTTATTGGGTCCTCCTCTGTCTGGTTTCTTCTTCCAAAGTGCATCACCTCATATTAATCAAGATTACATTCCATCTGCCATTGATCTGCCCATCTGACCATTCCATCTGTATCTTCCAGTAACGTTAGACGTTCCTCCTCACTGCCAACCACCCGAGTAATCTATGTGTCAGACACAAACCTAATTATTACACTCTCTCCATGCCCCTTCACATTCATATCTATATCAATTTTGAATACCACAAATAATAAAGGACATAGCACTGACACACAAACAGTCTTCAACAGCCACCTATTTTCCGCAATAGTTTCTCGCACACTGAACTGCTACTCACTGGTATGTAGTTCCCTGGTTAATCTCTACAAACCTTCCCATAAAGGATGTTTTCCAGTCCTCAGCACTTACCTGTGACCAGAGTGCATTTAAACATTTGCATCAGTGCCTTTTATCCCTTGTCTCCAACAGCAGCCTGAGGTGTAACTGAGCCGGACCTAGGGACGAGACCAATTTTATACCAGCCAAAACTATCAAGCAAGCCCTGTACACATCTTACATCATTCTGCTAAAGAGCCTCTCAGTCTATCTTCTGGAATTCTGTCCCTACATCCCCCTTCTCCCAAGTAAAACAGACATAAAGCTCTCATATATCAATCTAGCAATGCTCACCAGATTCACAAACAGATTCCCGCCTTGATCTCAGGCAAAGTTTCGTCAGAAGAAAACCTTGCTATCAGAGGCATGAATCTGGAGAATGTCCATTCAGTATGCGGGATCAGTATATTTTATTTAGATCCAGACAGCTAGTCGGAATAAAGTACTGCAGAAGCTGGAATCTGTACTGAAACTAACACATGCTAGACATCACAGTAAGTCAGACAGCATCCGAAAAGAGAGAGCAAGTTAATGCTTTGAATCTAGTTGACACTTCATCGTTTGTATTCGAATTCCCTTTAAATGAAGGCAAACTTAACTTTTACCTTCCCTTTTTGTATATGTTCCTCCCAATACACTTTGCTTTAATGTTTTCAAGTAACATATCTTTTGTGTGTGCTGATTCAAAATCCTCCTGAATATCTGACTATATCGCATGCATTGCTTCTCTATGTTTAGGTCTACAAGATATAACTTCAAACAAAACGTTTGTAACTTGCAACTTCCCTTTCATAAATGCAGAATAATTCTCTTGAAGTATGTTGTTACTTTCTCAGTGTCCAATATCACATTCGTTACGATAGATTGCAAAAGATGACTTCCTGTAGATGACAAGTAAACAGGTCTGTAGTTTTCCACTCTCCCACTTCCCTTCTTAAATCATTGGAATGCATTGATATCCTTTCAAATTGAACACGAATAAATACGGTCATCCACAATACAATCCATCTGTGTATTGCTGCTTTCTCGGAAATTGCAGTATGAAGTACATCTGGTCTGTCAGACTTACCAATCCTCAATCCAGATATGTTGTCGTATACTACCACGTCACTAGTATGAATGATTTTAGTGTTTAGTTACAAAAATTCTATGGTATTTCTGGGATATTGTCTGGATCTTCGTCCGTGAAGACAGACATAATGTAATAGTTTCGTCTCCCTGTCAATTTCTGCCAACTACAATAAATTATCCTGTCCATACATTCACTGTGCCTCATTTGGCCTGTTTTCATTTTCCTTTCGAATATGAACAGACATTTTTCGCCAGTATTTACCAAGAACAAAAAAATCCAGCACAGGAACAGACCCTTCATGCCCTCCAAGCCTGCACCGACCCAGATCCTCTATCTAAACTTGTCACCTGTTTTCAAAGGATCTGTATTCCTCTGCTCCCTACCCATTAATGTATCTGTCTACATACATATTAAATGTCGCTATCGTGACCACGTCTACCACCTCTGTTGGCATTGCGTTTCAGGCGTCTGCCAGTCTATGTGTAAAGAACTTTCTTAACATATCTCCCATTAACCTTTCCCCTCTCATCTTGAATTCCTGACCACTAGAAATTGAGTACCCCACTTTGGGAATAAGTGTCTTGCTATCCACCCTGTCTATACCTCTCATGATTTTATAGGACTCAATCAGGTCCCCCGATCTTAATAATCCTAATCTACCAAACCTCTCTTCATGGCCAGTTCCCTCCAATACCAGGCAACATCCTGGTGAAACTCCTCTGTACCCTCTCCAAAGCATCCACATCTTTTTGGTAATGTGGCGATCAGAACTGTATGAACTATTCCAAATGTTGTCGAACCAAAGCCGTACACAATTGTAACATGACCTGTCATCTCTTGTACACAATAAAATCCAACAGATTCCCTTCTGTGGATGACAAGTTAACTGGTCTGTATTTCGCCACTATCCCTTTTCTTCCCTTCTTAAAATGGTGAAATGCGGGAAGCAAAGAATGCTGTATGCCTTCGTGACCACTCTATCGACCTGCCCCTCTAAGGAACAATGGACCAAATCTCTCTGCACATCAATTTTGCCCAGGGCTTTTTCCATTTACCCTATAGTTCACTCTTGAATTGCATCTTCCGAAATGCATCATCTCACATTTGTCCAGATTGAACTTCATTTGCCATTTCTCTGCGCAACTTTCCAATCTATCTATTTTCTGCTGCATTCTCTGAGAGTCCCGTTCACTTTCTGCTACTCCACCAATCTTAGTGCCATCTGCAAACTTATTAATCAGACCACCTTTACCTTCCTTCAGTTCATTTATGCGTATCATAAACAATAATGGTTCCAGCACTAAACCCTGTGAAACAGCACACAGAACAGTTCTTCATTTTGAGAAAATTCCTTCCACAGCTATCCTCTGTCTGATGCTGCTCAGCCTGTTCTCTATCCATTTAGCTAGTAGACCCTGGAACCCTTGCAGCTTCACCTTCTTCATCAGCTTGCCTAATCAAAAACCTTACCGAAGTCCAGTATATGACATCTACAGCCTTTTCCTCACTACCAATTTTCACTTCCATAAAGAAATCTATTATGTTTGCGAAGATGTGACCTCCCCGGAACAAAACCTGGGAAGGTCTTGTTTGGAGTCTGTTTAGAATCAGACGGGTTTTATTTCCAAGGTAGGACTTTATAAAATGCACATTGGCTGACTGCCTACTAAGTGCATGTTTTTTTAAAAAAAAACAAAATAGAATGCATTTGCAAATACAAATCTGCAAATTCAAATGAGTGTGTGTGCACGGGGGTAAGGAAGAATGAGAGAGAGAGCGTGTATGTGTGTGTGAGAGAGAGAAGAGCGTGTGCGTGTGTGTGCACATGTGCTTGCAAGGGTGTCAGGTGTGTGTGTCCTCGGTAAGACACAGATAGATGTGGCAGATCCCTTTCCCCACACAGACTCACGCCCTGGTTTCAGAGCCTCCACACTCTGCAGCCTCTGCTCCATTTGTTGTTCATGTTACAGACCCAGAGACTGTAACTACAGTCCCCATGCTCCATCCTGAGTTGGGTCACAAAATCCTTAGGTCTTCCTGAATGTCTGTGGCAGCTCACTGCACAACCTCCAGCAAACCATCCCCAACACCTCCACTAAATTTTGAACAACAGGAGTCAGTCAGAAGATTTTCATAGAGTCATAGAGTCACAGAGATGTACAGCATGGAAACAGACGTTTTGGTCCAACCCGTCCTTGCCGACCCGATATCCCAACCCAACCTAGTCCTACCTGTCAGAACCCAGCCCATATCGCTCCAAACCCTTCCTATTCATATACCAATCCAAATGCCTCTTAAATGTTGCAATTGTACCAGCCTCCATCACTTTCTCCGGCAGCTCATTCCATACACGTACTACACTGTGTGAAAAAGTTGTCCCTTAGGTCTCTTTCCCCTATGCCCTCTATTGCTGGACTCCCCGACCCCAGGGAAAATACTTTGTCTATTTACTCTATCCATGCCGGTCATAATTTTGCAAACCGCTATATGGTCACCTCAGCCTCCAACTCAAGTTCGATGCCTGCTCCTTCACAAAAATACTCGAGGGCTTCCTCGTGTTACTGACCACACGATCATCTGAGAGGGACAAACACAGGCATTCACTGGACAGGCACAGCCTAAGTTTCAAAGACGTGAGTCAAAACTGCTGAATCCCTCCTGTCCAACATGGATCATTAAACTGTCAACCTTTTTTTTGCCATGTGTGTGGGAGTAGTGCAATAGCACTGCAGGATTGCATATATAACATGGAACATGGGACACACGGGGAAGTGAACAACAGTCCACACACACCATTTCATTGTTTCTGAGTTTCCTAATGTCAGCACTCGATACATTAGGCAGCCAAAACCCAAAGACAAGGAAAGTCCAGAGGGACAAAAAAATCACATTAAAGATAGAAACAGATAATTAAGAGAGAAATAGGCCATGTTGGTGAAATATGGAGAAAAAGACAGGGCAGTGGGACTAACTGGGGAGCTCTGCTGACTATGCCAATGTATTGGTTAGTAAAATGAACTACATGCCCAGCCTGGCGAGCTGTGCAGACTGTATCAGTGTAATGCTCAGAGCTGAAAATGTGTAGCTGGAAAAGTGCAGCAGTTCAGGCAGCATCCAAGGAGCAGGAGAATCGACTGTTCGGGCATGAGCACTTCTTCCTGCTGCGCTTTTCCAGCAACACATTTTCAGATATTGCTCAGTAAGCTTAACTATCTACCCAGCATGGGGAGCTGTGTAGACTATGCCAGTGTATTTCAGCCTCAGTATTGACTGGGGATGGGATGTAGTCAGAGGGACGAAATGCAGTCTGTAACCAGAACAGAACATGGTGACGTCAATGCTTTCAATATTTAAGCAGCAAGGGCAATGATACAATGGATCATGTTTCCCAGTTGAAACTGGACAGGTCAACACACAGACCCATGAGTAACACTGCCAGAAGCAAGGTGGGAGAGAGTGAATTAACAAGTTCATTGCTGCAGTTAGTAGTGGTTTGTAAAGTAATCATCTCGATTTAGAGACTCAGCAGGAACAATAACAGTGAGAATGATAGTAGAATCTATTAAAGGACAGTATTACAGTCAATCATGATTTATAAAATTAATGACTGAAAATTGAGACTTACCAGGGACACTAACGAAAGCCAGGATTGGATAATAAAAATATTGAATAACGTAAAGGGCATATTCGATCCGCCACGATAATGACCATCGATCATAATATGTAGAAAGAAGCCAAACATTTCAATATAAACTCCTATCCATTCTTGAATCATTCCAGCCTAATATTCTCAGATTGTGAAACGTTGTTTGAAAATTCCAGTCTAATGTCCTCAGATTCTGATTCATTGTTGGAACATTCCAGACACTTGTGCTCTCATTCTGATCTCTCCCCACTGCATCTCTTGAGCTGACGATCCCTATTAATGATGGCGGTGATGCTCCCTCTCATACTGTGGAATAGCACAATCAACGGAACCCATTTATCATTAAAAGATGGACCTCCTCCACTGGGATAATGACAATCCATGGAGACTGGCATTAAGCACACTCACTAAGCAAACAGGCTCAGTTAACACCTTCCTTACGTAACTTTTCCGATCCCAGTAAAAAGGAACATTTACTCAGTCTGCGTGGAATAGATGGGCGTTGCTTAGGGATGGTCGATAAATCTTTCAATCTTCTTATTCTTTCTTCTGTGTATGTGGGAGTAGTGCAAGAACACAGCAGGACTGTTTATATTAAATACTGTTAATAAAGGGAGATAGAGATAAATAAACAAACTAGCTGCATAAGGTGACCAGTGGGGACACTTCCATAGACAATAAACCAGTGTTCACTATTTATTGCCCATTGGCATTGTGCAGTGCTACTCCTTGTGACATCATTCAGAGCATCGAGTCTACTGCTCAGGAACAGGAGAAGGTAATTCTGTGCCCATGTGTCTGTCACAGAGGGACAGGAGGAGACCATTCAGCCTCTCGACTCTGTTACAGAAGGACAGTGGGAGGCCATAAAGCCTCTCAGGTCTGTTGCAGAGGGATAGGAGTAGACCATTCAGCCTCTCGAGTCCATTGCAAATGGACAGGAGGGGGCCATTCAGCCTATTGACCCTGTTACAGAGGGACAGGAGGTGGCCATTCTGCTTCTTGAGCCTGTTATTCAGTAACTGCCAGTTTTAAAATACTTATGGAGAAGAACAGTCCTGACATAAATGGTGAAGTTCCAAATTGAATCAGGCCAACTTTGAACGCTTTATATTGGCAATTTCAAAAGCTGCTTGAGAGAAGCTCGTGGCAGGAAAGATGGAGGCCTTCACAAATGAGATTACAGAGTCTAGAGAGAGTATGTTCCGGTTCATGAGCAATGCAAGGCTGGTAGGTGTCGGAAATGCTGGATGGCGAGCGGAGTTGAGGTTCTGTTCAAGAAAAAGACGGTAGCATATGATAGGTATAGACAGGAGGGATCGAGTGAATCCATCGAGGAGTACCAGGGCTGTAGGCTAATATTAAAGAGGGAAATCAGGAGGGTAAACTGGGGGCATAAGATATCTTTCGAAAATAATCCAAGGGACAATCCAAAGAGATTCTACCAATGCATTGAGGTCAAAAGAGTAACGAGGGAGAAGACAGGGTCCTTGCAAGATCAGCAAAGTGACCTATGTGTGGAACTACAGGAGATTGGTGGGATTTTACATAACTATTTTGGATCAATATTTACTTTGGAGTAGGATGTGGAAGGTAGAGAACTTGAGGAAATAAATGGTGATATCTTGAAAAGCGTCCATATTACTGAAGATGAGGAGCTGGCCATCTTAAAAGACATTAAGGTGCATAACTCTCTCTGACCTTTTATGTGACTCTTGGATAGACACTTGGAAGTTAGTACAATGAAGGGCACATAGGTTAGTCTGATCTTAGAGTAGGAGAAACTGCCGGCACAACATCACCAGCTCAAGGGCCTGTACTGTGCTGCACTGTTTTGTGTTTTTTGACCTGATTGGGTGTACCCCAGAATCTTATGGGAAGCTAGGGAAGCCATTGTTTGATATCTGGCTGAGATACCTTTATCATGGACAGCCACAGGTAAGGTTGTGCCATTGTTTAAGAACAGTTGGTAAGGACAAGTGAGGAAAATATAGACCGCTGGTCCTGATGTCATTGGTGTGTAAGTTGTTGGAGGAAATTCTGAGGGACAGAATTTACTTGTGTTTGGAAAAGTAAATTCTGATTAGTGATAGTCAACATGACTTTGCATGTTGGAAATCTTGTCTCACAAATTTGATTTAGTTTATTGAAGAAGTGAAGAATAAGATTGATGAAGGCACAAAAATAGAACTGTAGAATAGAATATGGACTTTAATAAGGCATTCAAAAAGGTTCCAAGTGGTAAACTGTTAAGCATGGTTAGATCGCATGGAATACAGGGAGAGTTGTAGATAATTCGCTCAAAGGTAAGAGATGAAGGTAATGCTGGTGCGGGATATTTTATTTGAACTGGAGGCCTGTGACCAGCAGTCTGCCACAAGGATCTCATGGGTTTTGTCATTTATGTAAATGATTTGGATGTGAATATTAGTAGGAATGGTTAGTGAGTTTACAGATAACACCAAAATTGGTGAGGTGGTGGACAGTAAAGATGGTTAACTCAGAGTAAAACGGGGCCCTGATAAGATGTGCCAAAGTGCCGAGGAGTGGCTGATGGAGTTAATGTCAGACAAACGAATGGTGTAACATTTTTGTGAGCCAAATTGGATCAGCACTTGTAGGCAGGATCCTGGGAAGTGTTTCCAAACACAGACAGCTAAATAGAAACTATAGAAACCCTACAGTGTGGAAACAGGCCATTTGCCCATCGAGTCCACAGTGACCCTCCAGATAACATGCTGACCAACACACTCATCCGTTACCCCAGTAACTCTATATTTCCCTTAGACAATCCACCTAACCTGCAGTTTAGTGAGGCTACTGAACCTATCCTGTGCATTTTTAGACTGTGGGAGGAAAACCAAGCACCCGAAGGAAACCCACACAAACACTGGGAGAAATTGCAAACACCGCACAAAGAATCACCAAAGGGTGGAATCGAACCCAGGTCATTGGTGGCCTGAGGCAGTAGTTTTGGCCACTTTGCCACCTAACGACCATCAGAACAAGTGACTGATGTCTCCCATTTTCTCTGGATCTGTCACACCTGTTCAGATGATGTCGAATTCCAGCGTGGTGCCTCTGTCAAGCACTCCTTAACCTTCACCCCAGGATTCACATTCTAATGGACAGGTTCTTAAGCTGTAACTGACACATTGCCTGCACAGCTGCCCTCACCCCTTCTCCTCCTATCCAGATCAAGTGTTCCATTAATACTACAGCATGCAAGATAATTGCTGATTTAAAATAAAACAAAAAGCTGCATACATTGGAGATCGATAACCAATACTGTTCTGATGAAGACTCCCCAGATTTGAAACATTGACTCTGCTCTCTTATGACAAAGGATTGCGAGAAAGTGACAACTGCAAATGCAGTAAATTCTAAAGTGAAATCCTGATGAAGGGTTAATGACTGAAACATAGTCTTTCCTGCTCCTTGGATTCTGCCTGACCTGCTGTGCTCTTCTGGGGACACACTTTTCGACTTTATTACTTCAGATGCAACCAGACCTGTTGAGGTTTTCCTGCAAATTCTTGTGTATCTAATTTCCTACTTATAACATAAACAAATTTTTCCCTGCAGCATTGCCTTCCATGCACATCTTCCATCAATGTTTGCTTCTTCTTCTTGGTTCTAAGCTGCAGTCAAACTGTTTCTGTACAAACTGAGCACCGTAGTGAGATGAATGTTAGAGATTTGTCTTGATGCCTTTCTCGATGTTACAAAATCTTGCTGCATTTTGTTCGAAAAACGCATGGATGAGAAAGGCTGAGATGGATATAGGCCAAGTACAGGGACATGGAGTCAATGTGGACTGACACTTTGTTCGGAATGGACCAGTTCTGGCTGAAGGGCCTTTATCTGTGCTGTAGGATTGTACGACTGGAAATGAAAGTAGTTTGGGATATGGACAAGCGCGGGCGGGGGATGGGGTGGGAGGGGAGGTGGGGGGTGGCAGGGGGAGGGGTTGAGGAACAATGTCATGGAAAGATATGTTCACAGGTTTCAGAATTCTGAATGTAGACATGTAGATAGCATCTGACAACATAAGCCAAAATTACCAGGAATGATGAGTGAATGGAATATTGGTGTGAGTTCAGATGATGGAGAGTTTTGGATTAGGATTTGTTCTGCAGTTTTGTATCTGGGAGTGGGGTCTGCAGAGTCTTTGATTCTGTGCTGAATCTAACACTAATTTCTCTCAGTGTCATTTTAATTGAGTGACAGAGCGATTGTCTGTATGAGACAGAGCTAGTTTCCTGGTGCTATCTTATCAAACTCACCTCATTCACTACCCGCCCCACCGTATGGTGCCCCTGTCATTCAATGCCAGCCTGATTCTCCCACTCAGCAGGGTTGGAGGTATTCACCATCGCCGTAAATCTCTGGATATTCCGTGATCCCTGGCACTGATGCCAAAAATACACGCCAGTGGGCAAATAATTGATTAGACTTACAGTGTGGAAAAAGGCCCTTCGGCCCAACAAGTCTACACTGACCCGCCGAAGCGCAACCAACCCATAATCCTACATTTACCCCTTACCTAACACTGCAGGCAATTTAGCATGGCCAATCCACCGCACTCACACATCTTTGGACTGTGGGAGGAAACCAGAGCAAACCCACGCAGACACGGGGAGAATGTGCAAACTCCACACAGTCAGTCGCCTAAGGCGGGAATTGAACCCACGTCTCTAGCGCTGTGAGGCAGCAGTGCTAACCACTGTGCCACCGTGCCGCCCAATTGAACTTTCTCAGCACGGAGATGCCCTGCCCAGATGAGGCGGAGCATGGCAGGTAAGACAATGGATAATAGACAATAGGCAGTAGGTGCAGGAGCAGGCCATTCGACCTTTCAAGCTTACACCAACATTCATTATGATCATGGCTGATCATCCACAATCAGTATCCTGTTCCTGCCTAATCCTCGTAACCCTTGATTCAACCATCTTTAAGAACACTATCCATCCATAAGGGGAAATTACAGCACAGGTTTGTCGACAGGGGCATTGATGACCTGGTGGATGGGCTAGTAGAAAGGGCGAACATTCTCTTCTCAAAGGAAGCCACACCAGCAGACCCACCAAGCATGGTCTGAGCTCAACCACCCAGCTCAGTGCAGTATCTGTGGTCTGAAGAAATGTCCAGCAATACAGGTCAAGCATCAATAACCTTCCCCACTCTGTCAGGATAAGGGACATTGTATTCTCTCTGCTCCCTCACATTCACAGTATATCTGTTATAGCACCTACCTCAGAACAAGGCTCATGCTCCAACATTCTCACTGCTGTAGGCAGCACATCCCCCTCCTCTCTCTAGCCTTTGTGATACCCCCACTCAATTATAGAATGCTCTGGAGAGTGCTGATTATGGAATGTTCCAGATAACGTTCCAAACAATTCCCGGTTTCAGGAGAATGACTGTGCCCCAGTGTGGAAAACATGAGGGGAAGGAACAGTGTGTTTTTTAAAAATTAAACTTACATACACACGAAATTGAAATCCATCATGAGGCCATTCCATCCTTCAAATGTGCTCTAACATTTAATAAGATTGGGAGTGATTTAACTGTCTCCTGAGCTCCATGTTATAGGAACTTCCAGTCATGCAGTCCCCAGCGTCCTGTCACTGACCAGACAACACTCAGGCATTTTATCCATTTTGTGGGCGGCACGGTGGCACAGTGGTTAGCACTGCTGCCTCACAGCGCCTGAGATCCGGGTTCTGAGACCCGACTGACTGTGTGGAGTTTGCACGTTCTCCCCGTGTCTGCGTGGGTTTCCTCTGGGTACTCCAGTTTCCACCCACAGTCCAAAGATGTGCGGGTCAGGTGAATTGGCCATGCTGAATTGCCCGTAGTGTTAGGTAAGGGGTAAATGTAGGGGTATGGGTGGGTTGCACTTCGGCGGGTCGGTGTGGACTTGTTGGGCCGAAGGGCCTGTCTCCACACTGTGAGTAATCTAATCTAAACCTGCTATACTATAACCTGACGTTGTGTAATTTTAAAAGTGGGTGGCACAGTGGTTAGCACTGCTGCCTCACAGCGCCTGAGATCAGGGTTCAATTCCCGACTCAGGCGACTGACTGTGTGGAGTTTGCACGTTCTCCCCGTGTCTGCGTGGGTTTCCTCCGGGTGCTCCGGTTTCCTCCCACAGTCCAAAGATGTGCGGGTCAGGTGAATTGGCCATGCTAAATTGCCCGTAGTGTTAGGTAAGGGGTAAATGTAGGGGTATGGGTGGGTTGCGCTTCGGCGGGTCGGTGTGGACTTGTTGGGCTGAAGGGCCTGTTTCCACACTGTAAATAATCTAATCTAATCTAATCTAATCCTGGGTTTCTTGAAGCATGTGTTCCTTAGGCATTTCCCATGGGGACCGACTCTCCTCCCAATATGCCCCATCAGCGTTCTACTTTCATGCAATAGTAAGCATCCTTCACACAGATCAATAAGAAATATACTGTTATTTAATAGTTGTCGATATCTAAACACAATTATTATTCTGGTTATTTTGCTTGTGTCACCTTATTGCATTCAGCTCAAGATAGCATCTAAACACTTACTTCCAGCAAAGAACATTTTTATCCTCAGCTGGTACCTTGACCGTTAACTGAATTGTACCCTTTTCCTTGTTATGAAAGTTTCTCTTGCCCTTTGTCTGTGAGT
This sequence comes from Hemiscyllium ocellatum, assembly GCF_020745735.1. Taxonomy (NCBI): domain Eukaryota; kingdom Metazoa; phylum Chordata; class Chondrichthyes; order Orectolobiformes; family Hemiscylliidae; genus Hemiscyllium; species Hemiscyllium ocellatum. The sequence continues at coordinate 50,152,407 of NC_083428.1, forward strand.
GTTTCTGTCTGAAACAGTTACACAGGCTCCCACTCAGTTGGCTGGACGGCTGGTTTGTGATGCAGAGGGAGGCCAATAGCGCAGGTTCAATTTCCCACACTGACAGAGGTCACCATGGAGGGGACGTTCTCGGAACCTCCAGGGTTCACCTCCACTCTCCTGCTAATCCCTCATATCCCTCAACTCGCTGATACGTCAAAATCCAATCCAGCCCATCTGTAAAAACATTCAGTGACCCAGCCTTCACAACTCTGTGGGTTAGTTAAATTCAGACTTCACGACCTTCTAAAAGAAGACATTTCTTTGTATCTCTTATTCTGTCTCTGAGTTCGAGATTCTGCCCAGGTGTGGAAACACATTCTCAGCATCCACCTTGTAAAGCCCCCTCTGTATCCTTTACGTTTCAGTAATATCACGCTCATTCATTTCAAGCACAATGAATAATCGCCTCACCACTTTAGATGTATTCAATAATTCAACCCTTTCATCCCAGGAACCTGCGTACTGTATCAATCTAGTTACTTGTTGCAACACCACGCTGACTGTATGTTTCATACACAGGAACACTCCAATCCCCTTTTACTGCTCCTTTGTTGGGAGTCTTCTTCATTAAATAACAGCCTGCCTTTTGGTTCGCAGTGTCATCCTCAAACTCGGATGTATATTGCATTCAGCTCCCGCCGTTAGACTGTCAGAATAGACTGTAAATAACTGATGCCATCGGACTGTTATTTGTGATACTCCAGTAGATATGTCTTTATCATAACGATCCATTAATCCTGACTCTCCAATTTCTTTGTGTTAACCACCTGTCATCCCATGCTAATACATTGTCCGTAACACTATGAGCTTCTGTCTTGTGTAAGAACCTTTATTTTGTGATACGTTGTGGAAGATCTCTGGTAAGCCGCATGCCTACCAGTTCCCCTTTATCAAGTCCGCATGTTAAATTTTCAGGGATCTCAGGATAACTTTGCAGAAAAAATAAAGTTTCACATTCACAAAGCCACGCTGACTCTGCGTGAAGCTTTTCTAAATGCCCTTCAATTCTTTCCTTAATAATAGACTCTCGCAGATTCCCAGTAATAATGGTTAGGCTAAATATTTCCTGCCTTCTGTCTCATTCCTTTCTTGAAAATAGGCGCCACGTTGGAGGTTTTCCAGTTTCGCTGGAATACTCCTAAAATCTAGAGAGTTATGGAATCTTTCACACAGTACCACCAGTCACTCTGTAACCACTTTAAAAAAAAAACAACTATGAATTACTGCTGACCGGTCTACCCTTACTCTTGTCCGTTTGTCAAAAAACCTTGTTCCTTTTGTTAGAGACAGTTCAGAAACTTGCCTCCTATTAACATTTTGTTTATATCATTGACATGCTTACAGTGCCTTCCCCTGTGAGGAACAATGAAAAGTACTGGGGTAATTTTTGCCTGTTCACTGAAGCCAGTTCCCCAGTCACACCCTCCAAATGACCTCAATAAACTTTTCAGACTTCATTTCTACCTAAGGTCATACACTCATTTTGAACTTATTTTTTATATACACAGAAAAGTTTGTGATGCTTGTTTTTATATTTCTTGCCAATTTATTTACATCATATCTTTTGTTCTCTTTTCTCGCTTTCTAGATTCATACAGTCATGCCACACACAAACAGACCATTTGGTCCAACTTGTCCATTCTTAACTAAACTAGTCCCATCTGCTTTCACGTGTCCCATATGCCTCTAAACGTTTCCCATTTATATATTGACCAAATGTCTTTTAAATGTTGTTGCCGTACTTTCATCTACCACTCTTCCTTTTGCAGTTCATTCCAAACACACATCATCCTTAATGTGAAAACGTTGCACCATTGGCCCTTTTAAATCTTCTCCCTTTCCCCTTAAAGCGATGTATTCTATGTTTGAACTCCGTACCACCACCCCCACTCCCGCCACCCCTCTCCAGTGGAAGATACCTTGGCTCTCCACCCAATCGATGCCTCTCGTGATTTTATAAACTTTTATAACGTCACTTTTCAACCTTCTCCACTCCATCTAATACTAACTTCAAGAACAAGCATTTGATCGTAAGCACCGGAAATTTGAAACAATATTCAAACTGACAGGTAAACAACACAGAGAAAACTTTATACTGTGATTTGTTTTTTTTTTCTCCAAGTAACAATGCTAAGACAGCGTGAAACCTTTACCAGTACCATTAGGAAGTCAGACACTTGAATTTCTTTGTCGAAATAGGATGATGATCCCTACACTGAAAGTGTATCTTTGGCCAAATCCAAAGTTGGAAGGGGAATTCTTATACCACACGGTAAGCATGCAGTTACCTTTAGCAGATTGAGATGAAGGCTGGTATACTTGTTGAAATTTGGATCACAGTGTGAATTCAGTACAAAGGGGGAGGTATTTTCAGTAAGGTTTATTCCAACAAAGAAACTTTCCAGAATGAGATGAGAGTGGAAAGTGTAAAACAACATGAATGGAGAGGTCGAGTCACACTGAGACCAGAGGCAAAGTGGCAGCACCAAACACAGCTTGATGCTAGTGCAGGGAAGGTAAACCTGATCAAAAAGCCTCAGATCGGAACCATCATGTGAGAGAATGTGCTCTGTAATTGGAGAGGGATAACCTGGAATCAGGAAGACGAGATGAGCAAGGAAGAGGATGCAGCAGCAATGGCAGGGGTATCTGGAGGTAATTCAGGATGCACAGCTGAAATTCATGCCCAGCATCTGGACACACACAATGCTCGTTAATTATCCGAATGAATACTATCCTTCACAGATTTCGTCAACCACGGGCAGTTCATCTTCTTCGGAGTCCTTTTTGAACAGAAACAATAATTGCTGAGTGTTATGGGATATCTGCTTGAATGTCTGCTCCTGTATGTCCACTGACCTTCCTCTGGGTTTATTTCCACATCCCTCTTCAGACCAGATGAGAGACAGAAATCCTCAATTTAAATGTTTGGTTCTTTTCAATCAGGAGGAACTTCTGCATGTGGCTGAATACACGATCTGCGGATGCTGACGCCATTCTCCCAGTTTCTCCATCTCTGTTGTTTCTGTTTGATGATGTCACATTCCAGTGAACTGCCTCTGACGTGATCTCCTTTTTCTTCAAACCAGAAATCCTCTAACTCCGGTGGACAGGGCCTTTAGCTGTCACTCTCCCATCGCCCACAGTGTCGCCCTCACTCCGTCCCCTTCTTCCCAGAACAATGATATATCTCCCCTTGTCATCACTTCCTACTGCTGTCGAATCCACATTCGTGGAATCATCCTCTGCCACTTCCACCACCTCCAGCAGGACTCCACCATCAAACACATCTTCTCCTCCCGTCCACTGTCAGTATTACATGGGGACCATTCCTTCTGTGACACCCCCATCACCCTGAACACTTCCCCACTCCCCCCATGACACCTTCCCATGCAATTGCAGAAGGTGCAACACTTGCCCAACCACCTCTTCACTCCTCACTGTCCAAGGCTCCAGTTGCAACTTGCAGGTGAAGCACCATTTCACTTTACACTTTCAATCCAGTCTCCTGTCATTGCTGCTCACAATGCAGTTTCCTTTACACTGGGGAGACCAAGCAGAGACTGTTTTAAGGAACACTTCCACTCTATCTGTAGGAATAATTCTGACCTTCCCATTGCTTCCCATTCCAGTTACTTACGTTGCTCTCATGCTGACTTTTCGGCCCTGATCTGCTGTAATGTTCCGATGAAGCACAACCCAAGCTGGAGTAACACCTCCTTTTATACTTTGGTACATTCCAGCCTGAAGGAGTTCATATTCATTCCCATGACTTCACAGCCTGACCCCATTACGTCTGTTTTCTCTTTTTCATGTATTGTGCTGGCTTGTCTGTGACTTGTTTATCTTGCACTCAATTGAGAGAACTTATTTCTCCCATTTATACTTTAATTTACACCCGTTTTATATCTGTTTCCCTTTCACCACAATTAAAAGCTTATTCCTTTCTGGCATTGCATCTCCACATGCTCTGTTTCCCATCATCCCTCGTCCACTTTTGTCAAGGGATTAAGGAGTTCTTTTCAGTTCTCAATAAGGGTCATGCAGGGCTTGAAACACTATCTCTGTTTCTCTGTCTCCACAGATGCTGCTAGACATGCTGAATTTCTCCAGCAATTTCTGGTTTTGAACAGCGTTAAAGACGTCTGTCAAAGCTGCCCAAATGCCCTGTCCAACATGAAGCACCATACACTGAGAAGTGAACAATAACGCAAGATGTAGAAATTCATTGTTTCTGAAACGACGTAAGACTGGCATCATTGCCGCTACAGAGAGCTTAATGAAGACCATGAAGAGAAACAAAGGGAAACACATTCAATTTAAACACCAAAGGTGGCATGACTGAAAGGGAAATGATTCAGATGAATGTTAGAATTAGAATTTCTATAGTGTGGCAACAGGCCCTTTGGCCCAACAAGTTCACAGCGATTCTCTGACGATTAAATCAAACAGACCCATTTCCATATCTTACATTTATCTCTGACTAATGGACATAACTGAACACTATGGGCAATTTAACCAGGCCAATGCACCTAAGCTGCACATCTTTGGACAGTGGGTGTAAACTGAAGCACCTGGAACAAACCCACTCAGACATGGGGAGAATGTGCAAACTCCACATAGACAGTCGCCGGAAGATGGAATTGAATCTGGTCCCGTAGTGTTGTGAGGCAGCAGCGCTAACCACGGACCCACAGTGTTGCCCGGCGGGGCAAGTTTTGGGGTTTTGAGAATCATGACAATTAAGAGGTGTGACACCATGGACAAACGCTCAGAAGAATGAGAATACTTAAATGGAAGTGTTACCACATCAGTAACCAGAGTAGGTCATGGAGTGATGGGTGAATGGGTCTCGGTGTGAACTAGGGGACAGATAGCAGAATTGCAATGCAGAAATTGCAGCTCAAAACTGGGAATTTATGTGGTACTTTCTATCACAGCTGGACAGAAGGCGAATTTTATTGAATCACAATCTGTAACATTTTGCCCAGGATAATCCCTCAGTCTGTCATTCATATTAAGCTGATCGATGTTTCAGAGATGAGTTGGTGAATGTACCAGCGGCAGAACCATATGTACCTAAAAATGATGACAATCCATTTAAAGCTACTGCACTTGACCACTGTACTTACATTCCAAACAGCAGGACTGATATCTGAGAGAGAGGGCGAAATGAATACAAAACAAACAGATCAGATAGAAGCTCTACAGTTCTGCCACATCCAGTCAGAAATGCAGTTGAACTATGAAACAACTGACAATAAAAGAGGATTCCACAAATATTATTTAAAAACAAGATTGTTCAATGGGAGTACGGCGTCAGTGGTTCAGTCATCATTTATTGCTCAGTTATTAGTTTAGAGTCAACTACTTTGCTGTGGGACTGGAGTTACATGTGTCCAGAGCAGGTGTGGATGGTAATTCCCTTCCAAAAAAGGCATCAGTGAACCAAATGTGTTTCTCCTACAATCAGAAATTGATTCATGATCATCATTACACACTTAATTCCAAACATTTGTTGGATTTGAATTCCACCATCTACTGAAACATGATTCGATCTTAGGTCACTAGAATATTACTGGGGTTGTTAGACTAACATCTCAGCAGTTATTGCTGAGGCTATTGCTCTACCATTCCGCAAAAGAATGGAGCCTTCCTGTACATCAGTGTAAAAGACAAGGATGCAGTGTCTACACCATCCTCAGCCAGAAGTGTTGCTTGAATAATGCCCACAGAATCACAGATGCCAGTCTTCAACCAATTCGGTTTTCCACACGTGACATGAAGAAACAGTTGAATGCAGTCGATACGACAAAGCAATGGGCCCTGACACCATTCCTGCAATAGAACAGAAGACTTGTGCTGCACACCAAGCCGTGTCACTGGGCACGCTGTTTCATTCCAGCTCCAACTCTGACATCTCCCTGGCAATGTGGAAGATTACTCAACTATATTCGATCCCTTAAGAGGGGAATAATTACAATCTGACCAATTACCACCCCCTCAGTCCTATCACGACAGTAAAATTGGTGAGAGTTCTTCCTGACAGAGCTGTCAAGTAGTACAGAAATAATCAGCTCAGTGCGGTTTCTCATAGTTCCCCATGTGGAGATGGTGCCGTTGTGGAATTGTCACTGGACTACTAATCCAGACCAGGTAAAAGCTTTGGCAGCTGGTAGAAGTTAGAAACAATTAATAAAATATCGAGATGTAAAATCTGGTGCCTGTAATACAGACCTTGAAGCCCATGTCAATTGTCAACATAAATTTGCTTCCCCAGTGCACTTTCAGGAAGTGAATCTCCCGTGATTTCCTGGTCTGGCCTAAACGTGACTCCAGATACACAGATATGCAATGGTCTCCGAAACTGCCAAGCAAAGCCGTTGTATCAAACTGTTCCAAGATCTTAAAGGTTAAACCTGGACAGAACCCCCGGAACCAGCCTCTGTATTGGAAAAGAGAACGGGATTCACAGTCCTGTCGACCCTGCAGGGACCTCTTTCCTGAAATCTGAGAGTTTCTAACAACATTTACAGATCTTTCCCACAGACTGCACAGAAACATCGGGAAAGCAGTAGGTTATATAACACATTGAACCTTCCCCACTCTACGTTTTGACCAAACATCTCTTCAATTCACTTTTCCCAAACACTGTATTCTCTATATCCATTGAACTGATTGACTATCGGGAATAAAAAAAAAAGTAGGAATTTCGGTCCATCAATTTTGCTCTCCCTTTCAATATAATGATGGCTGACCATGTATTCCCACACCAAACTCCTGCTTCAACTTCATCCCTTTAGGGTCTAGAAATCCTTATTTATATTCAGTGCCTTTGCTTCCACAGCCTTATGTGGCAGAGAATTCCCCAGGTTAACCAGCCTCTGAGTGCAGACATTTATTCTCATTTCAATGCAGAGTGACCTGTTTGCATCCAATACTGTGGACCCCTTGTTTGAGACGTTCCAGCCAGGGGAATTATCACCCCTGCTGACAACCTGTCTCGCCATGACAGAGTTTTATATATTACACGAGATCTCCACTCATTTCCTAAACCCCATGGAATACAGGCCCAGTCGCCCCAAACTCTGCTGCCACAACAAGCCTGTCATCCCAGAGATCAGTCTGGTTATCCATCGCTGCTTTCCCTCAATGTCAGGTCTATCCTATATTAGGTAAGGAGATCAAATGTGCACACAATACTGCACAATTTTCGAGATGGGGATTCACCGAGGCCCTGTACAGCTACAGTAAGACACCCTTACACCTGGACTCAAGTCCCCTGGAAATGAAGGTCAGCATACTAATTATCTTCCTATCTGCTTTCTGTTGCTGCTCTCTGTGACTGGTGTACAAAGAGATTGAGATCCTTTTCAATGATACAGCTCCCCACTTGGTGTCTCTATGTACAGTGGCCATGTGTCAATCTCAATTCAAGTATTGACTTCTGGTTTCAGAATTCACTGCCCTGCATTGACCTCAGAGTTTGGTGAAGAAATCAACTAATGTATACACAGAAGTACTTTCATACAGCAATAGGCTTACATCAGTTCTTTTTGAAATGTTAGCCTGTTATTCTATATTTCCAAACAATGTGCTCAATGTCACGTCTACCCACATTGTTCTTCACCTGACAGGTATTTATCCATTTCCTCCAATTGCTCAATCACCTTTGAACTTCTTTACATCCTGACCACCTACTCACAATCTCAATTTGGGGCCAGCAGCAGATTTGGAAAGAGTACATTGAATACCCTTGAACAAATGTTTGATAAGCTTTCTGAATAGTTGGGTTGCAAACACAAATTCTTGGATTATCATACTAGTCATTGCTTTCCACTCCAAAATATATAGAACTGTTTTTGCTGATTCATGTTTTCCTTTCAACTCTCCCATTCTCCACCCATACCAGTTAATTAGATCTAGCTGTTACACACTGTTATGGGCCAGGACAGACCTCCTCAAATAATTTCAAGGAAGGAGCGCAAACCCAACATTTACTCATTGATTGAAGCAGGTGTAAGGTGGATATTCCAGAAGTGACGCGGCTGAATGAAACACATACAGAAGAGGATAGCAGACAGAATAACTTAACCATCTGGAAAACCAAAAAATTTTCCCAATTGAATGATGTTGTTCCAAGTACTTGAAACAATCCACATTAACACACCATGGCAAAAACAAATCGAAAAATAAACCCCAGGTTCTTACAGGAGAGATGTCAGAGTGAGGGCGAATCAGACTGGGTCTGCTTCTTTGAGTCTGGTAGCTTCACGACTGGCTGCCTGCTTTCAGCAAACAGCAAGACTGTGAAAAATCAAGCCAAACAAACCAAAGCAGAGTGTCTGCGCTGGGAGAACTGGCCACTTCCCTTTCCTCAGAACAGAAGAACAGAAGGACTAGGATCAAGAGTAGGCCGTCTGGCCATTCGAACATGCTCTGCCATTTAATAGTATCATGGCTGACCTATTCGGACACTCAGATCCACTTACCCACGCTCGCACCGTATCCTTCATTTACTTCATTCTTCAAAATACCTTAGCTTTAAAAGCATCAACTACCTCACTGAGCAGGCAATTCCATAGAATTAGAACACTCTGGATGAAGAAGTTCGTTCTCAATTCAATTAAAAGCTACTTCCTTCACTTGCCAGTGGAAACATCGTCTCTACTTGTATGTTATTCATTCTCTTCATTATTCTATATGTTTCGATTAGGTCCGAACCCCATCCTTCTGAATTTCAATGATTATCATCCCAGTATACCCAGTCTCTCCTCATAAACCAACTCTTTCAACTCCGGATTCAACCCAATGAAACTCCTCTGCACCCCATCCAGTGCCAGTACATTCTTTCTCAAGTAAGGCGGCTTAATCTTCATAAAATACTCCAGGTGTCGCCACACCATCACCCTGTACAGCTGCAAAATATCTTACCTGCTTTTAAATCCAATTCCTTCAGCAATGAAGGACAACATACCATTTGCCTTCCTCAGTACTTGCTGTACTGCAGACCAAACTTATGTGTTTCATGAACATGGATACGCAGGTCCCTCTGCAGAGCAGCATACTGCAACGTTTTACCATTCAAGTAATACTGGTACTCCTAACAAATAGATGAATTCACATTTGCTTACATTGTATTCCATCTGCCAGACGTTTGCCTACTTACTCAAAGTATCTGTGTTCCTCTAAAACGTTTCACAGATCTTTGCACACTTCACGCTGCCACTCATCTTCGTGTCATCTGTAAACTTTGACAAACTCCGTATGCTCCCAACACCACATCATCTCTATAAATTGTAAATAATTGCAGCCCCAACACTGATCCCTGAAGCACGCCACTAGTCACTGATTTCCAGATATGAATAGCACTCATTTAGGCTCGCCCTTTGCTTCCTGTTAGTCAACCAATCTTCTATCCATACTAATACTTTACTCATAACGCCTTTATCTTATGCAGCAGCCTATTGTGTGGCACCTGTCGAACACCTTTTGGGAACCTAGATATATCACATCCACTGAAGCCTCATTGTCTACCTTGCTCATAATGTCTTCATAAATTTCCGAAACACTGCCCTTCAGGAACCCATGTTGTGTCTGCGCAATGGGCCGATTTCTATCAAAATGTCTTGCTATTTCTCCCTTGATAATATACTCAAGCATCTTACCCACTGTACAGATTAAACTAACTGGTCTGTAGTCCCCCATCTTTCATCTACCAGCCTTTTTAACCAGTGACGTCTCATTTGCTGTTTTCCAATCAGCTGGAACTGCCCCAAAGTTCAGCAAATATTTAGAAAATTACCACAATTGAACTTGATATTACCTCCGCTATCTTCTTAGTACCCTGGAACTCATTTCATCAGGGTTTTGTCTTCCTTTAGATCCATTAGCTTACCCAACACTACCTCCACCGTAGTAATGATTGTAAGCATGTCCTTTCCTACCCACATCTCTTTGTCAATTACTGGCATGTTATTAGTGTCCTCCATTAGGATGATCGATGCAAAATACCTGCTCAATGCCTCGGCCAATTCATCCTATCCTATAACTAAATTTTCCATCTCGTCCTCTAAATGCCCAACATTTACGTTAACCACTCATTTTCATTTTATATATTTAGGGAATCATCTGGAACCTCTTTTCATATTCTGTGCTCTTTTTTTTCTCTTGTGTTCTATCCTACTTTTCTTTATAGCTCTTTTCGTGGCTTTCTGTTGAGTATTAATAATTTTCCAATCTTCTAGGTTCCTGCTTTGCTTGGCCGCTTTGCATGACTTCTCTTTAAACTTGGTAGCCTCGCTTATTGCTTAGACACCCGATGCAGATTACCCCTTTTCCTAGAGTCTTTCCTTTTCACTGAACATACTTTTTATTAGGACTTTGAAGAATTCCTTTGAAATCGTCCACTGCTCGCCAATTCTCACCATAAAGTATTTGTTACTAGTCAACTTTAGCCTTGTCCTCCCTCATTCTTTTGTAGTCTCCCTCGTTTAAGCACAGGACCCGAGTATTTAATTTTATCTTCACACTCTCGAACTGTATTTTAAATTTAGCCATACTGTGATCATGCCTTCCAAGTTGAATTCTAACTATGAGGTCATTAATTATTCCTGTTTTATTACACAGGACCAGATCTAGCATAGCTTGCTCCTTATTGTACGTGCTTTTATTTTAGAGCAGTCAAACCCAGACATTTCGGATTCACTGCTTTTAAGACACCTTTGAAAAAAAACAAGGACAGCATGACCTTGTTAAAGGTGTAGCATTTTCACAACATTAGACTTGGGACTTCATCAAAAAGTTTCTGAAAATTCCAATTCACTGCATCTATTGCTTCACCATAATTTATTTCCCAGTCGGTTTCTCAAATATGATTCACCTTTAATAATTTGACATTGATCTGATTCATGTTCATTACTTTCAAATTAATTTAATTCTCAAAGTTCCCTGGCAAAGCATTCATTCTAATAGACTGTTGTATTGTCCTGATTGCTTCTTTGGTGCTAAGCAGACTGTAATTCCCTGCTTTCTCCCTGCCTCCTTTAGAAATATTGGGGTTATACTTGCTGCTCTCAAATCTGTCAAAATCATCAGGAATTTGGAAGACAGCAAGCAAAGTATCCATTATTCCCATGGACACCTCCTTTAGGAATCAGGGTTAAAGATTATCAGGCCGTGGGGATTTATGAGATTTCCATTCTCTAGATTTGGACTGCAAGGATGCTACAATTATCTTCTCCAACATTTTATCTTAATATATTGCATTTTGAGAAGCTTTTACGTTTCACGCTTGTTTAATGCACTCTTCCGAAACCTATTACTTCCTGTCTTAAGCTGTTCAATGATTGACCTTCCACAGCCATACAATCACAGAAGCATAGCCTGTGTAGCATCAAAATTACAGCATTATCTATATTATTCCAACTTTACTGCAACAGTCCCATAGCCATGAATGGTTTGACATTTCAAGTGCTCGTCCAGATACTTTTTAATGGCTGTGAGATTACCCGTGATAGCTCCCCACCACCCCCCCCCCCCCCCACCCACCCCTCAGGAAGTGCAATCCAGACCACATCACACTCTGGGTGAAGAACAATCCATGAATCCTCTCTAAACCTTAAATCCTTCCTTTCAAACGTGTGCTCCCCTCTTCTTGGCCCTTTGACTGAAAGGAGCAGCTGCTGTCTATCTACCCTGTCCATGCCCCTCGTAATCTTATCCATCTGAATCATGTCCCCCTCAGCCTTCTCTGCTCCAAAGTAAACAAATGGAGCTTATGAAACCTCTCTCCATAACTGATATGCTCCATCCTTGGGGGCATCCTGGTGAATCTCTGTACTCCCTCCAGAATAATCAAATCCTTCCTGTAATTTAGGTCCCAGAACCCTCAAATTTTGTTCCATCTTGGCCTAACCGAAGTGTTACATAGCTCTTATAATCTGTGCCTCGATGAGTAAATGCTATGCCTACTGTTTGCAATGATTTCTTACGCAATCTTTTATCTTTCCCCGTTATATTCACGGATATGTGGAGAAGCACCCCCTGAGCTTCCTGGTGTGCTGCCATTCATTGTATAATCTCCTGTCTGGTTCCTTCCTCCAAAGTGCATCACCTCATATTTTTCAGGGTTGTATCCTATCTGCCATTGATCCACCCATCTGACCATTCCATCTGTATCTTCTTGTAACATAAGAACTTACTCCTCACTGCCAAACACCCAGCCAATATTTGTGTCAAACACAGACTTATTTATCACGTTGCAACTCCCCATCCACATTCACACCTACATCATTTGTAAATACCACAAATAATAAGGGTGACAGTACTGATCATTGTGGTACATCAGGTGACACAAACAGCCTTCTACCTCCACCTATTTGTTTTGCAAAATTTTCTATAACACTGATCTGAAACACCCCGGTCAATAGTTCCCTGCTCTATCTCTACCACCCTTTCTATAAAGGGTGTTCTCCAGTCTTCGGGCCCTCACTTGTGACCAGATTCTATTTAAACATTAGCATCAGTGCCTTTTATTCCTTGTCTCCAACAGCAGCCTGAGATGTAATGATCTAGACCTGGGGATTGGTCCAGTTTTATACCAGCCAAAACCATCAATCCCTGCTCACATCTTACATCAATCTGTTCAAGAGCTTCCCTGTCCATCTTCTTGAATTCTGTACCTGCCTCCGGCTTTTCCCATGTAAACAGACGTGATGTTCTCCTACAACAATCAATCAGCTTTCTCCACTTTCAAACACAGATTCCCGCCTTGATCTCAGACCAATTTTCCTCAGCAGGCCATTGTACTATCTGAGAGATTAATCAGGAGAATGCCCATTCAGTATATGTGATCAGTATATTTTACTTAGATCAAGACATCAAAATTGTACAGGTACAATCCAGGTACAGTCTCACCAACCCTCTGTATTACTAATGCAGAATGTCTTTACTTCGAGTAGGAGCAAATCACTGCAGAAGCTGAATCTGTACTGAAACCAACATATGCTAGAGATCACAGTTAGTCCTGATGAAGGGCTTATGCTCGAAACGTCGAATTCTCTATTCCTGAGATGCTGCCTGGCCTGCTGTGCTTTGACCAGCAACACATTTTCAGCTGTTATCACAGTTAGTCAGACAGCATCGTAAAGAGAGAGCAAGCTGATACTTTGATTACAGCTGATTCTTCATCGGCTGTATTCAGATTCTCTTTAAAGGGAAAGGGGCGCAGCACTGACAACTGTGGCACACCAGCGTACACCGTACACACAAACAACCTTCTACCAGTAGCTATGTTCTCCAATAGTTTGTCTAATGCTTACCTTCCCCTGTTTCCATATGTTCCTCCCAATGCACTTTGCTTTAATGTTTTCTGATAACTTACTGTGTGTGCTAATTGAAAGTCCTCCTGAATATCTGACTGCACCACGTTCACTGATTCGCCATTATTTACATCTACAAGAGATATCTTCAAGAATAAAATTGTAAATTATAACTTCCCTTTCATAAATGCAGAACAACTCACTTGAAATTTGCTATTACTTACTCAGTGTCCAATAAGATCTTCCTTACAATAGGTTGCAACAGATTCCCTACTGTGGATGACAACTAAATGGACAGAAGTCCTCCACTATCCCATTCCTTCACTTTATTAATAATTTGAATGCATTAATAACCTTCTGAAGCGAATACAGAAAAATACAGTGGTCCCTATTGCAATCAATATGTGTATTGCTGTTTTCTCTGAAATTTCAGTTTGAATTGCATCTGGTCTGTCAGAATTTTCAATCCTCATCCCACTTCTATTTTCAAATACTACCTCATAACTGTATATGATGATTTTACACTTTAGTTACAAAGGTCCCATGACGACCTCATATTTCTTGGAGATTTTCTGGATCTTCCTCTTTGAAGACAGACTCAATGTCACTGTTTCATCTCCTTGTCATTTTTCTGTTCTCTACAATAAGTCCTCGTATCCACACATTCGCTGTGCCACATTTGATCTTGGTTTCATTTTCCTTTCAAGTATCAATAGACGCTTTTCGCTAGTATTTACAAATAACAAAGAAAATCACAGCACAGGAACTGGCCCGTCAGACGTCTTAGCCTGTGTCAATCTAGATCCTCTATCTATACCTGTCGCCTATTTTCTAAGGTTCTGTATCTCTCTGCTCCCTGCGCATTCACGTATCTGTCTGGATACGTATTAAATGATGCTTTTTTCCCCGCCTCGACCACCTCCACTGGCAATGCATCCCAGCACGATAACCCTCTGTGCAAAGAAATTTTCGAGCATATCCCCAATAAATTATTCCCCTTTCATCATGAATTTTTGACCCCTAGTAACTGACTCCCCCATTCTGGTAATCAGCTTCTAGCTAGCCACCCTGTTTACACCTCTCATGATTTTGTAAACCTCAATCAAGTCCTCGCTCAACCTCCGTCTTTCTAATGAAAATAATCCTAATCTATCAAACCTCTCTTTAAATATCGTTCTCTCCATCCTCAGTAACATTCTGGTGAAAATCCTCTGCCCTCTTTCCAAAGCATCCAGATCCTTTCAGTAATGTGGCAACCAGAACTGTCTGGAATATTCTGAATGTTGCCGAACCAATGTCCTATACAACTGTAATATGGCCTGCCTCTTCTTGTACGCAATAGATTCCAACTTCTCCACTTCTTAAATTGTTAGAATGAATGAAGAAAAGTATGCTGTATGCCTTTTTGATCATTCTATCGACCTGCCATTTTCAGCGAACAATGGACCTGAACACCCAGATCTCTCTGTACATCAATTTTCCCCAGGGGTTTTTCCAGTTACTGGATAATTCATTCTCGAATTGGATCTTCCGAAATGCATCTCATCACATCTGCCCTTTCTCCACCAAACTCTCCAATCTATCTAAATTCTGCTGTGTTCTCTGACAGTTTCCATCAATTTTCTGCTACTCTACCAATCTTAATGTCATCTGCAAACTTGCTAATCAGACCACCTATACCTTCCTTGAGATCATGTAAATATATCACAACAAACAGTGATCCCAGGACGGATCCGTGTGAAACACCACACAGAACAGTTCTCCATTTTGAGAAACTGCCTTCCATTACTACTCTCTGTCTCCTGTTGGCCAGCCAGTTCTCTATACATCTAGTTAGGACACCCCGGACCCCTGCGACTTCACTTTCTCCATCAGTCTATCTCATCTAACGCCTTACTGAAGTCCATGTATATGACATCTAGAGCCCTTTCTCCACTTTTTATTCCTCAAATAATTCTATTATGTTTGCTAAGATGTGACCTTCCCTGCACAAATCATAGAAGGTCTTGTGTGGAGTCCGACTTTTTTTTACCCTGGAGTCATACTGGTTTTATTTCCAAAGCAGGACTTTATAAAATGCCACAATGATTGGCTGCGTACAAATTGAATGTTGTTTTGAACAAAATACAATCTATCAACAAATAAAAATTTGCAAACGCAAATTAGCACCCCCAGATTTATTGGTGCGTCTGTGCGAGAGATGCGGTATGTGTGCGTGTTGGGGGGGGGGCGGGGGTGGGGGGTGGGTTGGCGTGCGAGTGAGAGAGAGAGAGGATGCGTATGTTTGCTTCCATGTGTGTGAGCGAAAAGAGTGTGTGTATGTTTAAGGATGAGAATGAGAGCCTGTACTCAAGTTAAGACACAGACAGATTTGGCAGATCCTTGTCCGCGCACACACCCAGCCCGTGATCTCAGAGCTTCCATGCTCTGCAGCCTCTGCTCCATTTGTTGTTCATGTTACAGACCCTGATGCTGTAACTACAATCCCCATGCTCCATCCAGAATTGGTTCACCAAATCCTCTGGTCTCCCTGAATGTCTGAGGTAGCTCACAACACAACCTCCAGCAAAGCATCCCCAGCCCCTACACTAAGTGTTCAATAACAGGAGACAATCAGACTTCCCTCCACAAATAGTGAGATAGCTACTCCTTTATAATTATAATTCAGGGTCCTCCTCGTGTTTCTGACCACGTGATCAGCTGAGAGGGACAAACACAGGCGTTCAGTGGACAGGCACAGAACACGTTTCAAAGACATGAGTCAAAGATGCTGAAACTCCCTGTCCAATATGGAGCACAACTTGGGACACACCGGGAAGTGAGCAACAACCCGAAACACAACCCGATATCCATGGAGCCCCACATGGGACACACCAGCAAGTGAACAACAGCCCAGCCCACACACTGCTGTCCAACATGGAGCACGACGTGGGACACACCGAGAAGTGAACAGCTGCCCTGCACACACTCCCTTTTCCATGGAGTAACACATGGGACACAGCGGGGAGTGAACAATAGCCTGACACATACCATTACATTATTTCTGAACTTCGTGATGCCAGCATTCGATACAATACACAACCAAAAACCAAGGCCAGAGAAACATACAGATGGACAGAGACATTCACATTAAAGATAGAAACGGACAATTAAGACAAAAACAGCATGTTGTTGAAATATGAGAAAAAAAAACAAGGGAGTGGGTCTATCTGGAGCAGTGAGACCTTGCTGGCTCAAATCAGAAGAATGGGAACATTGAATAAATACATTGCCAGATCAACTGACAAAATTTGTTCCACTAAATTCTATATCTGCCGCACAGAACAAACGCAGAAACTATAAACTTGGACAAGTAGACAACCCAGCATGGCAGACTATCCCGGTGTATTGCTCAGTAAACTGGACTATCTGCCCAGCATGGGGAGCTGTGCAGACTATGCTAATGCATTGTTCAGTAAGCTGGAACAGTTGCCCAACGTTGCAGTATTGCGAAACTTTGCCGGTATATTGCTCTACATTTGCACTACATAACTGACTAACACGGGACAATTTGCCACCCATACTGTGAGGTACAGTAAATGGGCTCCCACAAATAAATGTCTCTGTATCTTCATGCATCAGTTCAAGGCAAGTGGTTTTATGTGTGCATGTGTGTGTGTGTGTGTGTGTGTGTGGTTCTGTGACTGTGTTGGATGTGAAAATCCTTTTCTAAGAGAGAGCACACATGGAGGAAATCAATTTAAATGTGACCAACTGTTAGGGCTGTGTATAATGGACAGAGATAGAGATAGTTCATGGGCAGCTGTTAATGACGTGCTTGAGAATATTAAAGTAAAGACATTGCCGGAGCCAACGGATTATAAATCAGTACGCACAGGAATGATGGATGGATGGGGAGTTCTGTGTGATATCAGATATTAGATTACTTACAGTGTGGAAACAGGCCCTTCGGCCCAACAAGTCCACACCGACCCGCCGAAGCGCAACCCACCCATACCCCTACATTTACCCCTTACCTAACACTATGGGCAATTTAGCATGGCCAATTCACCTGACCCGCACATCTTTGTGACTGTGGGAGGAAACCGGAGCACCCGGAGGAAACCCACGCAGACACGGGGAGAACGTGCAAACTCCACACAGTCAGTCGCCTGAGTCGGGAATTGAACCCGGGTCTCAGGCGCTGTGAGGCAGCAGTGCTAACCACTGTGCCACCGTGCCGCCCATCTGTGCCACCGTGCCGCCCATATGAGGTGTGAAATATTCACTCAGATTTGTTTCTGCAGGTTTGCAGCTGTGATTGTCAGCAACAGACGAATGCCATATTTAAGACGGTATTTCACAGCTCATGGTTCAAATAGCAGCTGGGATGAGCCAGTGAAGAATATGCTGGAGTTATCAATCGTTACAATTAGGAATGGTCAGGGTTTAGTGTCAGAAATTGGTTCCTGGCCAAAGTGATCACCATTGTTGTCATTTGTCTATTTCAGCTTCAGATAATGACCGGGATGAGATGGAGTTAGAAGAAGGAAATGCAGTTTGCAACCAGAATAAAAGGTAGTGACCTCAATGCTTTCAATAATCACACAGCAAGTGCAGTGATACAACGGATCATGGTTCACAGCTGAAACTGAGCAAGTCAACATAGCAACCCATGAGTAACACTGCCAGAAGCAAGGAGGGAGAGAGTGATTTAACAATTTAGTAGTGGTTTGACAAGTGAATATCTGGATTTAGAGTCTTATCAGGAACAGTAACAGTGGCAAGGAGGGTAGAGTGAATGAAAGAACAGTATTACTGTCAAACATGATTTATAGAATTAATGACTGAACAGTGAGACTTACCAGGTACACCAACGAAAGCCAGGATTAGATAATAAAAATATTGTATAATGTAAAGTGCGTATTTGATACGCCACGATAATGACTTCCAATCATAATACGTAGAAAGAAACCAAACATCCCAGTTTAAACTCTTGTCCATTCTTGGGACATTCCAGTCAAATGTTGTCAGATCTGATCCATGACAGTAACATTCCAGTTTAATGTTCTCGGATTCAAATTCATTGTTGAAACATTCCAGACTTTGTGCTCAGACTCTGATCTCTCCCATCTTTGTCTCTGGAGCTGCTGATTCCTGTTAACACTGTTGGTGATGCTCTCACCATACCGTGGGATAACACATTGAACGGAGCCCACTTATCATTAAAAGATGGAAACCGTCCACTGGGGTAATTGCAAGCCATGGAGACTAACATTACTCACAGTCACTGAACAAACAGGTCCAGTTAACCCCTTCCTGACATCACTTTTCATATCGCAATAAAAGGGAACATTTACTCGGTGTGGGTGGAATGGATGGGCATTGCTTCGGGATGGGCCATTAATCTTTCAATCTTCTTGTTGTTTCTTCCGTGTATGTGGGAGTACAGCAAGAACACTGCGGGACTGTGTATATTGCGTATTGTTTACAAAATACGACAGTGAAAAAAATGACAGACCAGCTTCATAAGGTGACTGGTGGGCTAATTTCCAGAGACAATAAACCAGTGTATATGTTTATTGCGCATTGATTTTGTGTAATGTTGCTCCTGGTTTTATGTGCACTGTTGTCAAATTCTTCCATAACCTTGGGACATCATTCTGAGCATCGAGACTGCTGTGCAGGAGCAGGAGGAAGTAATTCTGTCCCCATGCATCTATTACAAAGGGACAGGGGAAGGCCATTCAGCCTCTCAAGTCTGTTACAGAGGGATAGGAGGAGGCCATTCAGCTTCTTGAGCCTGTTATGCAGTATCCATTTGTTGTAAAATACTTATGGAGAAGAATACACCGAATATAAATTTTAAAGTTTTAAGTTTAGTCAGGCCAACTTTGAACGTTTTATGTTGACACTTTGAAAGTCTGCTTTGGAGAAACTACTGGCAGGAAAGTGGGTGGCCTTCACAAATGAGTTAGAGAGTCTAGCGTCAGGATGTTCCTGTCTATGAGCAGGGTAAGGCTGGTAGGTGTAGGGAATGCTGCGTGGCGAGCAGAATTGAGGCTCTGTTCAAGAAAAGGCGGATGCATATGATAGGTACAGACAGTAGGGATCAAGTGAATCCATCGTGGAGTACCAGGGATGTAGGCTAATACCCAAGAAGGAAATCAGGAGGGCAAAATGGGGACATAAGATATCTTTCGAAAATATGGTAAGGGACAATCCAAAGAGAGTATACAAACACATTAAGGCCAAAAGAGTGACGAGGGAGAGAACAGGACCCCTTAAATATCAGCAACTGACCTATGTGTGGAACTACAGGACATCGGTAAGAAATTAAATAAATATTTTGCATCAGTATTTACTGTGGAGTAGGATATGGAAGGTAGAGGCTTGGGGAAATGAATGGTGATATCTAGAAAATTGTCCATATTACAGAAGATGAAGAGCTGGATATTTTAAAATGCATTAAGGTGGATAACTCCCTCTGACCTTTTAAGTGACTCTTGTTTAGGCACATGGATTTTAATACAATGAAGGTTAGTCTGACCTTAGAGTAGGATAACCTGCCGGCACAACATCAACAGCTCAAGGGCCTGTACTGTGCTGCACTATTCTATGATCAATGAACTGATCAGGTGTACCCCAGATCTATTGGGAAGCTAGAGAAGTAATTGTTCGGTCTCTGGCTGAGATACTTGTATCATGGACAGACACAGGGAAGATTGTGCCATTGTTTAAGAACAGTTTGGAAGGAAAAAACAGGAAACTGTAGACAAGTGGGATGGATGTCATTGGTGTGTAACTTGTTGGAGGGGATTCAGAGGGACAGCATTTACTTGTTTGGAAATGCAAATTCAGATTAACGATAGTCACAATGACTTTGCATATGGGAAATCGTGCCTCACTAATTTTATTTAGCGTTTTGAAGAAGTGACGAATAAGATTGATGAAGGCACGGAAATAGAACTGTGGAATGTAATATGGACTTTAGTAAGGCATTCAAAAAGGTTCCACATGGTAAAGTGGTTAGCATGGTGACATCACATATAATACAGGGAGAGTTGGAGGTAATTGGTTCCAAGGTAATAGACGAAGGTAATGTTTGTGAGCTGTGTTGTTTGGACTGGAGGCCTGTGACTAGCAGTGTGCCAAAAGCTTCTAATGCATTTTGTCATTTCATATAATTTATTTGGACATGAATACAATAGGAATGGTTAGTGAGTTTGCAGATAACACCAAAATTGGTGAGGTAGTGGACAGTGAAGATGGTTAACTCAGAGTAAAACAGGGCCCTGATCAGATGGGCTCAATGGCCGAGGAGTGGCTGATGGATTTCATGTCAGACAAACGGAAGGTGTAACATTTTGTTGAGGCAAATTGTGTTCGCACTTATAGGTAGGATCCTGGGAAATGTTTTCAAACACAGACAGCTACATAGAAATTATAGAAGCCCTGCAGTGTGGAACCAGGCCATTTGGCCCATCGAGTCCACACTGACCCTCCAGAAAACATGCTGACCAACACACTCATACGTTACCCCGGTAGCTCCACATTTCCCATAGACAATCTACCGAATCTGCACATCACTGAACCTAACCTGGACATTTTTGGCTGCGAGAGAAAAACCAAACACCCAGAGGAAACTCACGCAGACACAGGGAGAAGGTGCAAACACCGCACAGAGAGTCACCAAAGGGTGGAATCAAACCCAGGTCATTGGTGCTGTAAGGCAGTATTGCTAGCCACTGTACCACTCAATGACCAGCTGCGAGAGAAACTGTATCCTCCCACTTTCTCTCGATCTGCCACATGTGTTCAAATGATGTCAAATTCCAGTGCAGTGATTCCGACAAGCCATCCTTTATCTCCACCCAGAATTCACATTCTGAATGACAGGGCCTTAAGCTGTGACTGACACATTGCCTGCTCTTCTGCCCTCGCCCTTCCCTTCTTGCCAGATCAAGTTGCCCATTAATACTGCAGCATGCAAGATAATTGATGATCTAAAATAAAACAAGGAGCTGCATATACTGGAGATCGAAAACAAAAGCTGTTTTGATAAAGAATCTCCAAATTAAATATGTTGACTCACTCTCTTCCTACAGAGGATTAGGAAGAAGTGAATTCTGAAATGAATTCCTGATGAAGGGCTTATGACCGAAACATAGACTTTCCTGCTCCTTGGATGCGCCCTGACCTGCTGTGCTATTCGAGGGACAAAATTTCGACTTTCTTCCTTTAAATGGTACCAGACCCGTTGAGTTTTGTTTGCAAACACTGGTATATCTTACTTCCTGTTTAGAACGTACACATTTTTTCCCTGCAGTATTGAATTCCATACACATCTCCCACCAGTGTTTGCTTGTACATCTTGTTTATAATCTCCAGTCAACTTGTTTCTTTGTAACCTGATTGCTGGGGTGAGATGAATGGTAGATTCAGCAAGATCTTTCCTGATGCCTTTCTTGATGTCACAAAACCTCGCTGCACTTTGTTCGAACAATATATTAATTGGAAAGGCAGAGAAGGATATGGGACAAGTGCAGGGAAATGGGGTGAATGTTGACGGACATTTTGGTTGGTATGGACCAGATTTGGCTGAAGGGCCTGTCTCCGTGCATGACAGTAAATGAAAGTGGTTTTGGGAATAAGCTGCGAGGGTGAGATTGAGCAAAAGTATCATAGAAGGGTGTGTTCACAGGTTTCAGAATGCTGTGATATAGACATTTCGATAGCATCCGGGAAAATAAGACAGGATTACCAGGAATGATGGTGAACAGAATATAGGTATGAGTTCAGATGATGGAGAGTTTTGGATGAGGATTTGTTCTGCAGCTCTGTAACTGTGAGTAGGGTCAGCAGAATCTTCAACTCGTCCGTCTGAATTTAGCAATAATTTATCTTTGAGTGATTTTCATTCAGTGTGACAGGGGGATTGTCTGCATGAGGCTGAGCTAGTTTCCTGGTGCTATGTTATCGAACTCACCTCATTAACTACCCACCCAACCCCATGGTGTCCCTCTCATTCAATGCCAGCCCGATTCTCCGACCCATCATGGTTGGAGGTACCCACCATCGCCGGATGCCCCAGGAAATTCCGTGATCCCTGACACTGGTGCCATCTTTAAAAGGACAATGGGCACTCGATTGAGCTTTCCTCAATTTGGAGCTGCCATGTACAGTTTACACAGAGCACAGCAGATAAGGGAAAATTACACCACGATTTGTCAACAGGGTCACAGATATCCTGGTGGATGGGTTAGTACATCTCTTCACAGAGTGGGCCAAACCACCAGACCCACCGAACATGGTCTGAGCTCATTACCCAGCTCAGTGCAGTATCAGCGATCAGTAGCAATGCCCAGCAATGCAGAGAAAACGTCGATGACATTCCCTACTCTGCGAGGATAAAGGGTCATTGCATGCTCTCTCGTCCCTCGCACTGAATGTATGTCTCTTCCATCACCAACACCCGAACAAGACTCATGCTCTTCTACTCTCATTCCTGCACGCAGCAGCCCCCCCCCCCCCCCCCACCCCGTGTCTCTTGCCTTTGTAATATCCCCACAGATTGTAGTATGCTCTGGAGAAGGGTGTTTATGGAATGTTCCAGATAATGTTTCAAATAGTTCCCAGTTTCAGGAAAATGGCAGTGCCCCAGTGTGTAAAACATTAGGTGAAGGAACAGAGCGTTTTTTTTTAATCACATGCAATTAAAATCCATAATGAGTCCATTCAGCCCTTCAACTGTGCTGTACTTTCTAATCTTGGTTTCTTCAAGCATGTGTTCGGCAGGAAATTCCCTTGGGGACCAACACTCCAAAAATATGTTCCATCAGCTTTTTTTACTTTCATACAATGGTAAAAATGCTGCACACAAGCCAATCAAAAATGTACTCATATTTTCTAGTTATCGATATCTAACCACAATTAGTAATGCTGGTTATTTCGCTTGGGTCACCTTTTTACATTCAACCAAAAATAGCATCCAATCAACTGTCTCGTTATAAAATATAATTTCCAGCGGAGACTGTATTTTTCGTCAGCCATTATCTTGACCGTTATCTGAATTGTACCTTTTTTTCCTTCTTATCAGAGTTTATATTTTATTTTAACTTTGGCTATTTCTATCAAAGCAGTTACACAGTCTTGCAATCTGTTGGCTGGATGGCTGGCTTGTGATGCAGAGCAAAACCAACAGTGCAGGTTCAATTCCCCACACAGACTGAGGTTGCCACCAATGGGACGCCCTCTCAACATCATCCTTTCACCCGAGGTGTGATGACCCTTAACGTGAACCATAATTTGTGGCCTCACTAATGATGAAATCGTCCTTTGGTACTCTATTCTGTCCATGTTAACATTTTGTTTTTGTCAAAAATATTTTTATTCAGAGAAACTCGTTTTAATGCTCAATGAACCAATAATACCCAACTCAAAAAGCAATGCAAATGAACACAATTACACTTATGTGCATGTAGATAAAAATAAAAACAAGGAAAATCAATGGACTAAAGAAAAATTAAAAAAAAACGAATAGTAGAACTCAGTGCAACAAAACTATAGCTCTCAACCTCCAAGAGCATTAACTAATACACGTTCATTTGTTCGTATTTCTTCCTTTCTGGACATTACATTCATTAGTCAAGTTCTTCATAGCTATATAAAAGTCCTTATTAGTGTGGCAGATCAGCCTGTATCTTGGTAATTCAAAAAGGGCTGTCATGTCTTGTAAAAATCCTCTATTTTCTGGTGCAACATACCTTTAAAAAATTCCAAAGGGCTATGCTCCATGACTAGGATACGACAACGCAATAGACCCAGGGGTTTTCAGACACCTAACACAACATAACATTTTTGTAAACACAGGGAGTGAGGGTATTGAAGTACTTTTTCCTAGACACATCTGAGTAAGGTAGACTGGGCAGGCCCAGGAAAAGGGAAACCTGAGCCATCTTCAATTCCGTCCCCAAGATCCTCTCCATCCCACCGAACACACCGCTCTTATAGCGCTGGTGGAAGGTCGACAAGCAATGAGTAAGTGAGCCCATAGTCATTCTGTATTTAAGACATACTCCCATCTTGAAGTTTGAGAGAGGATCTGCGGCCAGATAGACTCTGTGAAGAATCTTTAACTACATGGCGACAGTATTCTTACAGGTCGAAATCCTTCTTGCATTTTCACAAATATCTTCCCCTGTGTCCAAAGAGATCTGAACTCCCAACTCTCTTTGCAGACCTCAGAAAGGCACAAAGTCTCGTCTGAGGGGCCACTGTCCAACAAATGACAAAGTGTACTGACAGAGAGTGTGTTCTTAGCACTAAGCACCCTCTTCTCTGAATCGGATCTGTACGGGTCTGTTAAAAGCGTGGTTCTCTTTGGAATAACATCTCTGATCTGATAAAAAAAAATAAAACAGAAGAGATCTCTACTCGGTAGTCTATTGTTACGACATATTTGATCAAAGGACATCCTTGCTTCTCCCTCAGATAAATCATCAAAGCAAGATCCACCCACGAGTTGCCCACAGTTTAAACATGGAATCCAGTATCCCCCGTCGGAAACACGGTACACCACGTTTTGGGGTAAGAAATGAGGTTTTGCTGTATTGCCCTAAATCAGAAACATTGCCCTCCCTACTTTAAAATTATTGATACTGGTTGGGAAATGGCAATACTGCATAAATGTCCTCATTTTGTCTATGAATAGCAGACTAATAAGGGAGCACTTTGCCTGAGAAGCTTCAATATCTAACCATATTGACGCCGAGGCCTCACTAACATAGGGTAAAGAAGAGCTTTTTTGATAGCTTTTAATATTCGGGAGATTTACTCCCCTCAAACTGTTGTCTCGATGTAATTTGGTTAACTTATGGTGGTCGCTTATGGTGACAAATCAAGGAGCTACATCATCCATTTAGTCTCCTAAATGTCTTTCTGGGAAACATCAAAGAAAGCATTCACACGCGGTATAGCAAACAAGGGAGGGAAATCATGTTAATAAGAACTATCTGACCTAGCCAGGATATTGGAAGTGCTCCCATATTCGAAGGTCTTGTCTAATTTTGTCAAACAAATGGACAAATCCCACGTAAATATAAGTTCAAATATAGCATTAACGAATACACCTAAATAGGGAACATACGTATTACCCCCTGGGACCATTGAAAAGGAAATCAGGATTCTCCCACAGCATCAGTTATTTTCCTGAGTTCGCCCATAGACTTGGCCCCCGACGTTGTAAAATCAAAGGTACATCCGAAAAAGGCATCAAACTAACGTATGCATTGCATGAGGTGAGGTACCAAAAATTTAAGACCGTCATCTGCAGACAATGTAATCCTACGTGACTTCCATCCCACTTCTGGGGCAGATATGTTGGGGTCCCCGCAAATGGCCTTCGTCAGTGGCTCAATCACCAACGTAAACAACACTAGTGAAAGGGGATAACCTCGTCGACTGCCGCTAGACATATTAATTTTACAGGATCGCACACAGAGGATCACTTTCAAGGACCCTCACCCACTTTACAAAAACTTTGCCGAGGTAAATCATTCTAACGTATAGAAGAGATACAGCTATTCAACCCAAGCAAACGCCTTCTCTGCATCTAAAGAGATCATTATTACCTTTATAATTTGCTGTTGACACACTTGGATCATATTGAGTAATCTAACATTGTTGGAATATCTGCAGTCTTTTATAAGCCGGTTTGGTACACTTTGTCAATGGAACGATAAATAGTTTCCATCCTTCATATAAGGGACTCAGACAGAATTTTGAAATCAACATTTAGAAGTGAGATGGGCCTATAGGAAGCACAATCTTTCGGTGTCTTCCTTTTCTTAAGAATAAGAGAAATACGAGCCTCTCTTAAGGATGGTGGGAGGCTGTCATGACTGTGTGAGTGACTAAACTGGTAAGCATCGACCCTGACAATAGGTTTATAAATTCCTCATAAAATTCACGTGGACATCCATCAGGACCGGGCGCCTTTCCGCCCGGTAACAGCTTTTCACCCTCCAGCACTGACAATGGTGCATTAAGGCAAGACACTTATTTGGGGGTCACCCCTGGAAGATCCAAATTCTTCAAGAAAGATTCTTTTTTGTCCATCTAGCCTCATAATGCTCAGTCTGATATATTTCGGAGAAAAATCTCCGAAATACTGCTTTAATCTTTATGGGATCTCAGGTAAGGTTTCCAGTCCCTTTCCAAATTAAGGTAATGGCTGTGGGCCTCTCTTTTTCCTCGCAAGGTCGGCTAAATACTTGCCTGGCTTATCACCATGCTCAAACAGTCTTTGTTTTGCAGAAGTAAGTTCCTTCTTGGCTGTCAGTGTGAGCATGGAACTCACTGCAGACCGAAGTGTTGTGATCCTCTGCAGCCTAACCACCGAGGGTCTATCACAGTATGCCCTCTCGGCTGCCTTCAACCGTGCCTGGAGCAAGCGTTCCTGCTCCCCCTTCTGCTGCATCCTAAGGAATAATTATTCCTTTGGTATAAGCCTTAGCAATTTCCCATAGAATGGATGGGTTACTGGTTGAATCTGAATTAATGGCTAAGAAAGATCTGAATTCATTACAGAAATACTGAATCTACTTACTATCCTTAAGAATAAAGGGATCCATTCGCCAGTGTCTCGAACCTGCTATATTGCCGTTAATCTTAACCAATAGGTATACTGCTGCATGGTCATAAATGGTAATATTCCCAATTGTACAGAACAAGATTGAATCGAAGATTGCTGCAGGGTGAGGAGATCAACCCTAATGTGGCATTTCTGCGGGTTAAAGAAGAAAGTAAAATCCCTATCAATGAGGCGGATCTGCCTCCATACATCCACCAGCCCCAGTTCCATACAACAGTCCACTATTTGCTTAGATTGGAAAGATGGTACTGAGTGCCTTTGGCCATTATGTCCACTGTCGGTGCAAAAGACAATTGAAATCTCCTCCTAGGATAATGTGCTGCGAAGAAAGATTACTTAATTTGGAAAATGCTTCTATCATGAATTTAAGGCAGTGAGACAAGGGGCAATAAACATTCAAAATATCGCTTTCTTCCCCATATATCTTTGAGGGTTATGATCCTCCCGTGGGTATCTAATACAATCTAGTAATTTAAAAGAAAGATTCTTCCTCACCAGTATGGCTTCTCTCCTATTCCTATTATTAAAAGACGAGAAATAAACCCAATGAAACACACCTTGCTGTAATGGCAAATGTTCCTTGTCATCAAAGTGCATCTCCTGCAATACGGCAATATCCACCCTTTCCTTTTTAAGACGAGAAAGTACCTTTTCCCTCTTAACTGGCGAATGGCTCCCCTAAATGTTCCAGATACACCATTTAAGCACGACATTAGCCATTACACACTGAAACAATATTTGAAATCCAGAGAGGAAGAACTCGAATTACAAATCGCTGAGCACCAACGAAAAAAGGATCATAGAGCCTAAAAAGACATACAAACTAAAGCTACTACAACTAACAAGCTCTCAAAACGTTCCAAAACCAAATACATATAAACACAAAAAAAAGGATACAAAGTGTCAATGGCATTTATCCCCCGCCGACTGGGGCATTTCCACGTCACAAATCTTTATCTTCTGCCCCATTAACAATACTGCATCCAGGGCAATTAATCACAAACATCGGGATTGAACTGCCCTTAGGTAGGTATTCAGTCATCAGGATCACCTTCATACCTCCCTCCAGCTTGAGCCGAAACCGACACACAAACTAAGCAAGGGAAAAAAGAATAGTAATACTAATGAAGAAGTTAAAAGTGTGTACTCTACCCATCCCCGACTATAATTTAACAGTACTTAATACCAGAAACCTTCAACAAACTTTCCTTTAAAAATGATAAACAAGATTATCGCTTTCCATTAAAGCATCCAGCCTACTTTAAAGTGTCCACAAAGTTTTCACATCCTCTGGAGAGTCAGTGGATCTATTGAAAGATCCACCAGTGCGTGGATCTATTGAAAGCATACGGAGCACCGCTGAGTTCATTAAGGAATACTGAATCTCAAGTTCTCTTAATCTTCTCTTGATATCATCAAAAGATTTTCTTTTATGAATCACTGCCACTGAAAAGACCTGGAAGATCATAATCCTGGAGCCCTCGTCGGGTCTTTTCCCTGTGTTCTGGAAGCTTCCATAAGTCTTTGTTTGTCCCTGCAACTATGTAATCGCACAAGGACAGAGTGAGGGCGTTGGTCTGAGCTTGACCTGCGCACCGTAACCCGATGAACTGTCTCACTCTTCATCCGTCTCTCTTCAGCTTCAAAGTGGAGGAATCACTGCAGCCAGTTCTCGAAAAAATCTCACTGGCTGATTACCTTTATCGGTCCAGCAGACCGATGATATGAATGTTCTTCATCCTGCCCCTGTTCCGAGGTCGTCACCTTGTTCAGTTAAGGTACGGACCTGTTTTTCAAAGGTGAGGATCCGCTCCTGACAGGAATCGATCACAGTCTCTGCCCCTGCAGTTTGGCGCTCGACCTCATCTGTTTTGTTTCCAAGGCTTTCAAGTTGCTGCTTATGTTTTTGGAGCTCTGCTGAGAATGGTTCTATCCTCCTGCTGAATTTTATTTCAGTCTTGGCTTCAATCATTTCAGGTAACTTAGTGAACTCGGTGACCAAGGCCTGGCGAGTAATTGGGTCCATTGAACGAGCAGAGGGGGTTACAGGTGCGGCCACAGGCATGCTGAAACCTTCTGACGGGTTCGCTGCGTGTTGGGACTTATTCGATCCTTTCCTGTATTTTGTTATTTCCATTTGACAAAATGGGATTAGTCACGATTCTATAGCTCCTTTAGTGTTGAATTGTAAGTAAATGACTGTGGTGGGGTGGGGTAGAGCATTACTGTGATGCAGAGATCTGCAAAGCAGACCTTTCAGATCGCTGCCATCTTGTTTCCCCCTTAAAACTTTATCGATGTTATCATTTCTTTTAATTCCTGGATATTCCGGAGCCGTGTCATTCGGTACCACTGTCTACTTTTTCCCCAACACTGCACATTGCTGCCCACTCCTCGATAATCCTTGACTCCTTTGTGATTCGTGAACCTTGCCTCAAAAATATTCAATGTCTCTGCCTCGAATGGTATGCAGGGAAGAGTGTTCCAAAGGTTCACTACACCCTGAGAAAACAAAAATAAACTGACTCATCGATGTGTGAGATTAGTTTTATTTTTGCATTCTTACCTGAGAAAGGATATAGTAATATTGGAGGCAGTTCAGAGGTGTTTCACTTAATTTATTCCATGTATGAAGTGTTGATATTATGAGGACTTTAACAGGTTACCCTTGGAATGAGAGCTGATCTTACTGAAATATACAAAGCCTTGAGGCGAGTGGATCAGTTATATACGGACTGGAAGTTAATGACCCAAACTTGATGCCGTTGTCATTGAACCCCTACAGTGTGGAAGCAGGACATTCGACTCATCGAGTCCACACCAACCCACCGAACAGTATCCTACCAGACCTGTCCCCCTACCCTTACTATGTAACCCTGCATTTCCCATGACTAACCCACTTAACCTACACATCCCTGGTCACTCTGGGTAATTTAGCATGGCCAATCAAACTAAGCTGTATATCTTTGAACTGTGAGAGGAAACAGGCGAACTGGGAAGAAACCCACACAGACACAGGAAGAATGTTCAAACTCCACATAGAGAGTCAGACGAGGTTGGAATTGAGCTCAGCTCCTTGCTGATATGAGGCAGCAGTGCTAACCACAAATCTAACATGCTACTCCGTTAGCCCTATTAGTTACCTGCGGCTGATGAAAGAAATCTGCCTGACTTGTTCCTATCACTAAACCTGACCCAGTCTGAGACCTTTATCATCAGTCATATCACCAAGCTGGTTACATTTAAAATTTATTGTGAGCAGTGGAGGAGTGAGACGAGAAAAGGAAGCAGTGACACCCTCCAACCACAGTCAGAAACGGAGTGAGGAAAAATTTACAAAGTGGTATTTCATTCAAGTGGGAATTCCCTTTCCCAGAAGTTTGGGGAATCTTTATATTATGTCGAGGCTGGCTTCATCTGATTACCCATAGACAGGTGAATCAGCAATAATGGTGCATTGGGAGAAACGTGCAGCTGGGATCACAATGAGATGACCCATGACCTTATTTACTGGTGGAGTAGTGTCAAAGGGCCGAATGGCCCACTCGTGTCCCTCAGCCTTATGTTCTGATGTTCCATTCAGCCCTTCAGACCTGCTACACACAGGCAGATCGAGGCCACGCCAATCGTTAGGTGTAGTTTCGGAAATGCACTTGGAAATTCCAGACTTGGTCAGGAAGTGACCCCCAGCCGCAATCCCTTTTTCCAGGCTGCCCCCCTCTGTAACTTCTGCACTAGAATTGCTCTGAATGCCGTTCCCATACCCCATCCAGGGTTACCTCAGGCCAATTTTCTCCTCTCCCGAATGCAACATTGTACAGCACGACTTCCAGGAAAATAAACAATTAATTTCCAAAAGCATAGCATAAAATCGTAACAAGTAGGAACATGAGTCAGCTGTTCGCCGCCTCAAGCCTGAACTCTCATTCAATAAGAACATGGCTGATCTACTTCCGGGCTCAACTCCACTTTCCTACCCAAATCTCTGGGTTAGGGACTTCCAGACATTCACTACCTTCTGAGAGAATACATCATTTTTTCACCTCAAATTGAAATCGATGTTCCTTATTCGGTATCTACCACCTTGAGTTCGAGACTCAGGGGAAACACCTTCTCAGCATCTACCTTGTCAAGCCCCCTCTGCATCTTGTACATTTCAGTAATATCACCCTCATTCATTTCAATCACAATCAATAATCGCCTCACCATTTTAAATGTATTCAATAATTCAACCCTCCCATCCCAGGAAGCTGCCTCATGAACCAACCTAGTTACTTGCTACATCAGCATGCTGACATTACGTTTCATACACAGGAAGACGCCAATCCCTTTGTACTGCTCCTCTTTTGGGAGTCCTCTTCATTATAAAATAGCAGCCTGCATTTTGGTTCTCAGTGTCATCTCCAGACTCGGATGTATATTCCACTCAGCTCCCGCCGTCAGGCTATCAGTGTAGATTGTAAATAACTGATGCCATCGGCCTGATGTTTGTTCCAACCTAGTTAATACGTCATTTTCATAAAAATCCATTAATCCTAACTCTCCGATTTCTCTGTGTTAAGCAACCATCATCCCATGCTAATATATTATTCATCATACTACGAGCCTCTGCCTTGTGTCAGTACGTTTATTTTGTGATACCTTGTGAAGAATCTCTGGAAAGCCTCATGTTCACCAGTTCCCTTTATCAAATCTGCTTGTCACTTTCTCAGGGATTCCTGATGTAGGGTTCCTGCCCGAAACATTGATTTTCCTGCTCCGTGGATGCTGCCTGACATGCTGTGCTTTTCCAACATGACTCAAATCTTGACATTCTTAGGGATCTCCAAAAAAGAACTTGTATGATTTTACAGAACAAAAATAGTTTCCCCTTCACAAAACCGTGCTAATTCTGCAGTAAGCTTTTCTAAATGCCCTGCAATTCCTTCCTTAATAACAGGCTCGAGCAGATTCCCAGCAATAATGGTTAGGCTAAATGGTTCTCACTTTCTGTCTCATTCATTTCTTGAAGACAGGCGCCACATTGGAAGTTCTCCAGTTTCTCTGGAACACTCCTGCAATCCAGAGATTTATGGAATATTTCACGCAGTAACCACTTATTTTGAAATTAAGTATGAAATGCTGCGGACCTGCCTATCCTTATTCTTGTCTGTTAGATAAAAACCTTGTTCCTTTCGTTAGAGACAGTTCAAGACCCTCCCTCCTATTACCACTTTCTCGATACCATTGATATGCTTACGGTACTTTCCCCATGAGGAGTGATTTAAAATACTGGTGTAAATTATTGCCTGTTCCCTATGGCCAGTTCTCCAGTCACACCCTCCTAATGTCCTCAATGTACTTTCCTCACTTCACTTCTGCTTCAGCTCACACACATATCTTCAAGCTTTTTATATGTCGACGGAAAAGCTCACGGTGCTTGTTTTTAAATTTCTTGCCAATTTATTACATCATATCTTTTCGTACATTTTCCTCGCTTTCTAGAATCATACAGTCATAGCGTGCACAAATAAACCATTTGGTCTAAGTTGTCCATGCTGACCAGGTTTTCTAAATTAATTTTCTAAATTAAACTAATCCCATCTACTTGCACTTGGCCCATACGCCTCTAAACGTTTCCCATTCATATGTTTGTCCAAATGTCTTTGAAATACTGCAGCTGTACTTGTATCTACCACTGTTCCTGTGGCAGCTCATTCCATACATACATACATACATTCCCTCTGTGTAAAAAAAATGTCTCTTTCAAGTTTCCTCCCTTTCACCTTAAAGCTATGCATCTGTGTTTGAACTCCCCGATCTTGCAGAAAAGACCTTCGCTATTCACTCTATCCATGCCTCCCATGATATTATAAATTTCTAGACTGCCACCCTCAACCTCGTACATTCCATCTGATACTAACTTCAAGATCAAATGTTTAACGATAAGCACTGCAAATTTGAAAGAATATTAAAAATGACAGGTGTAAAAAACAGCCTAAACTTAATACTGTTAGTTTTGCTCTATGTTACATGAAACTCTTACTAGTGCCAATAAGAGGTCAAGCACCTGAATTGCATAGTGTGAAGACAGTGATGATGTATACTGTGAAAACGTATAGATCTAGATTTATTTAACACCAGAAGATCAACATTCTTCCTCCTTGTGTGTTTGTGTATTCTTTATCTTGCACTCATTTAGACAGAACCCCCTTTCCCCCATTCATACCTTAATTTAAACCCATTTTGCATCATCTTCTCGTTCACTACTGCTAATAGCCCGTTTATCTTTTTCCACACCCTCTTTTCCAAGTCACCCAACCCCCATCTCTGGCAAGGGATTAAAACGACCAATTTCCAATTTTTGTCAGTTCTGAACAATTCACATTGGAGTTGTAACGCTAACTCTGTTTCTCTGTCTCTGCAGATTCTGCCAGATCTGCCGGGTTTCTTCAGAAACGAATAGGCACAGCACAAATTTTCAATTAAACAAATAACTAAAGATGCTGGAAGTAAATACAAAAAATGCTGGAGATACTGCGAGCTTTGTAGAGGGTCACTGGACCCGAAAGATTAAATCTACATTCACTACAAAGTATGCCGTCAGACCTGCTTTGTTTCTGCAGCAATTTGTTTTTGAACAAGTTCCAATGACATGTGTGAAAGCTACTCAAATGCCTTATCCAACACAGAGCGCCGTGCACTGGGAACTGAACGATAATGTAAAGTGCACACATTCATTCGCTCAGAAACTGCATAAGGCTGGCATCACTGACAGCACAGGGTTCTTAATCATGGTCAGGGTGAAAACCAGAGGGAAACACATTCAATGCATACGCAGAAGATGGCACAACGAGCAAGGAAAAGATTCAGATGATTATGTTAAAGAGTTTGAATCATATAACAAATTGAAAGCAGGACACCAAGGAGAACCCTCAGCAGAATGAGAATATGCAAATGGAAGTATTACCGCATCAGAAACAAGGTGTGGTCACTGAGTACACGGCTGATCTGTGAATGGGTCTCGATGTTAACTGGGGGACAGACAGTAGAATTGAATTGCAGATATTGCAGCCCAAACTGGGTTTTCATGTCATGCTGTAGACAACAGCTGCAACAGAAGCAGGATTGTATTCAAACGTAATCTGCAACATTTTCCCCAGGATATTCCATCAGTCTACAATGACGACCAAGCCGAGTGATGGTTCAGTGACGAGTGTGGGTGAACATGCTAATGTCAGAACAATGTGTACCTAAAGCTGATGACAAACCATCAAAGCTATGGTGCTTGTGTGGTTTCATTCCAAACAGCAGAACTAACATCTGATAGAGAGGACGAAATGATCCCAAGACCAACAGATCAGATCTAAGCTCTGCAGTGCTGCCACATCCAGACATAAATGTCGGTGTACTACTAAACAACTTACTGGAGGAGAAGACACCAGAAATATCCCCATCCTAAATAATGGAACAGCCGTGCACATTAGTGAAAAAGACAAGGATGTAGTATCTGCACCATCCACAGCCAGAAGTGTTGAATGGATGATCCACCTCACCCTCGCCATGATGTCCACAGCATCACAGATGGCAGTGTTCAACCAATTCGATTTGCTGCCTGTGACATGAAGAAACAGCTGAACACAGTAGATACGACAAAGGCAATGCGCCCTGACCCCGTTCCTGCAATAGGACTGAAGACTTGTGCTACACGACAAGCCGTGTCCCTGGGGAAGGGTTTCATTCCAGCTCCAACTCTGACAACTCCCTGGCAATGTGGAAAATTACTCAACTATATTCAGTCGTCTAATAGGTGAATAATTACGTTCTGACCATTTAACATCCCCTCAGTCCCTTCACGATAATCAAATTGATCGGAGTTCATTTTGACAGAGCTGTCAAGCAGCACAGAAATAACCCGCTCAGTGTGACTTTCGATGGGTTCCTATGTGGACATAGTGCTGTTGTGGAAATGTCACTGGATTATTATACCAATACAGGATAATGCTCTGGGTAGCTGGTGGAAGTTAAAAAGAAAAGAAAATATCAAGATCTAGAATCCGGTGATGGTAACAGTGACCTTGTATCCAATGTTGATTGTAAACATCGATCTCCTTCCCCAATGTACTTGCAGGAAGTGAATCTCCCGTGTTTTCCTGGTCTGGCCTAAAAATAACTCCAGACACAGAGCCATGTGATGAAGTCTTCAATGGTCCCTGACACGGCCAAGCAAGACACTCAATTGTATCACACTGCTCCAAGGTCTTAAAGGATAAAACCAGACAGAATATCCCGCACCAGCCCCGATATCAGAAAAGGGAACGGGAATCACAGTCCTGTTGACCCTGCAGAGACCTCCTTCTTAACATCTGAGAGCTTGTGACAACATTTACACAGCTTTCCCACAGACTGCACGGAAACATTGGGAAAGGAGTAGGCCATTCAACACATTGAGCCTTCCCCATTCTAGTTCTTGAGAAAATCTCCTCAATGCAGTTTTCCCGACACAGTGTTCATATCCAATAATATGTTTAAACATTGTGAAATATAAAATAAGAACTGTTGTAGTCCTTCAGTCCATCAATCTTGCTCCTCAATTCAGTATAAAAGCAGTTCTCTGATAATGCGGGTTTATTAAGCGTGATTGACTGCAATGCGATTTGTGAATTGTGCACCTTTTTTCTATAAAGTGAGATCCCGCTCACTGTGACGCGATTCCTTGCCAGGCACCAGCTCAACAACAAAACCCAGCTTCAGGATCCTCTGTCTGCAAAATGCACCCTCTGAGTGTTCAGCTAAAACAGGAATGCAATCCGCTCTGCAAAGTCTTGAACCTGAGCCCGAAACGGGGAAGTGTTCTCTTCAATTAGAAGGAATTTTATTTCAAACCGGGGGAGAATCTTGAGGAGAAATGGAATTCCAAGTTAGCATCACGTGGCCATTCAGCCCTGTGCGCTTTCTGGTGAAGAATTTGGTGAAAGGTACAGGGATGTAGCCAGTGACTGCATTGTGAAAGTGTTGCATTTACAGCACTATTTCATTACCTTTTATGATTGAAAGGTTGAATTAGACTGTGCAAGTGTGTGTGTTAGACAAACTTTAATTTTGTTTTTTACTGATATTTTGCGGTTCGCCCATTATTCCCTTTTCCCAATAGACCACATTAGTAATATTGTATGATTTTCTGCAACACAGTGATGCACAGGAACACAGCTACCACGTTATTGGAGAACAACCTGTAATGATATCTGATCCTCTATCTTCATACCATACTCTGCTCTCTTCCTATCCCTTTAGTTTCCAGAAATCCATTTTTTATATTCAGTGCCTTGGTTTCCACAGGTTCAGCAGTCTCTGAGTGCAGACATTTATTCTCATCTCAATGCAGAGTGGTCTGTCTGTACATAATACTGTGGCCCCTTGTTTTGATGTCCCAGCCAGGGGAATTGTCACCCCTGCTTTGAATCTGTCTTGTCCTGACAGAGTTTTATATATTTCATTGATATCTCCACTCAGTTTCCTAAAGCGCATGGAATTCAGGCCCAGCCGCCCCAGATTCTGCTCCCACAACAGCAATCAGTCGGGTCATCATCGCTGCTCTCCCTCAATGTCAGGTTTGTCCTTTATGAGGTAAGGAGGCCAAAACTGTACATAATACTGCACAGTATTTTTGATGAGGTCTCACCAACGCCCTGTACAGCTGCAGTAAAACACCCTTATTCCTGTATTCAAATCCCCCTGAAATGAAGGTGAATACACGATTTATCTGCCTATCTGCTTTCTGCTCCTGCAATATTGCTTTCAGTGACTGGTGTACAGGGAGATCCAGATCATTTTTCAATGTTACAGCTTCCCACTTGTTGTGTCTGTATACACTGGTCAGCGTGCCAATGCCATTACCAGTATTGACTTCATGATTCAGATCTCATTGTCCTACACTGACCTTGGAGGGGTGCACAGAAGGAAAAAAATGCAGCTTAAGTTCCTTTATAGATCAACATTTTTCAAACAATGCCCTTTCAAATGATAGGCTCCAGTTCTGGTTTTCCCATCAAAGGTCACAATATCACATATCACATATCCCACGCCTCCCCTCCCCATTGCTCCTCATGTGCCACGTATTTGCCCATACACTTCACTTGTCTCAATCACCTTGGAGCATTTTGACATCCTGCTCACCCACTCACAATATATTGTTTAGTGCCATCTTCAAACTTGAAAATCTTGTGTTTGATCCACTCAATCAAATATATGATTGTATTGGGAATAGCTGGGGCCCAAACCCCGATCCTTGCTTTATCTTCCAAGCCTCCTGCCATTCATTGAGTTCTCCCCTGTCCAATTACTTCTTCCAAAGTGCATCATTTCACATTTATCAGGGTTACATTCCATCTGCCATTGATCCACCCATCTGACCATTCCATCTGTATCTTGCTGTAACATAAGACATTCCTCCTCACTGCCAACCACCCGGCCAATCTTGGTATCAAACACAAACTTAGTTGTCACACTCCCGCCACCCCCATCTATATTCACAGCTGCATCATTTATGAATACCACAAATAATCAGGTTAAAGATGACACAACACCAGGTTATACTCCAACAAGTTTATTCGGAGGCACTAGCTTTGAAGAGCTGCTTCTTCATCAGGTAGTTTTGCGCTTTGAAATCTCGTGCCTCTGAATAAACCTGCTGAACTATCACCTGGTGTGATGTGATTTTTAAGTTTGTCCACCACAGTCCAACACCAACACCTCCGTATCACAAATAATAAGGGACACAGCACTGATCCCTGTGATACACCATTGGATACCAGTCTCAGTCACACTAACAGCCTTCAACCACTACCTCTCTGTCTCCTAACAGTAAGGTGATTTGGATGGAACTTGGCAAGTCACGAATGACTCCGACCTTTTTGTTTGTTATTCTTTTCCACTTGACACACTTGCAGAATATCTGGGAATTCTCCCTAATCTTGCCCTACCAGCAGGTTTCTATGCCTCTGTTTTTGGCAGTTCTTACCAAGTGAAGAATTTCCTCATTATTGTGGTCTTAAATGGTCTGTCCCTTAAACTGCAATTATTTGCCTTGAATGTGGAACTGACAGCCAGGGAAACGTCCTGTTTATTTCCAACTTGGCGTATGTTTTGCGAAGTTTCCAAGTTCCATTGTGACCCTCCTCTATTTCTTTCAAACTCTTAAAAACACAGGCCGAGTTTCCTCATCAGGAAATCTCGCCATCTGAGGGATTATTTTGGACAATGTACATTGCACTTTTTTGTGGTCAGTATATTCTTTCTCAGATTGGTCACCAACACTTTACACAATGGATGTAGGTTTGCTCCCTACATTTCCAGACGTTTCATTATCTTACTAGGTAACATCTTCAGTGGACCTCATGCGAAACAATCCTTAAAATTCCTGCTTTCCATTTATATGTTTGGATTTCTTTTTGTTGTGATGTCGTTTCCTATGGTGATGCTGTTTCCTGTGGCAAAGTCACTTCCTGTTCCTTTTCTCAGAGGGTGGTTGATGGGGTCTAAAAACTAATAGCACATCGCGTTAGACATCTGTCAGAAATACAAATGGATTTTCTCCATTGTTGCTGTTATTTCCTAAATATCCAATATCATATGCTGTATAATAGATTCCAACAGATTTCAACTTGCAGATGTCAATTTAATTGTTTGTTCTCCAAACTATGTCTTCTTCCCTTTACAGATGCTTGGATTCCTTCCATTAATCCATATAGCTTGGACCACGTTTGCTAACTTCCATTTATCCACAATGGCTTCCAGCCTCTGCAGAATGCACGGGAAAATGAAACACAGTCATCGACAGTGCAATTAATATTTCTATTGCCGATTTATGTCAGACATTTTAATATGAATAATTAGGTTTGTCAGACTTAGCAATGCTCAATCCAGTTACATTCTCAACTACCACCTTGTTACTGATATAAGTTGACTTTATGTCTTCAGTTGCACAAGCCCTACATGATCACTGGGTATTACTGGGTGATTTTGTGGATCTTCCTCCATGAAGACAGATGCAAAGTAACTGGTTATTTCCTTGGCCATTTCCCTGTTTTCAACAATACACTCTCCTCTCCCGGTTACCAATTTCCATATTTGACATTGCTGTTACTTTGTTTCATTTGAAGTACAGATTGTAGGTTTATGCAGTGTCTCTGTTCTTGTTTGTTAGCATTCATGGTCTGTTTTTGATTTCCTTAGCAATTTCATGGCTCTTGTTTCTGAATCGTGAATTTCCGAGAATCTTCAGGTATCCACAATGACTGAAATTCTTCCGAAGCCACTTGCTATGATTAATACGTTTTCTAATTTGTTATGTTAATCATCATTGTGTCACGTTTCCTTTCGTTGGTATTAATACCGAAATAATTAATAAATGTATTATTCATACTTTGCATTATTTCTATAAATCTCCTGGTCCTGACCAGATATATTCAGGAACACTGCAGGAGGACAGAGAATGAATTGCGGGAGCCCTGGCTGATATTGTTGCATCATCGCTGGTCAACAGGTGAGGTCCCGGAGAACAGGAGGGTTGCAAATGTTGTGCCCTTATTCAAGAAGGGCTACAAAGAAAAACCTGGGAACTATGAACCACTAAACCTAAAATCTGTAGCAGGTAACTTACTTGAAAAGGTTCTGTGAGATGAGATATACGTGCATTAGGAAAGGCAGGGTGTGATTCGGAGCAAGATTAGAGTAGTGCTAGAAAAGCACAGCAGAGCAAGCAGCATCCGAGGAACAGGAAAATCAACGGTTTGGGCAAAAGCCTATCATCAAAGTCAGCACGGCTTTGTGCATCGGACACCATAGCTCACAAATTTGTTCGAATGCTTTGACGAAGTGACCAGCAACATTGAGGAGGTCAGGGTGGTGCGCGTAGTCTATATGGATTCAAGTAAGGCCTTCAATAAGCTTCCACATGGTGCGCTGCTCAGGAAGGTTAGATCGTATGGAATTGAGGAGGAGTTGCCAATTTGGATATAAAATTGGCTTGACGGTAGGAAGCAAAGAGTAATAGTGGAAGGATGCTTGTCAGACTGGAGGCCTGGGACTAATGGAATGCATCGGGGCGATGCTAGCATCATATATATTACATATATCTATAATTTACATGAGAGTTTGTATGCATGATTTGTAAGTTTGAAGGTGACAATAAAATAGGCGGTTACATGGAGAATGACAAAGATTATCAGAAATTTCAGAACTTACGGCAGTACCTTGACCAGCTGAGGAAGTGGGCCGAGAAATGGTAAATGGATTTTGATGCAGATCAGTGTAAGTTCTTGCATTTTAGAAACTCAAATCAATATCGGAGTTTTATGGTGAATGGCTGGATCTTCAGGAATGTAGTGGAACAGAGGGACCTTGGAATTCAGTTGCATGGCTCTCTGAAAGTTGATTGAGAGGCACACAGGGCAAGGAAGAAGACTTTTGGCAATCTGGCATTCATCAGTCAGGGCACTAAGTAGCGAAAGGGGCACGGATGAGGCCATACTTATAGCGTTATGTTCAGTTTTGTTAACTTTTCTATAGGAATGATGTTATTAAACTGGAATGAGTGCAGAAGAAATTTACAAGTATGTTGCCAAAGACTCAAGGCTCTGAGTTATAGGGAGAGGTTGGAAAAGCTAGTACTTTTTACTTTTGCATGTATGAGAATGGGGAGAGGATCTTATTGAAGGGTATAAGATCATAACAGGCATGGATAGAGTGAATGCACCCAGCCTTTACTTCCCGGGATTGGACAATCACGGACTAGAGCGCATCAGTTCAGAGGGGTAAGAATAAAAGGGAACCTGAGGAACAACTTTTTTACACACAGGGTGATACGCATATGGAATGAGCTACCAGCAGAA
This sequence comes from Hemiscyllium ocellatum, assembly GCF_020745735.1. Lineage (NCBI taxonomy): Eukaryota > Metazoa > Chordata > Chondrichthyes > Orectolobiformes > Hemiscylliidae > Hemiscyllium > Hemiscyllium ocellatum. The sequence continues at coordinate 50,193,275 of NC_083428.1, forward strand.
GTAGTTGAGGTTGGTACATTCACAACATTTAGAATACATTTTGACAAATACAGGATCGGAAAGGATTAGAAGTATCCGGGGAAATGGCTGGGAAATGGGGTTAGTGTGAATTGACATTTTAGTCAGAATGGATCAGTTTGAGCCGCAGGACCTATAGGACTCTATGACTCTAACAACCGTTGCTTATCTCCCACTGAATGCTATTTTGTATTTTCCCAATTCACTGGAACAAACTTGACTCTCTCAGCTCCATGCTTCCATCATGTTTGACCAAAATGTACAAACATTCTCTATTGTATGCAGACGCCGTCTAAGATACAACATATTAATGTCACTACTCCTCCAAAGCTGCATCAGAGCAAGGACATTGATTAGTCCTCCTGACCACACAACACCAAATCCGAAAAAAACTTGATCTCCAGTTTGGTTCAATACATGCTCTTCAACCCAACTGATATACATTTAGGGAATTTATTTTTCACAGCATAAGCAGTCACTTAGTTAACGCAGTTGAAATGCAACTTGAGACCATCCAATAAGACTGCAGTATCCATGATATTTGCATGTCTAATTTTCAGAGCATATTACGCTCAGAATTTCTGCAACTGTTTTAGTTTCGATATATAATACACCAATGTTTGCTTCTCCTTTTTATTTGTAAGCTTCCCTTAAACTGTATCTGAGGGACATTGTCTGTGGCGTTATTGGTGATAGTCTTGGACAAGACACCCCAGAAGGGTCACCTTGACGCTGTGATACAGGACAAGCGTCAATAACCTTCTCCGCTGTCAGGATAAGGGTCACCATATCTTATCTGCTCCTTCACACTCCCTGTATACCTGTTATAGCACTGACCACGAACAAGGCTCACACTCTATTTCCAAATAAGGGTCAGGCATTTCCAAACTCACTATTGAATTCAGCAACTTTCTTCCTCACTTTCTCTGTCACCTATGCAATACCCCCGACACTAATAATACTAAATTGATTTACAACTGTCGAATGACTCATTCCAGACACCTCACCAATCCCGCCAGCCCCACATCCACCAGCACTAACAGCAGGGTCACCCATTTCCACTCTCGCTTCCTCTCTCCCTTTCTCCTGTTCCAGTACAAACGGTCTTGAATGGGACAGAAAGGGCCAAGCCGGGTGGTGCTGTGCCTGATTTCTGTTCCCTCACACCCCCTTCTCCCGCCATGTGGGGAGGAACCTGGCATGAGCCAGACAGAAACAAGATGGCTCATGTTGAGCTTCCTGAAACATTCACTTCCCATCAACTGAGTAAAGAGCAACATTCAGTTCTCACTTTAAACCCACTGTCAGTTCCAACGTCAGTCCATTCACTCCCAACCAAAAACAGATACCTCACTGCACAGAGATGCAGACACTGAAATGCACAGACTTATTCGCAAACACCCGAACATACTAACATGCACAACACATATAAGGAGATATGCATACACACACATTACAATACACAGAGACATATACAGTTGCACACAAATAGATACAAGCACAGATAGAAACACAGAGGCTGATACACAGGTACACAGATGTAGCCACACAAGTACACAGAAAACAAGCACATGCACACACACACACACACACACACACACACACACACACATATATATATATATACAACCACAAGGTATGAACTAATATTTCTCCAGGTTCCTCAATTTTCCTTCCCCTCACCTTGTCTCAGTCGATTCCCTTGAACTCAGCACCGCCCTCCTAACCTGCAATCTTCTTCCTGACCTCTCCGCCCCCACTCCACTCCGGCCTTTCACCCTCACCTTGACCTCTTCCACCTATCACATCTCCATCGCCCTTCCCCCAAGTCCCTCCTCCCTACCTTTCATCTTAGCCTGCCTGGCACCCTCTCCTCATTCCTGATGAAGGGCTCTGGCCCGAAACGTCGAATTTCCTGTTCCTTGGATGCTGCCTGACCTGCTGTGCTTTAACCAGCAACTCATTTTCAGCTATATGTACATACATACAGAGACACAAGCGCTAGTGTCATTAAGACACAAATCGGCACGTTTTTGGTTTATCAAGGTAACAAGGATTCTAGGTAGAAGGCAGGAAAATGAGTTTGGGGTACATACAAGAGATTATTGACTGGCATATCAGACTCGATGGGCCGAATGGCCTCATTCTGCTCCTTTTTTCATGCTCATGTGGTGTTCTGCTGTCAAGTATTCACTTTCTGAGATTGCAGCAGAGGCTGGATTTAATGCATATTTGACTGGAAAGAGTCAGTGGGAATGTGGGACAGGTTTGGACGGCAGTATGGTTTATGGTTATTCATAATTATTATATCATTAAGTATGAAAAGAGGTAGTGATTTGATGCGAGGTTAGCACAGTTTTAATGTAATGGGTCCGACAATGAAGTAAATATGACCCTTTGCATTTAGTGCCGTGCGGTCTGTGGTATGCTCATCCTCAGGAAATAGGGAAGACGCTGTTATTGAGGATATTCTAGGCTGAGCTCGACTGATCTTTGCTGGACAGGAGAGTCAATGTTTATCGGGAACAGACAGGAGAGGGATGATCAGAGACAATTGGACTAGCCATGAGCATTCTGAATGTGTTGTTATCTCAATCCACCCTCGATGCTGTTATAGAGATATACTGCTGCCCCGAACCCGTGTATTGTTCCTTCAATCCACCCCTCGATGCTGTTACTGGGTAGGGGACCACCCCAATCCGTCAGACAGGATCGTTACAATGAGACAGGAGGAGACCATTCTGCCCCTCTAAGAAATTACACAGGAATATAGAATTAAGTAATTCAGATCGTTGAGTACATTGCACAGCCCAGGACGAGGCCATTCAACCGGCCTGAACAGCTACACAGGAACAGGGAATATGTTGCTAGCAGGAAATAGAGAGTAGAGAGAAATGTTTACTTTCAGCCTGCAGAGCTCTAACTGATGGAATGCCTCAGAGATCACTGTGGGGTTATCAATGACCAATAATCTGCATCAAAGATCTGGAAGAAGGGGAGGGAATGGCTTGGAGCTCAATTAGCTCGTACACCAATATGGTCATTCATTGTCTCCTCAAATTGAGATACTGAGTCTGCAATTTGATTATAGACAGGGAAGCTTAGTGAGCAAACCTTCAGTAGAAATAACATAAGGTAAATTGTCTATTTTGGCATGAAGGATAAAATAATGGTAATCAATTTAAATGGAGAGAGATTGCAGTACTCTGTGATACAGGCGGTTTCTATGTTCCTAGGACATGAATCATGTGAAGTCAGTCTGCAGATGCAGCATGTGATTTGGAAGGTAAGTGGAATGATGCTGTTTTTGGCAAAGGGTTAAGGTTTAATTGCAGGAATGTTTTACTGCATCTGTACAGGGCATTGCTGAGACCACATCTGATGCACTGTGCGCAGTTTTGATACCCTAACACTAAAATAAAAGGAAATAATTATTTTTGAAATTTTCAAAGAGGTTTCCCTTTTCTCATTCCTGGGATGCCGGCCTTTGGTTATAGGGGATAATCAGCTCCGATCTTAGCATAGAAGTAGTATTGAATTACCATGACTTTCAGAAAAGTGCATCAGCTGGATGCATATTATCTCTTGTCAGGGAGACTAACGCTAGAGAATAAATTTGAAGAAAAAAATGCATTGATATCAATACACATACTATGAAGACACCTACCAATACTTACAAATTATGCAGACACGTGTAAGCATGTCATCAAATTATAAAGTGGGGACATTTTTTGAGATTGAATGGAATTGTATACAAGAGCAATGACACACCTGCGTATAATCCATAATCAGGTTTTCCAGAGAATGTTCCAGGAGATCGCACATGGTCCAGTTTGGTGTTCAGTTGACATTATGGTATGTTTCAACACAGAGAGGGAGAATATTGTTCCCTGCCTGAGAACCAACAGCCGATTGATCCCTTTCTCTTACTTTGTTCCACCACTTAGCAAAGTGTCAGTCGATAAAATCCCTGAGTTATCTTTGCCACTTGTGATGGATTCCTGGTGAGGATTTATTGGAAACTCTCATATGCCTGAAACAAAGGGAATTCAGCCAAATCCAATTGTTCCAGAAAAAAATTCCACAAACAGTAGCTTATTTGTACAGAACAACTTCAAAGGTAAAATAACATTTGGGGCACTCTGTAATTTTACCATTTGATATGAGTACATCGTTCTGTGTCTTACATTACCTACTCTGAGACCGATAATATTAGCCACATCATTAAACTGGTTACATTTAAGATTGGTGTAACCAGTGGAGGAGTGGGACGGAAAAGGAAACAGTGACCCTCCAACATTGGCTGGAACACAAATGAGAAATTTTCAAAGGGCTGTCCAAGTAGAAATTCCCTCCCCAGAAGTTTGTGCTGCCTGGATGTTTACATTTATTCAGAGTTGCATTTGTTGACATTTGACAGAAAAGTGAATGTAGAAAATGGTATACAGAGAGAAAACTGCTGGGGAGACCACAATCATATGACACATAATCGTTGTGCTTGGTGGAGTGGTGACAACGTGTCTAATGGCACACTCCTGCTGCTCAGTCATATGTTCCTATTTTCCATCCAACCACTCACAGCCCCTGCAAGGAGCAGTTGGAGGCCACTTGCTCCAAATACCTGATCCACAGTAACACAGCATCTCATTCAATTCCTCAAGACTGTCACACACACACGGTTTAGTGTGGGTTGGAAAATGCTATTTGGAAATCCAGGCTGGGTTCGAAAGACGCCTCTGGTCTCTTTGCAGAGTGTCTCCTCTCTGCAACTTGTACTTTATTTGTTGGTCATAATATTGGTTGAGATTCAATGTGAACACAACCCCCATATCTCATCCAGAAATGCTTTGCTCTTTCTGATTGCAACGTTCAATAACAGAACGTTCAGGAAAATTACAATCATTAACTTTGTGATTACATAATATGAGGACATAAGGAACCGGATCAGCTAGTTCGGACGATCAAGTCATTGTATACCATCATGGCTGATTTACTGTTGGCATTAATTCCTTTTTAATGCCCAATTCTTCACATCCCTTAGCTGTCTGACAGGTCAAAAATCCATCTACCTCCTCCTTACATACTTTCAGTGATGTAGCTCCCATAATTCTCTCGCCCAGATAATTCCTGACATTGATTACCCGCTGTGAGAGGAAAACATTCCCTACATACATCGTCACCGAATTGATATGAACGAGCGGTGAACACAGGGGCTCAGCAAACAGTGAATGGCTTTGATATCAAGTCAGTATTTGACTGAGGATGGCATCAGGACCACTCACTTATTTGAGCTGAATGGAAATCAGGTGTAACCTCCCACTTATCTGGGTTTTTCAGATCACAAAGAAAGATGCTTGTAGTCGGTGGCCAACATTCCTAACAGTTCCTGGATATGTCTGCAGGAGATCCTCAGGTTAGCCTCCTCAGCACAAACATCTTCAACTGCTACATCAATGTCTTTCCCCATCATAAGATCTGAAGTAGGGATGATGACTGAAGATCACACAATATTCAGACATTCTCTGCCCCCTCAGCTCCTGAACCATCATGTGTCCATGTGCAGCAAGACCTGGACAGCATTCCGGTTTGTGCTGTTAAAGTGTCGCTAACATTCATGAAACAGCGCTGCCAGACACCGCACATTTCCACAGTTAATAGAGGAGCAGCACCCCAGGCTGGTTGCACACTGATATGTGGAAGCCATTGAGCCCGTGGAAGCTACTGAACAAGAAGAGGGACATCCCATTCAATCAGTCTGCCTGTCCCACAGGAAGAGAAGGGGTCTGGTCTGTACATTGAGCTGTTAAACAGGAACAGGCAGAGCCCAATCAGATCCTTAAACCTGTTCCATGAGACCAGGAGGAGGCTATTCAGCCCCTCGAGATAGTTATACAGAAACAGGAGGGCGTCATTGGTACTCTACTATGGCAAACCAATGAAACCGAGATTGCATTGATAGGGGGCTCCATGGTTCCATTGTTTGTAGAACGTGTGCTACCTTAACATGGTTTGCTGCCAGTGAGGAGGGAAACCAAGTATTTTGTGTGAAGTCTCAAGGAGGCATCTTCTAGCTCCGAGAAGTCACTCCCATGTGCTCTATGTAGGTCAGAAGCTGCTGGGAAGAGTTAACTCCTTTATAATGTAGGTACTGTTGCTGCTGTCGGGATTATGGATTGCGTGACGTTGATTGCAGGATCACGCAACAATTGAACTGTATTAACGTTGGGAGAGCTTTTTTTTTCAAAAGCCTGAATCTCTCTCTCTCTCTCTCTCTCTCTCTGAATTGAAATAGGTAGTCGGGGTGGTTGGGTGGAATGTTCTCAGAGGCTCTTAAACTATCAAGAATCATGTAACCTGAGTGAAAAAAAGAAGCCATGGAATTTATCACCATAACAGTGTCTGTTTAGAACATCATAAGTGATTGTACATCCCCCTTAATGTTCAATGCAATCACCTTATTATCTCACTGAGCTTCACTCACTGTTCATGCTGCCATCATCCCAGGGATTAGTCTGGTGAGACTTGAGAGAAAGTCAATCCGCAGTACCCCAAATACTGCCTCAACACACTCAGGGATGATCACAATAATCCTTTTCTCTCACTTCGATATTCTCTGTTTCCTTCCTGTGTTATGAAACGCCATTATTTCTCTATGCACTACGACTGACATGGAATTTATAAGTTCCTTATATCTGTACGTCAGCATCAATAAAGCCAACATCAGAGTTGCCTATGAAGATGTGCATCACACTCGGGGAGAACTTCAATGAGACCGAATACACCTAAACGATGTAATGATCACCTACGTGAATGGAAATGAGATGTACAAACACGGGAAACAGGTAGAGGAAGGGATCTATCTTGACTTTTGGTCTTCTCTCACAGGATGTACGCAGCGCTGGTCAGGGCAGCATGTTACGCCAATCTTAAACTGAGTGGCTGGTTCAGTTGTTCCACAGGACAGTAAAGTGTAAAACACATTGCTGGGTGTTTGTAGCGTTACAATACAGGATAAATTCTCCTGCTTAATTAAAACCAGCAACAAAGAAAAGATTTATCCAATGCAGTAATGTGTGATAATTCTATAGTCTAAGAACTATTTAAAGCAAAAATTAACAACTTTATTTCTTAAAGTGTTACAGAGAATAATAATCGAACGAATATTTACAACTTCTTCCTCTAACCTATCTTTGACCCTCCCCCTCCAAATTACGAGTCCAATAAGACTCCTAATTAAGATTTACAAAATAAAACTTCTTATCACAAAACCAGGAAGCTTTCGGTTCTTCTCCATATTCCTGTCTTCTTTTCTTCTGGGGGATTCAGCTTCACTAGTTACTAATCAATGAATATACTTTTAAGAGAGCTATTTTTCAGGCAGTCTTTGCATGCTGGTAGCTTGGCAGCTCTGCTCTCAACTGTTCAATTTTCCACGGTCTTGTACCTCCAAACTATTAGATTGTGTCATTGGCTTTTAAGATTACCAATATATTACATTCAAACTTGATTGGAGGTGGGTCATTTGGGGTATAATTTAAACTGTTTGGCTGAATTTGTTTTTGTCTCAAGAAAATGAGCCAATCGAGTTGTTCAACCAAATGTTAAGGTATATCTACTTTTCAGAAGACTTGGTGCTGTCAGGTAGTTTAAAGGTGCAGTACACCCACATATTAATCAATGAAGTCACACGGAAACCTGACTAGGGAAGGTTGACACATTGAGTTACCTAAAGGACTTCAGGCAAGCAGATGGGTTTTTATCACAAATAATAATGGTTGCTTTTAAATTCCACCACTTTCCTTCATGAGATACCAACAGACTATTATTCTGTGGCTCTAGATTATGAGTCAATGGCTTGACCACCATAAACTGTCTTCCTGCACGTGCAGAGAACACGTCAAACATCCTCAAGAGCAATTATTTAGTGATGGACATGTGATTAGAAAGCACTTGAAACTGTTGCATCCATATTGAACAAAGGCAAAAATCATGGTTCATTCAGAACTTGCACTGAGACTGCAGACGAGATTGAGATTTCATGATGGTGGTTATGGACAGGCTTGGTTGATGGGGAGGACATGGATATGTAAATCTGTGAAGGACAAAATGGATTATGGAGTTTGAGAACATTCTGTGTCCTTCTAGCATATCAATGAGTAATTTATAAATAGTAGTTTGATAGTTATATTTTATAAGGAAATGATTTTTTTTTGTTTGGAACTGAAGACATTGACTTGCACTTTCCAAAATTTATATATCATGAGCAGAAATTCAGTTCAACCCGGTTTAGTAGACAAATATAATGACTTACCAGGAACACCAACTATTGCAAGGATGGGATAGTAACCACCTTGAATAATCCAAAGGATATCCTGGATCCGTGATACTAATGATATCCAAGGCCGAGAAAGCCAGTAAAGACCCCAGGATAAACTCCTGTCCATTGTTGGGAGATTCCAGTCTAATGTTCTCTGATTCGGATCCATTGTTGGAACATTCCAGTCTAAAGTTCTCAGATTCTAATCCACAGTTGGAACATTCCAGTCTAATGTTCTCAGATTCTGATTTCTCCTCTCCCTCTCTCTCGAGCTGCTGATCCCTGTTAGTGCTGTCAGTGATGTTCCTACTCACACTGTGGGATAGCACATTGAACAGAGCCCATTTATCTTTCAATGACGGAAACTCTTCACGTCATAATTAGGATCCACGGAGATTGTTATTAATCACAGTCACTGAACAAATAGCTCCAGCTAACCCCTTTAACCCCTTTGAATTCAATATTGATTTTATTAAAATTCAAAAGAACATTTAAAGTTTAGACATTTGGCATGCGATATGTGTGTGGGGGTGAACAGGAACAAATATTTGAGATGGTAGATTGATTGTATGTAATCATTCGATTTGCCTTAGGTATGGCAGGAATGGCAAAGGATTGTTAGAACTTAAACAATTTTCTCCGTTTATAAATCGAAACATACAGTCTGTAACTACTGATCAGTGATGTGATTATAATGTCAATAAAACATGTAGAGAACTTTTCTAGTCCATAATCTGACGGAAAATTGCCTATGACAACATGAGTGATAACAGACAAATGGCATGGATATGTTAACAGAGAATATGATGTGACACACAATTCAGATGGTTATTCAAGGATCAGAGACGGCAGGTGAGGGTCATGCTATTAATGTTATCGATGTCAATCAACTGTATTGAAGTAAATTTCACTGGATTTCAATTGCAGTGTGATTATGATATTGGGGCATGGCTGCTGAGACTGGAGAGAGGGAACATGATATTTGCCAGCCATCTGTATTGGAATTTTATTCCTCATAAATCATATGGAGATCAAATTCAAGGATACATCTCCAATGAGGAATGAGGAGAGCCAATATTAACCATATAACCAGAAGACATTGGAACAGAAATTTGGCCATTAGGCCCATTGAGCCTGCTCCGCCATTCCATGATGGCTGTTAAGCTTCTCAACCCAATTCTCCCACTTTCTACCTGTAATCCTTGATCCCCTTTATAGTCAAGAACCCATCTGTCTCACTCCTAAATATACTCAATGACCTGAACTCGACAGCCCTCTCTGGCAGTTAGTTCCATCGTTTCACCGCCTTCTGGCTGAAGAGGTTTCTTCTTATCTTTTTTTGGAAAGGTCTTCTCTTTACACTTGCCCGCCAGGGTACTAGTCTCTCCTACCATTGGATATATCTTCCCCAAATCCCTTCTGTCCAAGGTCATTTAGTATTCTGTAAGTTTCAGTTGACCTCCTAACATCCTTCTGAACTCTACCAAATACAGACCCAGAGCTCTCAAATATTTTTTATATGTTAAACTTTTATTTCCTGGCAGCATTCTCGGGAATCTCTTCCTAAAACGCTCCAGGACCAGTGAATCCTTCCTGAGATATGGGACCGAAAATTGCACGGAATTATCCAAACGTAGCATGACCAAAGCCTTGTAGAGCCTTAGAAGTACATCCCTGCTTTTATATCCAAGCCCTCTTGAAATAAATACCATCATTGTATTTGCCTCCCTAATTACTGACAACCTGTAAGTTTACCTTTCAAGACTTCTGGACTGGAACCCCCTAGTCTTTTTGCTCTTCAGATTTCTGAATTTGCTCGCTATTTCGAAAATAGTCCATGCCTCTATTCATCCTGGCAAAACACTTTCCCACATTGTACTCCATGTGCCATTTCTTTGCTCACTCTCCAAACCTGTGAAAGTCCTTCACCAGGTGAAAGTGAGGACCGCAGATGCTGGAGATCAGAGTCAAAAAGTGTGGTCATAGAAAAGCACAGTCTGGCTGGCAGCATCCGAGGATCAGGAGATTCGAAGTTTCAGGCATAAAGCCTTCATCAGGAATGTGGGATGGTCGGAAGTGGGCAGAGAAATAAATGGGAGGGGCTGGCGCTGGGAGGAAGGTAGCTTGGAAGGCGACAGCTAGATGAAGGTAGATGGTGATAGTGATATGTCAGAATGGAAGGTGGAGTGGATAGATGGGAAGGAAGATGGACAAGTAGGACAGTTCAAGAGAGCGGTACTCAGTTGGAGGGTTTGATCTGGGATAAGGTGGAGGGAGGGAAGATGAGGAAACTGGTGAAATTGTCCCTGATACTGTGTGTTTGCAGGATCACAAGGCAGAAGATGCGTTCTTCGTTCAGACTCAGGTAGAAAGAATCTGGCAATGGAGGAGGCCGAAAACTTGCAAGGCCTTGGCGGAGTCAGAGGGAGAATTGAAGTATTCTGCCACAGGGCAGTGGGGTTGTTGGATTTGGGTGTCCGAGAATGTTCCCTGAACCGTTCTGCAAGTTGACGTCCTGTCTCGCCAATGTAGTGGAGACCAGGAGAAATGGACAGACTAGATGAGGTGTTTGGATGCACAAGATGTTCTCTGCCTGATGTGGAAGGATCCATTGGGGCCATGGGTGAAGGTGAGGAGGGAGGTGTTGGCACAGCTTTCATACCTCTTGCAATGGCAAGGGAAGGTGCGGCGAGTGGAAGGCGGATTGGTGGGGCCACGTGTACCTAACGAGAGAGTTTGTGAGCGAATGGCCTCAGCAGTTTGATGATAGGAGTGGAAGGAAGTATATCTCTGGTGGTGGGGGCTGGCTGTTGGTGGCAGAAATGGCGGAGTATGATGCGTTGTATCCTGAGGTTGATGGGGTAGAAGGCGAGCACCAGAGAGGTTCCAATTTGTTGTCGTTAGAAGGGTGGAGGTCAAGGGCGGAGGTGTGCGAAGTTGAGGAAATGCGCTAGAGCACCTTCCTGCAGCCGAACCTCCTCTTCAATGCTACCTGTCCCACTATCTATCTTTGCACTATTTGAAAGCTTAGCCAGAATGCCCTCAGTTCCTTCATATTGATAATGAATGCACAAAGTGAAAAGTTGTGGTCCCATCACTGAGTCTTGTGAAACCCCACTTGTCACTGGTTGCCATCCTAAGAAGAACCCTTTGATCCCCAGTCTCTGCTTTCTGTCAGACAGCCAAACTTCTATCAATGCTAGCACCTTGCTACCAACACCATGGTCCCATATCTTTCACAACAGCCTCATGCATGGCACCTTGTCAAAGGATTCCTGAGGTGCAGATGAATAATATCCATCAGTTCTCTTTGATCTAATCTGCTCATTCCTCCCTCAACGTATCCTAGCCGGTTTGTCAGGCATGACCTCCCCTTGATGAAACATGCTGACTCAGTCCTATTTTACCAAAGACCTCCAAGTATTCAGAAATCCCATTCTTCACGATGGATTCCATGATGTTAGCCACAACCAAGGTTAGGCTAATCAGAGTGCAGTTTTCCATCTTCTGCCTAACGCCATTATTAAACGTGGTGTAATGTTAGCAATTATACAGCCACTTGGCCCTTTCGAGGTTTTAGTCATTCCTGAAAGATTACCACTTCCACCTACACTAACTCTTAAACTATCTCGCTTATAAGATTGTGGTGTAGTCCAACTGAACCAGGTGAGTTATCCACATTCAGGCCATTCCGTTTTCTAACATGTTCTTCTTGGTGATGGCCACCATATTCAGGACTCCGCTCTCACTCTCTTCAGTTCTTGGGAAATTACTCGTGTCTTCCACCGTGAAGACTGATGCAAATTTCCTCAGCTATTTCTTTGTTTCCCACTACTGTCTCTCCAGCATCATTTTCCAGTGGTCCATATTCACTTTTACCTCTCTTTTGCACTTTATATATCTAAAGAACCTCTTACAGTTTCCTTTATATTATTGGTTAGGTTAGCCCCATATTTAATCTTCTCCCTCCGTATTTATTTTTTTCTTGACTTCTGTTGGCCCAAATTCTCCAGTTCCCTCTGCCCTTCACCGCATTATACACTTGATCTTTTGCTTATATGCAATCCCTGACTTCCCTTGTCAGCCCTGGTTGCCTCATCCTCCCTGTACCATGTCTCTATTACTGAGCATAAATCTCTGCAGTGTCTCCTGAATTAACCTTGGAATCTCCTGCCAGTGCTGTTCCCCTGTCTTTCCTGCTAGACCGCTGTCCCGGTCAATTCTACCCAGCTTCTCCCTTCTGCCTCTCCAGTTGCCTTTATTCAGCTGAAATACTGTTAACTCTGATTCTTTTTTCTCTCTCAAATTGCAGAATAAATTCAACCATGTTCTGATCACTGCTTCTGAAGTTTTCCTTCATCTTAAACTCCCTTATCTAGCCTGTTTCATTAAATCCAGTGTCATCTCTTCCCGAGTGGGCTCCACCACATGATACTCCAAAAAGCCATCCTGTAGTCATTTTATCAAATTCCTTTTCTTGCGATTCACTACCAAGCTGGTTTCCGATTCCACTTGCATATTGAAATTCCACATGATCAATATAAATTTGCCTTTCCTACAGATCTTTACTGTCAGCTGGTGCATCTTGTACCCCTGCTCCTGACTACTCTTTGGAGGTCTGTGCAAGTCTCCAACTGTGATTGTCTTTCCTTAGTGGTTCCTCAATTCTACTCACGCAAAATCTACACCATCTGACCTTCCTTTATTTCTTACTATTGATTTAATTTCATTTCTTATTAATAATAAAAATCCACTCCCTCTGCCACCTATCTTTTTGATAGGAAAAATGTCTTTGAATATCCTGATCCCTTGCAGCCACTTCTCTGTGTATGCCCATCACGTCATACCTACCAATTTCAATCTGTGCCACAAGCTCATTTACCCTATTCCATATACTGCATGCATTCAGACAGAACTCCTTCAATTTTGTATTAACGGTTCCTCTTCTCGTTGTCATTTGTTTGTCCAGTGTGCTTGAAGTTTGATTGCTTACACTTTCCATACACTGTCCTATTTGCATCTGTGCTGGAGATTTTAATAACCTCTCCTGATCTCTCTATTCTTACCTCCTCTTTTCTAATTAAACCCTATAACTGCATCCCCACCGCGCACTCACTCACACTCCTAATCAGTTTAAAGCTCTGTCTACAGCCTTAGTTAGGATTCACTCGGACTCTGGCCGCAGCACGGTTCAGACGAAAACTGTCCCATCCAACAGGTCCTTTCTTTCTCAATAATAAAATGTGTTTATTCAACACAAAATACGGGGACCAAAAACAAGCATTTCTGCACATACAAAAACATGAAAACTACAAAGAGACAAGTTTGTTAAAATACACTTACGATGTGGAGCTATATGAATTGAAATGTGAATTACAAAACCATGGACGAGGTGTTCAAACTTTATTGGTCATTATTTGAGCCACAGCTGAGATGTTGATTTCCCTCCTGTCAGTGATCCCCCTCACTGAGATTCTCTCGCCCTGTCTCTCACACAGTTTTTTGGGGGACTAAAACTTCCTGTTGGCCTAGAATATTTAAATTAATTCACGTTCTCCCTGGAACCAATCTATTGTTCTTTTGGATCCTGCTCAGCCGTTAGCACCCCGGCTCTGTGATATTATTGGTGATAAATGATCTGGGATGATAGCATTGTGCTCACTGGGTACGGCACCAGACAAAGGGCTTGCAGTCTGTGGGAGTTTCTAAATATAATTTCTGTGTATTTCTCCTCACGCTGTCTTCTGATCTAACTTTACAGTCATCTGACACCCCTTGTTCTCACTCACTCTGTCACTCCAAATTCTCTCCATTCCTTTTATCTCTCTTCACTCCCTTTTTCTCTGTTATGTTTTCTCTCTCTCACGCACACACACAGACACACACACTCTGTTCTCTCTGTTTTCAAATGGTGATGGTGGAGAGCTCGGTGTACAATGGGCTAAACGGCCTCCTTCAGTGCTCTATTAATTTTGAAGCTCTCTGACCCACAATGAAGACTTTAGGTGCCTGGAGAGACAAGCCGGTCCTGCGAAGGACACGGTGAAGCATCATCCTTTATCTCTTCCTGTTGTCTGATATGCAGCGGCCTTGAAATATCTGTTCAAACAAAATAGATTGAAATTCGAGCAGTCGGGAGGACGTTCACCAGATGATTTTGCTGTCAGGATTTAGCAAGCAGTTCCAACGTACAAAATGTGGATTTGCCTGATGGCAGCTCTTCCCTGTTGTGCTTCTGTGCGCCGAGCTGGGAATTTGCGTTGCAGCCGTTTCGTCCCCTGTCTAGGTGACATCCTTAGTGCTTGGGAGCCTCCTGTGAAGCGCTTCTGTGATGTTTCCTCCGGCATTTATAGTGATTTGTATTTGCCGCTTCGGGTTGTCAGTTCCAGCTGTCCGCTGCAGTGGCCGGTAAATTGTGTCCAGGTCAATGTGCTTATTGATTGAATCTGTGGATGAATGCCATGCCTATAGGAATTCCCTGGCTGTTCTCTGTTTGGCTTGTCCTATAATAGTAGTGTTGTCCCAGTCGAACTCATTTTGCTTGTCATCTGCGTGTGTGGCTACGAAGGATAGCTGGTCGTGTCGTTTCGTGGCTAGTTGGTGTTCATGGATGCAGATCGTTAGCTGTCTTCCTGTTTGTCCTATGTAGTGTTTTGTGCAGTCCTTGCATGGGAGTTTGTACACTACGTTGGTTTTACTCATGCTGTGTATCCGGTCCTTCGTCCTGGTGAGTTGTTGTCTGAGAGTGGCCTTGGTTCATGTGCTGTTAAAAGTCCTCGTGGTCGCAGTAGTGTGGCTGTCCGTTCAGAAGTATTCTTGATGTAAGGTAGCCCTTCGGGTTGGGGCATGTCCTCATTCCATTGTATTTCCCTTAGGCATCTGTTGATGGAATTGCGGGGGTATCTGTTATTGGCGAATACATTGTATTGGTGTTCTTCTTCCTCTTTTTGCAGTTCTGGTGCACTGCAGTGTGTTGTGGCCTTTTCGAACAGTGTCTTGATGCAACTTCTTTTATGTGTGTTGGCGTGGTTGCTTTCATCGTTTAGGACTTGGTCTGTGTGCGTGTCTTTCCTGTATATTTTTGTGGTGAATTCTCCGTTCGGAGTTCTCTGTACCATCACGTCTCGGAATGGGCATTGGTTGTCCTTTTCTTCCTCTTGAGTGAATCGGATTCCTGTGTGTGTGGCGTTGATGATCTGGTGTGTTTTTAATGATTAAAAAGGTGTCATCCACATATCTGACTCAGAGTTTGGATTGAATTTGCGGTAAGACTGTTTGTTCTAATCTTTACATTACCGCTTCTGCTATGATTCCAGAGTTGGATGAGCTAATGGGTGTGCCGCTGATTTGTTCACATATTTGGTTGTTGAATGTGAAGTGTGTTGTGAGGCACAGGTCCAGTAGTCGTCTTTGTAGATAGGTTCCCCGACTTATTGTCATGTTCTGTATGTCCATCAGGTTGGCTATTGTTTCCCTGACTCGGGATTTGTCGATAGAGGTGAACAGTGCCGTTACACCGAATGAGACCATAGTTTCTTCCTTGTCATTGTGTTTATCTCTGATGATGTCCAGGAATTCCTGTGTTGACTGTATAGAGTGTCTGGATCCGCTGATCCGGTGTTTCAGTTTCAGCTGTAGTTCTTTAGCCAGTTTGTGTGACGGTGTCCCTGGTAGTGATACTATGGGTCTGAGTGGGATGTCTGGTTTATGCACTTTAGATAGTCCATAGAATCTGGCGGTATTGTTGCTTTTAGATTTCATTCTCTGTAAATCAAGCCTGATTATTTTTCAGTTTTTTTTGTAGGTTCCTCAGTGTGTTGTTTATCCTATTGCTGAACTGTGGGGTGAAGTAGAACTCCCTCTTTTGGTAGGTGTTGGGATCTGCTCTGATTTGTACAGGATGACCGTCATTCTGCCTTTATCTGCTGATAGTATCATTATGTTCTTATCGTTTCTTAGTGATTTTAGAGCTTCCCTCTCCTTGTTGTTGAGGTTATGTGTTTGTCTTTACCTTGTTGTCAGCGGTACGATACTTTGTCTCACTGTTTGTTGTATCTCTTCTGTCAGTCCATTGTTTCTGAGTGTGCATTCTAGTGCTGCTAGGAAATCAGCTGTCTTGGTGTCCCTGTGGTTGTAGTTGAGTCTCTTGGGCAGTATTGTTCTTTCCGTGTCTGTGAGCTATCTGTGGGAAAGGTTTTCTAACCCAGGAGTGCTTTGTGGTGTCCTCTCTGTTGTGTGTTAGTTTGGCCATTTTGTTTTTCTTTTAGTGCCGTTTTTTGCGGTGTGTGGTTCTGTTCTGTCCTATGGTGACGGCCTGTTCTATGGTCCGGGTCCATTCCTGATTGGTGGTTTTTAAAATTAACGATTTTTGGCGCTCAATTTCTTGTCTGTAATTGTGTAGTCTGTTGTGTGCGTCTGAGAATACACACCGGTTCATCAACGCCACACTCACAGGAATCCAATTCACGAGAGAGGAAGAAAAGGACAACCAACTCCCATTCCTAGATGTGATGGTACAGAGTACACCGACCGGAGAATTCACCACAAACATATACAGGAAAGCCACACACACAGACCAAGTCCTAAACGACGAAAACAACCACCACAACACACACTAAAGAAGTTGCATCAAGACACTGTTCAAAACGGCCTCAAAACACTGCAGTGCACCCGAACTGCAAAGAGAGGAAGAAGAACACCTATGCAATGTATTCGCCAAAAACGGATACCCCTGCGAAATAGAACGGAATGAGGACATGCCACAACCCAAAGGACTAGCCACACTACCATACATCAAAAACATTTCTGTACTGACAGCCTGACTACTGCGACCACTTGGACTCATAACAGTCCACAAACCACAGCCACTCTCAGACAACTCACCAGGACGAAGGACCCGATACCCAGCATGAGCAAAACCAATGTAGTGTACAAAATCGCATGCAAGGACTGCACAAAACACTACATAGCACAAACAGGAAGACAGCTAACGGTCTGCATCCATGAACACCAACTAGCCAGGAAACGACAAGACCAGCTATCCTGAGTAGCCACACACTCAGATGAAAAGCAACATGAGTTCGACTGGGACAACACTACTACTATAGGACAAGCCAAACAGAGAACAGCCAGGGAATTCCTATAGGCATGGCATTCATCCACAGATTCAATCAATAAGCACATCGACCTGGACCCAATATACCGGCCACTGCAGCGGACAGCTGGAAGTGACAACCGGAAGCGGCAGATACAAGTCACTATAAATGCCGGAGGAAACATCACAGAAGCGCTTCACAGGAGGCACCCAAGTTCTGAGGATGTCACCGAGACAGGGGACGAAATGTCTGCAACACAAATTCCCAGCTCGGCGAACAGAACCACAACACCAAGACAATACAGCAGGCTGGTGAGCCTGGTAGCTCTGGTTGAGGGGAAGCACTGCTGAGGGCAGGGTAAGGCAAGACAATAATTCTGTGAGCATTCAAGTCAATTCAAAGTGAGTGCGTACAAACACCGAGTGAGCAGCCCAGAGGGACAGTCTATGAGCTTGCTGGGTGTCCCTGAGCACAGTGTCCTTGCATCAGCATTGCACTGAGAGTTGTCAGTGCACCCTGAGCTGCAGCATTGATTTAAGAAAGTGTACTGTCAATGGGTCGGAGATGTGCTGGGATGGCATAATAAGGCTGGCATGTGACAGATGCCAGCACAGGTGGGTGTGGAGTACACGTAGCTTCTGTCTGTGCAGTGTCCCCCAAGACGCTGGTGTCCAAGATAGACGGCCGTCGGAGCGAGGGGCGAGATGGAGTCACCAGTTACCAGCTCTGACTTTCACGTCCAATTGTCCATATTGAGTTTCCCTACTGTGGGAGGGAGGGTATGAAGCTGCAAGTTGATGAGGAGAGATCCACTGAATGTGGCTGTTGATCATCAGTCATCATTCAGTCAACATCTTGTCACTCCCGCGCTCGAATCTTGTTTTAGAGAACAGTCCAGCACAGGAACAGGTCCTTCAGCGCAGCAAGCCCGCGCTGACACATGATGCCGTTCTAAAGTTAAAACGAAACTTTTTGCTCTGACACCCTCTATGTCATTCTGTTCCCTACTTACTCATATTTGTGCCAAGATCCCTCTTAAACCTTGCTATATTAGCTCCTTCCCCTCTATCAGTGCATTCCAGGCATTTACACATCCTGTCTGGAAAAGCAAAGAAAAAACCTTGCCGATCATATCTCCTGAACTTTCTGCCTTTTACCTAAAACCTACGGGCATGAGTAATTGATATTTCTACTTTGGGAAAAAAAAAAGCTTCTAACTGTCCTTCTATTTATGCCTCTGATAATTTTGTAAGTATCTATCAGGTAGCCCTATAGCCAATGATGCCCAGGTGCACACAAACCAGGTCTGTTCAATTTCTCCTTCTGGCTAATACCCTCCAAACAAGACAACATCCTGGTAAAACATTTCCATACCCTCTCTAACACTTCCACATCATTCTGCCGGTGTGGCAACCAGTCATGTACAAAATATTCTAAATGTGCCCGAAAAACGTTTCTCTACATCTGCAATATGACCTGCTAATTTTCACACTGCATGCTCCGATGCATGTCTGCAAGTTTGCCATCAGTCTTCTTGATCACCCTATCCACCCGTGTTACCACTTTCCGGGAACTGTGGAGCTGTACACCAAGATCCCTTCGGATGTTGATGCGGCCAGTAGTTTTTCCATCCACTTTATACCTATCTCCTACATTAGACCTTCTAAAACGCACCACGTTGCAACTGCCCAGATAAAGTTATATCTGCGTTTTCTCTGTCCATGCCTGCAGCTGACCTACATCCTGCTGTATTCTCTGGCAATCATCCTCACAATCTGCAACTCCGCAAATCTATTTACAGATCTCAAGTCACGAAAACACTGTTCCACCAGGACTCTGTCTTCTATGGCCAAGCAGTTCTCTATCCATCTCACTAACTGACCGCTGATCCCATTTCACTTCACCTTCTGTAAGAGCATGCCATAAGGAACTATATCAAAGGCCTTGCTAAGTTCCAAACGGCCAACGTCCAACCTCATGCCCTCATCAATCAATTTTGTCCCCTCCTCAAAATAATCAATCAAGTTTGTGAGACAGGGCTGAAGGGCCTGTTCCTGTGCTGGACTGTTCTTTAAAACAAGATTTCAGCGCGGGAGTGACAAGATGTTGACTGAATGATGACTGATGATCAACAGCCCCACACTATATATAAGCGCGCAGCTCCGAGCCTTCGGCCTCACTCTCTCGGCGGACCAAGTAACGGCTGTCTGGTGGTGTTTTTGAACTCGCGGGGTAAGTCCAGTTCGTGTTTTTTGTCAAACAGCTAAAAGTTTTAAAGTTTTTTTTTAAGCGCCGAGCCGACCCGGAAGCTGGTGCCGCGCTAGGTTATCTGGGTAGGGTTTTTTTCTTATATAAGCGCGCAGGCGAGGAACCCGAGGCACTACAGGGGTAGAGCCTCCCACCCGCCCTCCTCTTCTAACCTAATAATAAGACCCGTTGTGGCAAGCAGGTAAGTGCTGCATTTTGCTTGTTTGTTTCTTTAGATTTAGTTTTAAAGCTTACTTTTTAGAGGGATGGCAGTGCAATGTTCCTCTTGCAACATGTATGAGGTGAGGGAAGCCATTAGCATCCCTGCTGATTACACTTGCAAGAAGTGCATCCATCTCCAGCTCCTCCAAGACCGTGTTAGGGAACTGGAGCTGGAGTTGGATGAACTACGGATCATTCGGGAGGCAGAGGTGGTCATAGATCAGAGCTTTAGGGAAGTAGTTACACCGAAAGTTATAGACAGATGGGTGACAGTGAGGGGGAGTGGGAGGAACCAGCCAGTGCAGGGACCCCCTGCGGTCATTCCCCTCAAGAACAAGTATACCGTTTTGGATACTTGTGGGGGGGATGGCTTATCAGGGGTAAGCAACGAGGTTCAGGCCTCTGGCACGGAGCCTGGCCCCGTTGCTCAGAAGGGAAGGGTGGAGAAACTTAGAGCGATAGTTCTTGGGGACTCAATAGTGAGGGGCACAGATAGGTGGTTTTGTTGGGGCGACAGAGACTCACGATTGGTATGTTGCCTCCCAGGTGCAAGGGTACGTGATGTCTCTGATCGTGTTTTCCGGGTCCTTAAGGGGGAGGGGGAGCAGCCCCAGATCGCGGTTCACGTTGGCACCAACGACATAGGTAGGAAGAGGGGTGAGGATGTCAGGCAGGCTTTCAGGGAGCTAGGTTGGAAGCTCAGAGCTAGAACAAACAGAGTTGTTGTCTCTGGTTTGTTACCCGTGCCACGTGATAGAAAGTCGAGGAATAGGGAGAGAGAGCAGTTAAATGCGTGGCTACAGGGATGTTGCAGGAGGGAGGGATTCCGGTTTCTGGACAACTGGGGTTCTTTCTGGGGAAGGTGGGACCTCTATAAACAGGATGGTCTACACCTGAACCTGAGGGGCACCAGTATCCTTGGGGGGAGGTTTGCTAGTGCTCTTTGGGAGGGTTTAAACTAACTCTGCAGGGGCATGGGAACCTGGACTGTAGCTTCAGGGTACAGGACCTTGAGTGTAGGGAGGTTAGGAACAAGGCATCGATTTCGAAGGAGGGTGCCTGTAAACAGAAAGGTGGCTTGAAGTGTGTATACTTCAATGCCAGAAGTATAAGAAATAAGGTAGGTGAACTTGCAGCGTGGGTTTGTACCTGGGACTTCGATGTTGTGGCCATTACAGAGACGTGGGTAGAACAGGGGCAGGAATGGCTGTTGCAGGTTCCAGGGTTTAAATGTTTTAGTAGGGTCAGACATGGGGGTAAAAGAGGGGGAGTTGTGGCATTGCTTGTCAAGGATAGCATTACAGCGTTGGAAAGGACGATGGAGGAAGACTTGCCATCTGAGGTAGTTTGGGCTGAGGTTAGAAATAGGAAAGGTGAGGTCACCCTGTTAGGTGTTTTCTACAGGACTCCCAATAGTCCGAGAGAAGTAGAGGATAGTATTGCGAGGATGATTCAGGAGAAGAGTGAAAGTAGCAGGGTGGTTGTTATGGGGGACTTTAACTTCCCAGATATTGACTGGGAAAGCTATAGCTCGAGTTCATTAGATGGGTTGGTGTTTGTCCAATGTGTGCAGGAGGGTTTCCTGACACAATATGTAGACAGGCCAACAAGAGGTGAGGCTATACTGGATTTGATTCTAGGTAATGAACCAAGCCAGGTGTTAGACTTGGAGGTAGGTGAGCACTTCGGGGACAGTGACCACAACTCGGTGACTTTTACTTTAGTGATGGAGAGGGATAAGTGTGCACTGCAGGGCAAGAGCTATAGCTGGGGGTAGGGAAATTATGATGCGGTGCGGCATGACTTAGGATGCATGGATTGGAAAAACAGGCTTCAGGAGAAGAACACTAATGATATGTGGAGATTGTTCAAGGAACACCTATTGAGTGTCCTTGATAAGTATGTACCAGTCAGGCAGGGAGTAAAGGGTCTTGTGAGGGAGCCGTGGTTTAATAGGGAATTGGAATCCCTTGTGAAAGGGAAGAGGGTGGCCTATGTAAGGATGAGGCGTGAAGGTTCAGTTGGGGCGATTGAGAATTATAAGGTTGCCAGGAAGGATCTGAAGAGAGAGCTAAGAGCAGCGAGTAGGGGACATGAAAAGTCCTTAGTTGGTAGGATTAGGGAAAACACAAAGGCTTTCTATAGGTATGTCAGGAATAAAAGGATGACTAGGGTAGGTATCGGTCCAGTCAAGGATAGTAGTGGGAAGTTGTGCGTGGAGGCGGAGGAGATTGGTGAGACATTAAACCAAGACATTTCATCAGTATTCACTCAGGAACGGGACTCTGTTGCTGGTGTGAATACTGAGTCACAAATGATTAGAATGGATGGCCTTGCAGTATGTAGGGAGGAGGTTTTGGGAATACTGGAAAGGATGAAAATAGATAAGTCTCCTGGGCGTGATGGCATTTACCCTAGGATCCTCTGGGAAGCTAGGGAGGAGATAGCAGAGCCATTGGCCTTGATTTTTATGTCGTCATTGTCAACGGGAATAGTACCAGAAGACTGGAGGATAGCGAATGTGGTCCCCTTGTTCAAGAAGGGGAGTAGGGACAGCCCGAGTAACTATAGGCCAGTGAGTCTCACTTCTGTTGTGGGCAAAGTCTTAGAGAGAATTGTAAGGGATAAGATTTATGAACATCTGGATAGGAATAATGTGATCAAGGATAGTCAGCTTGGTTTTGTGAAGGGCAGGTCGTGCCTCACAAACCTTATTGAGTTCTTTGAGAAGGTGACTACGGAGGTGGATGAGGGTAAAGCAGTTGATGTGGTGTATATGGATTTTAGCAAGGCGTTCGTTAAGGTAACCCATGGTAGGCTAATGCAAAAACTACGGAGGTATGGCATTGAGGGTGCATTAGAGGTTTGGATTAGGAATTGGCTGGCTGGAAGGAGACAGAGGGTAGTAGTTGATGGACTAGGTTCATCTTGGAGTGCAGTTACTAGCGGTGTACCACAAGGATCTGTTTTGGGACCGTTGCTGTTTGTCATCTTATAAATGATCTAGAGCAGGGGCTTGAAAGCTGGGTGAGCAAGTTTGCGGATGACACAAAGGTCGGTGGAGTTGTGGACAGTGAAGAAGGATGTGGCAGGTTACAGCGGGATATAGATAGGTTGCAGAGCTGGGCAGAAAGGTGGCAGATGGAATTCAATGTAGCTAAGTGTGAAGTCATTCACTTTGGTAGGAGTAACAAGAAGATGGATTACTGGGCTAATGGTAGGCTACTTGGTAGTGTGGATGAGCAGAGGGATCTTTTTGTCCATGTACACAGATCTATGAAAGTTGCCACCCAGGTAAATAGTGCTGTGAAGAAGGCATATGGTGTACTGGGCTTTATTGGTAGAGGAATTGAGTTCCGGAGTCCTGAGGTCATGTTGCAGTTGTATAAGACTCTGGTGCGGCCTCATCTGGAGTACTGTGTGCAGTTTTGGTCGCCATACTATAGGAAGGATGTGGAGGCATTGGAACGAGTGCAGAGGAGGTTTACCAGGATGTTGCCTGAGTTGGTAGGAAGATCGTATGAGGAAAGGCTGAGGCACTTGGGCCTGTTCTCATTGGAGAAAAGAAGGTTTAGGGGAGATTTGATAGAGGTGTATAAGATGATTAGGGGTTTAGATAGGGTAGACACCGAGAACCTTTTACCGCTAATGGAGTCAGCTGTTACTAGGGGACACAGCTTTAACTTAAGTGGTGTTAGGTATAGGACAGATGTTAGGGGTAGATTCTTTACGCAGCGGGTTGTGAGTTCATGGAATGCCCTGCCAGTAGCAGTGGTGAACTCTCCCTCTTTATGGTCATTTAAGCGGGCATTGGATAGGCATATGGAAGTTATTGGGCTAGTGTAGGTTTGGTAGGATTTGGTCGGCGCAACATCGAGGGCCGAAGGGCCTGTACTGCGCTGTATTTTTCTGTGTTTTTCTATGTTCTACATACTCCCATAACACTGTATCTGAGTCTCTCGCCCTCTGTCTATTTCCCAAATCCCTTCCATTAGCTGCTATTTAAACTGTTGGTATTTAACCCCTGACATCCAATTTTCATTGTCCAGTTTTGATTAGAATAACTGTTCCATATCTTCCTCTTGTCTTGAATGTTGGTCACCCGAGAGCATTATCTTCCAACATTAAGAAGTTTAGAAACAATATTCAAGATACATAGCTTGCATTTTCTTTGACTTCACAGTAACCTGCCCTGTGCACAATGTTGGATAGTGGGGTTTCAGCAGTTTTCAGGCACATCTTTGTAACTTGATCTGTGCGTATCCATTGAAGGCCTGTATTAATCACTCGCTGCTGATCGTGTGCTCAGTAACACGAGGAATCCTCTCAACTGTCACTGATTAAGACCAAGCTTCTTATTTGCATTTAAGTGTCATTTGACTTCATTCTAGTTTTGGTACATTTGTGGAAATGTTGAGGACGGTTTCCTGGAGGCTGTGCTTTAAGCTGCTGTTGGACATTCATGAAGACCAGGCGCTTTGCTGACCTACACTGCGTGGGTCATGGAGGCTGTGGTTAGGGCATCTGGGTCTGCAACATGAACAACGAATGGAGCAGAGGCTGGAGAGAGGGGAATGAGGAAATCACAATCAGATCAGCCGTGGTCTTAGAGAATGTTGCAGCAGGATGCAATGGCTCACTCATGTAACTTATTCGGATATTTCTGTCAGTAACAAGACAATTCCCCTTCTCTTCCAGTGACACATACTAATGGGGCGTGAGTCACCTCCTTGTATTCCTGCGTAACAGCATCCTGGGGCCTCACTGGCCCCTGATTTCCCCCTGTCCCAGTCTCGAGCAGTTGAATGACTGTCTCCTGTTCCTGTGTCCCAGTATCGAGCAGTTGAATGACTGCCTCCAGTTTCTGTGCTGTTCCTGAAGAAGGGCTCATGCCCGAAATGTTGACTCTCCTGCTCCTTGGATGCTGCCTGACCTGCTGCACTTTTCCAGCAACACATTTTCAGTCCTGTTCCTGTGTCCCAGTCTCGAGCAGTTGAGTGACTCCCTCCTGTTCCTGTGTCCCAGTCTCGAGCAGTTGAGTGACTGCCTCCTGTTCCTGTGTTCCAGTCTCGAGCAGTTGAATGACTCCCTCTTGTTCCTGTGTCCCAAACTTGAGCAGTTGAGTCTCTGCCTCCTGTTCCTGTATCTCAGTCTCGAGCAGTTGAGTGACTCTCTCCTGTTTGTGTGTCCCAGTCTAGAGCAGTTGAGTGACTGTCTCCTGCTCCTGTGTCCCAATCTCGATCAGTTGAGTGACTCTCTCATAGTCTGGCGTCCCAGACTCGAGCAGTTGCATGACTGCCGCCTGTTTCTATGTCCCAGTATCGAGCAGTTGATTGACTCTCTCCTGTTCCTGTGTCCCATTCTAGAACAGATGAGTGACTCCCTCCTGTTCCTGTGTCCCATTCTAGAGCAGTTGAGTGACTGCGTCCTGTTCCTGTGTCCCAGTATCGAGCCGTTGAGTGACTCTCTCCTGTTTGTGTGTCCCAGTCTAGAGCAGTTGAGTGACTCTCTCATATTCTGGTGTTCCAGACTCGAGCAGTTGCATGACTGCCTCCTATTCCTGTGTCCCAGTCTTGAGCAGTTGAGTGACTGCCTCCTGTTTTTCCACGTTTCGGAGAAGCAATTTCAATGCTCTGAATAATGTCTCAAGGTTCTGGAAGGACTTGATATCAGGTCATTTCAATGTGGAAGCAGCATTACAAAAACGTATCTAGAAACCTCCCTAACAGACATGTTTTGAAGCTGGTCTGTTATTTTATCCCTGTCCCCTAAAGAAACAGGACAAAACATATATAATCCAGCAGTGATCCAACAATGCTCTCACATACAGGGAAGAAAGATTAAAAAGATTGTAAGATTTATAATCGATCTCTCAGCAAATCTTATCGATTGCATTCAAACTGAGTAGATTCTCCCTTTCATTGTGATATGTAACATGATGGATGGAATTGGTTAACTGAATCTGTTTGTTTGGTGATTGTGATTAATGTCAGTCTCCGTGAATTATAATTATCCCACTGGAGGGTGTCCATCTTTTAATGATAAATGAGCTCTGTTCAATATGTCATCTCATGGTATGAGTGGGAGCAACACGGACAGCACTAACAGGGATCAGCCGCTCCAGAGAGAAGGGGAAGAAAGATCAGAATCTGAGCGCATTAAACTGGAATGTTTCAACAATGGATTAGAATCTGAAAATAATAAACTGGAATGTTCCAACAATAGACAGGAGTTTATCCAGTGATGTTTCAATTCTTTCTCCATATTATTGGTGGCCATTATCATCGCGGATCAAATATGCACTTTACGTTATTCTATATTTTTATTATCCTATCCTGGCTATTGTGTGTCCCTGGTAAGTTTCAATTTCCATTTATTATTTGCATTAACAATGTGCGACTACATTACTCTTCGTTTCAATTACTTTACTCTGTAAACATTCACTCTCCAAACGACCAGGAACAACAACAGTGAACTTCTTTCATTCTTTCTCTCCTTCTTTCGTTCTGACACTGCGCCTTGTGGGGTGAACTACTCAATTTCAACTATGAACCAGGATTCATTGTATCACTGCACTTGCTATTTAAATATTGAAAGCTTGGAGAACACTATCTACTGTTCTGGATACATATTCCATTTCCTTCCTCTGACTCCACCTCACCCCTGGTCAATAACTGAGACTGAAACAGATGAGCCACATCTTTGGTGATCCTTTTAGCCACGAGCTGATTACATACACCATATCCTGACCATTTCTTATTTTAACAATCAACACCTGCAGAATATACTTCACTGGTTCACCCCATCTGCTACTTTAACTGTGAACTATAAAATACAGTCTTAATGAAGCCAATAATCTGCTGCTGACTCTCCCAGCTTCAAACCTGCCAAAGCTAATCTGAGTCTGATACTCCATGGCTTGTATCTAAACACAGACCCAAATCCCAGCATTCCTGTACGGATTTATTTTTGGTTCTGGCAATGCCTTTCCTTTAATATTCACAAGCACGTTGTCACCTCTGTCTATGACACTGTTCTCAGTCTCCCTCTCTTAATTACACAAACCCTTGTCAGTTGTTCACATTTAATCTGATTTCCTCCATGTCTGTCCTCTCTCAAACAACAATTGTCATATCTACTGTCGACAATACACACACCCACACACACATATGCGCACACGCACACACACAAAATCTCACGCCTTATACTGGTGCAGTGAAGATACAGAACCGTCCATTTGTCACTCACTGCATGGGTTGCAGAACTTCCCGTGCAAGCCTTATATGCAGTGCACGTATAGTAGCAATATACTGGCAAAGATTTGCCAGGCTCCCCATGCCGGGCAGGTATTCGAGTTTATCATGTAGTCCACTTGCATGGTCTGCACAGCTCTTCAATCTGGCTGGTACCTTGTCCGAGTTTATGATGTCTGGGATGGTTCTGTGAGGCAGATTCAGAATTTGATCAGATTTCAACTGATCTGGCAATAATTTTACAATAATCTAGCTATAATGAATGCTTCCATTCTTGTGATTGGACCAATCATTGCCTGACTTCTCCAATTACTCCCACTCTCCTGTCTCCTTATCCATATTTTCATAACACGTTATCAGTTAATTTATTGTTTGTTTTTCTGTACCTTTCCCTGGTGTTGTTTTGTGGTTCCCAAATGTATCGAGTGTTGGTATTGTGAAGCTCAGAAACAATGAAATGGTATGTGGGGGGCTGTTGTTCCATGTTGTGTAGTGGGGTCCAGCAGCTTTGAGACATGCCTTTGAAAGTTGGTCTGTGCCTGTCCACTGAAAGCCTGTTTGTCCCTCTCAGATGATCGTGTGGTCAATAACATGAGGAGGCCCCTCGGGTATTATTGTAAAGGACCAGGCGTCTAACTTGTAGTTGAGGGGTTCTGAATGACTCCTGTTACTGAAACGTTATTGGAGATACTGGGGATGGTTTCCTGGAGGTTGTGCTGTGAGCTGCCTCAGACAATCAGGGAGACCTGAGGATTTGGTGACCCAACTCTGGGAGTGTAGTGATAGCATCTGGGTCTGTAACATGAACAACAAATGGAGCAGAGGCTGCAGAGAGGGGAAGCTCTGAAACCATGGTGTGAGTGTGTGTGGGGAAGTGGATCTGCCAAATCTGTCTCTGTTTTAACAAGGATACATGCACTCTCTCGCTCTCCCCCTTAAGTACACCCAGGCACTCTCTCCCTCTCCTCGCCGCACACAAACACACTCCCCCTCTCTCACATGCACACACACACTTCCCTCTCTCACACGCAGGCACACCCTGTCCCTCTCCCCCTCATGCAGACACTCCACCTCGCTCTCAAATACACATATCCACGTATACGCAAACACACATGCACACGCACGCACGCGCACACATAAATCTGGGCTGAATTTGCATTTGACAATTTGTATTTGCAAATATATTATATTTTGTCAAAAATATACGATGCGGTATTTTATAAACTCCTACTTTGGACATAAACCCAGACTGACTCCAGGGGAAGACAGAGACAGACTCCAAACAAGACCTCACCATAAAATATATTGCCTGACCGGAGGGGTCACCTCCTTTACGTCGATAATACCTTAAAGAGTCTCCAGGCAGTGACTTGAAATAAATTCTCTTATTTGCCTACTAATCAATCAAAACCTTCACCTCGATTCTAACCGATTAAAGATTTAGGAGCCGTCTTCGATGTGTTCAATTCATGCACATAAGTTGTACAACCTTTTAGTCTTTCCTCATAAATTCTGTTTCTAAGATCTTCTCTCTCTAACACCTGATGAAGGAGCAGCGCTATGGAATCTTGTGTTTTTAAATAAACCCGTTGACTATAACCTGGTGCCGTGTGATGTTTGACTTTGTCCAACCCAGTCGAAAGCCAGCACTTCCATGTCATGGTTTTACTGGTTAGCCAATATTTTCTCCAAGCAAATAAATTTTCCTAACCCCATGTGCTCTTGTATTTGATATTAATCTTTTGTCAGGCACTTTATGCATTATCTTCTGAAAGTCCAGATATAATACATCATTCAGATTCCCTTTGTTCACCTTGCTTGTCGCATTTTAAAAAAAAAGTTCGACAAATCATTCAAACATGATTTACTCTTAATAAAACCATGTCGACTGTGATGGATTGTGATTTTACTTTGAAAGTCTCCAGTTAATTTCTTAATATCAGAAATGAACAATGTGCCTTCACTCCCAATCGTTTACTCAAAACCTTTCATTCCCGAGTGAAGTTGGTTACGGTCTGTGTGAAGTTTGCACATTCTCCCTGTGCCTGCAAGTGTTACCATCGGGTACTCCAGTTTCTTCCCTCAGTCCCAAGTTGTGCATGTTAAGTGGATTAGTCATGGAAAATTTTTGGTGCGCAGAGATTGTGCTGGGGGGATTGGGGTTTGTGTGGGGTGGTTTTCAACGTATCAGTGTGGAGTCGATGGGTCAAATGGCCTGTTTCTGCACTACAGTGATTCTATGAATAACACGTTTGTTGCAGAAATCATTTGAGGTAAGAATCTGAGTTAATTCCAATGTCGTTTCCTCAATGAGGAGGTGAAAGCTAAGCACATTAACCCAGATGTGACCTCACTAACTTCATGTACAGCAGCAGCAACACATTACCAGCCTGCTGTAATGTTCCCACTAAGGTTAGAGCAGGCTCAGCTGTCTGGGGGAATACACAGCATTGTAGAACTGGTGTGTTGACCTTCATTTCAAAGGGATTTGAGTCCAGGAGTAGGTGGGTCTTACTACAGCCGTACATGGCCTTGATGAAACCCAATCTCGAATATTATGCAATATTGTTTGCAGTTTCAGTCTCCTTACCACATAATCGGCAAAACTGACACGGAGGGAGTGCAGCGAAGAATGACCAGACTGATCTCTGGGATGACAGGCTTGTTGTGGGAGCAGAGTTGAGTTGACTGGGCCTGTGTTCCATAGGGTTTAGGAAAATGTGTGAACTATGTACATCAACGACAGGGCGAGGCAGTGTGGAAGCAAGGATGATAATTCCCCTGTCTGGGATGGCTAAAACCAGGGGCCACATCATTAGGTACAAACAGGCCAAAGTACATTGAGATTAGAATAAATGAACTCAGAGACTCGTGAACCTGGGGAATCCTCGACCATATTAGGCTGTGGAAGCCGAGGCGCTGAATATAAATAAGGATTTCTAGACACAAAGGAATGGGAATACAGCAGGAGTATGGTGTGGCGATAGACGATCAGCAATTTTACAGGTAGTTCTCCGATTATGCGGCAACTGCATTCCTGTGGAACACCATATTATAGAAAACGGAGCAAGATAAATAAGGGGACCAATTCGAAAAAAAGGAGAAGCGGCGACCCTCCAATAATATCAGTAAAAATCAAAACAAAAACAATAGTTAGCCTAACACAAACGATAGCAAAGTCTACACAAATCTTTAAAACATACATTGTAATGAATTAGTACAGTAAATGTAACAAATTAATACTATGGTCATGGACTACAGCACTGTACCTTTCACCAAGCTCTTCACCAGAAAGCGCGTGAGCTGACTGACCACGTGATGCCGACGCAGAATTCCAGTTCTCTCCAAGATTCTACCCCCCTCACCCCCCGTTTGAAATAAAGTTCCTTTTAAATGTAGACTACACATCCCACTTTAAAGCTGGTGCCTGAGATGGAATCACGTCAGAGTGAGCAGGAGCTCATTTTATGAAGAAAGGTGTGCAATGAAGGATGCTCAGTGTGTTGAATGACCGACCCATTTCCTGATGTTTCTGTGCAGTCTGTGGAAAAGCTCTGTAAATGTTGCCACCAGTTCTCAGATGTTAGGAAGGAAGCCTCTGCTGGATCAACAGGATTGTATTTCCCGTTCTGATACTGAGGCTGGGGCCGGATGTACTGTCCGGTTTTACCCTTCAAGACGTTGGATCAGTATGATATAATTGAGTGTCTTGCTTGTCCATTTCAGAGAGCATTGAATAATTTACCACATGTCTGTGCATCTGGAGTTACTTGTAGGCCAGACCAGGAAAGCACTGGAGATTCACTTCCTGAAAGTTCATTAGGGAAGGAAATTGATGTTTACAATCGACTTTTGCTTCAAGGTCACTATTACTGACACTAGATTTTAGATCTCGATATTTTATTAATTGTTTTTAACTTCCAACAGCTGCCAGAGCTTTAGCCTTATCTGGATTAGTAATCCAATGACATTTCCACAACAGCACCATCTTTACATGGGGACTAGCCAGAAACCACACTGAGCGGGTTATTTCTGTGCTCGTTACCAGCTCTGTTAAAAAGAACTCCCAACAATTTGCCTTTTGTGATGGGACTGATGGGATGGTAATTGGTCAGATTGTAATTATTCCTGTCTTAGGGAACTGGACATAGTTGAGTAATTTTCCACATTGCCAGGGAGATGTCAGAGGTGGAGCTGGAATGAAACAGCTTCCCCAGGGACACGGCCTGTTGTGCAGCACAAGATTTCAGTCCTACTGCAGGAATGGGGTAAGCCCCCTTTGCCTTTGTTGTATCTACCGTATTCATCTTTTTCTTTATGTCACGTACAACGAATCACATTGGTTGAAGACTGGCATCTGTGGTTCTGTGGGCATCATGGCGACAGTGAGGAGAATCATCAACTCAACACTTCTGGCTGAGGACGGTGAAGATCTTTGTCTTTTACACTGATTTAAGGGGCTATTCTGTTAAGTAGGATGGGGATGTTTGTGAAGTCCTCTCCTCCGTTGAGTTGTTTCATTGTCCATCGACATTTATGTCTGAATGTGGCAGGACTGCAGAGTTTCGATATGATCAGTTAGTCTCGGGATAATTTTGCCCTCTGTGTCAGATGTTAGTTCTGCTGTTTGGAATGTAACTAGTCAAGCGTGGTACCTTTAATGGGTTGTTATCAGGATTCGGTACGAATGGATCTGACCCTGACATGTTCACCCACACTCGTCACTGAACCATAGATTGGCTTGATGCTAATGGTAGACTGAGCGTTGGCCTCGGGAAAAAGTTACTTATTGTGATTGAATACAGTTCTGGTGCTGCTGTGATTCAACAGTACCACATGAATGCCCAGTTTGAGCTCCAATATGTACAATTCAATTCTACTGACTATCCCCCTGTTAACACCAAGACCCATTCACCCATCCGCCATGTACTTAGTGACCGAACCTGATTTCTGATGTGGTATCACTTCCATTTTCGTATTCTCATTCTGCTCAGGGTTCTCCCTGGTGTCACGCCTCCAATTTGTTACATTACTCAAGCCTTTAACATATTTATCGGAATCATATCCATAGAACATAGAAGATAGAACATAGAAAAATACAGTGCAGTATATGAGGGCGGCACGGTCGTTAGCAATGATGCCTCACAGCGCCTGAGACCCGGTTTCAGATCCCGACTCAGGCGACTGACTGTGTGGGGTTTGCACGTTCTCGCTGTGTCTGCGTGGGTTTCCTCCGGGTGCTCCGGTTGCCTCCCACAGTCCAAAAATGTGCGGGTCAGGTGAATTGGCAATGCTAAATTGCCCGTAGTATTAAGTAAGGGGTAAATGTAGGGGTATAAGTGGATTGCGCTTCGGCGGGTCGGTGTGGACTTGTTGGGCCGAAGGGCCTGTTTCCACACTGTAAGTCTAATCTATTCAAATCTACAGGCCCTTCGGCCCTCGATGTTGCGCCGACCGAAGCCTACCTAACTTACACTAGCCCAATAACCTCCATATGCTTATCCAATGCCCGCTTAAATGACCATAAAGAGGGAGAGTCCACCACTGCTACTGGCAGGGCATTCCATGAACTCACAACCCGCTGAGTAAAGAATCTACCCCTAACATCTGTCCTATACCTACCACCCCTTAATTTAAAGCTGTGTCCCCTAGTAACAGCTGACTCCATACACGGAAAAAGGTTCTCACTGTCAACCCTATCTAAACCCCTAATCATCTTGTACACCTCGATCAAATCTCCCCTAAACCTCCTTTTCTCCAATGTGAACAGCCCCAAGTGCCTCAGCCTTTCTTCATACCATCATCCTTCCATGCCAGGCAACATCCTGGTAAACCTCCTGTGCACCCGTTCCAATGCCTCCACATCCTTCCTATAGTATGGCGACCAAAACTGCACACAATACTCCAGATTAGGCCGCACCAGAGTCTTATATAACTGCAACATGACCTCAGGACTCCGGAACTCAATTCCTCTACCAATAAAAGCCAGTACACCACATGCCTTCTTCACAGCACTATTTAACTGGGTGGCAACTTTCATAGATCTGTGTACATGGACACCAACATCCCTCTGCTCATCCACACTCCCAAGTAGCCTACCATTAGCCCAGTAGTCCATCTTCTTGTTACTACTACCAAAGTGAATGACTTCACACTTAGCTACATTGAACTCCATTTGCCACCTTTCTGCCCAGCTCTGCAGCTTATCTATATCCCGCTGTAACCTGCCATATCCTTCTTCACTGTCCACAACTCCACCGACTTTCGTGTCATCCGCAAACTTGCTCACCCAGCCTTCAAGCCCCTCCTCTCGGTCATTTATAAAAATGACAAACAGTGATGGTCCCAAAACTGATCGTTGTGGAACACCGCTAGTAACTGCACTCCAATATGAACCTATACCATCAACTATTACCCTCTGTCTCCTTCCAGCCAGCCAATTCCTAATCCAAACCTCTAATCCACCCTCAATGCCATACCTCCGTAGTTTTTGCATTAGCCTGCCACAGGGTACCTTATCGAAAGCCTTGCTAAAATCCATATACACCACATCTACTGCTTTACCCTCGTCCACTTCCTTGGTCACCTTCTCAAAGAACTCAATTAGGTTTGTGAGGCACGATCTGCACTTCACAAAACCATGCTGACTATCCTTGATCACATTATTCCTATCCAGATGGTATTAAATCCTATCCCTTACAATTCTCTCTAAGACTTTGCCCACATTCCTGTAATGCCATCATCTGTGTTTGAAGTGAATGTCTTCCCATCTGTTTGTCTCCCTGATCATGATTAAGAGCTTTGTAGTCTCAGTGGTGCCACCCTTATGTATTTTCAGAACCAATGTATGTGTGCACCTTGTGTTATTGTTGACTTCCCTGTGTCAGGTGCTCTGTATCGGACGAGACGTTTGACCAGCTTTGACACATGCCTGTGGAACTTGTTCAAAAACAGAAATTGCTGAAAAAACTAAGCAGGACTGGCAGCATCTTGTGGAGCGAAAGCAGAGTTAATCTTTTGGGTGCAGTGACCCTTCCAGAATGCTCCTAATTTATCCAGCAATATTTGTATTTTTATTTCCAGTCTCCAGATTAATTCGTTTAATTGAAAATTTGTTCTGTGCCCATTCATTTCTGGAGAAAGTCAGCAGGTGTGGCGGCATCGGCAGAGACAAAGAAACATAGTTCACGTTTCAAGTCCAGTGTGACACTTCTTCAGAACTGAAATGGATTGTAAACTGAGCTTTTAAATCCTGTGACGGAGTTGGGGAGTAGGTGACGGGGAAATGAGAGTGTTGCAAAATATAAACGAGCTTTGAGGAGTGGTGAACGAGAAGGTGAGGTGAAATGGCTTTAAATTAAGATGTGAATGGGGGAAACGGCCTCTCTCCATTGAGTGCAAGGTAAAGAAGTCACAACCACACAAGATCATAGGGAGGCCAGGAGGGAGAATGCATGAAAAATGGAGAACAGTCATAATAAGGTCAGGCTCTGAAGTTATGGAATTGTATATTCACCCCTAAATGCTGTGATATACCAAAGTGTAAAGTGAGAGTTCTGTAAAGTGAGCTTGGGTTGTGCTGCATTGGAACACTGCAGCAGCCCAGGACTGAAATGGTAGCATGAAAGCAAGGTAGGTAATTGAAATGGGAGGCAGTTAGAGGGTCAGGGTCATTCCTATAAACAGAGTGGGAGTGTTCCTCAGAGCAATCTCTTCTTTGGTTCCCCCCAGTGTAAAGTAGACTGCATTCAAGCAGGAATGATAAGAGGCTGTTTGGAAAAGTACAAGTGAAATGCTGCTTCACCTGGAAGGTGTGATTGGGGTCTTGGACAGTGAGAGGGAAGAGGTGAATGGCCAAATGTTGCAGCTTCTGTAATTGCATGGGAAGGTGCCATGGGAGGAGTGGGGAAGTGTTCGGGATGATGGAGGGTGTCACAGAGGGAATGGTCCCTGTGAAATATTGAAAGTGGATGGGAGGGGAAGATGTGTTGATGGTGCTGTCCTGCTGGAGGTGGTGGAAGTGGCGTAGGATGATTCTGTGAATGTGCATTCGAGTGCAGTAGGAAGTGAGGACAAAGGGAGGTCAATCTTTATTCTAGGAAGGAGGGGACGGAGTAAGGGGAGAAGTGAGGGAGATGGGACAGTCACAGCTGAAGGATCGGTCCATCAGAGTTAGAGGATTTCTCGTTTGAGAGAAAAGGTGATAATGTATGAAGCTTCCCACTGGAATGTGCATGATCGAACAGAAATGAACGAGCCAGAGAAACAGTGAGAATGGCGTCACTCTCAGCTGATCCTGTGTTCAGCCACACACGGAGGTCCCCCCAAATGATTGAAAAGAGCAAGGCATTTCAATTGCAGTTTTATGTCTTATATCTGGTCAAAAACAGAATTTGAAAATAGACCCAGTTGAAGGTCAGTGGATGTGTGGGGGAGACATGTAAGCAGATACTTCATAACGCTCAGGAATGATGGACTCTGGTCAAAAAGAAGATGATATGAGGATGTGAGGATGAACCACCCATGATGCTTTTAGGTTGTGAAGGATAACTAATCAATCCCAAACTAAACAATTCAGCTTGGTGAGTGCGAGCATCAACCACATTTGGGATGTTTAGTTTTGGAACCAGAAGCAGTTAGTATAAAGCAAAATATAAAGAAAAATATTCCAACTGGCAAGAAATACTTTTTTAAAAACTAGCCTCAATAGATTCTTTTTCTAAATGGTTCATGATGTGTGTGTGTGACCCTTGGAAGAAAGGCAGGAAATTATAGGTGGGACACCTGTAGGATGTGACTGCAGAATTGGTTGCAGGGAACAGGCAGAGAATTTAAAACAGTATTTTACTTCGTTCCTTACAGGGGAAGTCAAAATGAATTTAAATATTATAAACAAAATTGTAGTCCGATTTTCTCAAACAGGTAAAACCAAGGGTAAACAGGCCCTGTAAACCAGCAATTCATAGCTGGTTTTAATAGAAGTGGTTCCCGAGTGACTGGTGGCACGGTGTAAAATAGTTCATTACTCTCTGGATTACTGGACTGTTCCAGCAAAACTGGAGAATCTCCAAAGTGGTGTCTGTCTTCAAGAAGAGAGAGAGTTTTCAAATGTTTAGGTGCTACCTTTATCTGAATAACGGAGCATATTTGAGAGGCTTGATGGCCTCATGATGCACTTTCATCCTGAGTATTTAAAAAGAACAACAACTCTGCTCCTTCCTCCGATGTGTTACACACGGGTTGGGGGGGGGGGGGGGTGAACATTTTGCTTAAGTTGGTAATTATTTTGTAAATTATCTGGAACATTGTACAAACGACATCATTCAGAGAATAGTAGAAACAGCATTCTCCAGAACATTATCTAAACATGTAGGGGTATTGCGTAGGTAAGAGAGAGAGAGAAGGTGCTGCATGCAGTAGTGAGAGCCTTATTTGGGGAAAGCTGCTATACTAGATATGCAGGGAGTGTGAGGGAGCAGAGAGAATACGGTGACCCTATTCCTGCCAGAGCGGGATAGGTTATTGTTGTTTGTCCTGTATTGATGGACATTTCTTCAGATCGCAGATATTGCTCTGAGCAGGGTGGTGAGCTCAGACCACGCTCAGTGGGTCTGGTGGTGTGGCCCCCCCTCTGGGAAAAGAATGGTCCTCCTCTGTACTAGCCTATCCATCAGCCCTCTGTGCCCATGTCGACAAACCGTGGTGTAATTGCCCCTTTTCTGCCATGCTCGGGAGAAACTGTACAGAG
This sequence comes from Hemiscyllium ocellatum, assembly GCF_020745735.1. Lineage (NCBI taxonomy): Eukaryota > Metazoa > Chordata > Chondrichthyes > Orectolobiformes > Hemiscylliidae > Hemiscyllium > Hemiscyllium ocellatum. The sequence continues at coordinate 50,230,175 of NC_083428.1, forward strand.
CAGCTCCAAACTGAGAAAGCTCAACTGTGTGCCCCTTGGCCTTTTAAAGTTGGAACCAGTGTTATGGATTATGGAATATCCAGGGACATCTGGGCGATGGTGAGTATTTCCATCCGTGATGGGTAGGAGAATCGGGCTGGTATTGAATGAGAAGGACACCGTGAGATGGGCTGGGCAGTTAATGAGGTGAGTTCGATAAGATCGCACCAGGAAACTAGCTCAGCCTCGTGCAGACAGTCCCTCTGTCACACTCAATGAAAATGGCACTGAGACAGTTTTTTGTTAAATTCAGCCCAATGAGTCGAAGACTGTGCTGACCCTGCTCCCAGTTCTAAAGCTGCAGAGCAAATACTCATCCAAACCTCTCCACCATCTTAACTTACACCAATATCCTGTTCACCCATAGTTCATGGAAACAGTGACCCATATTGCAAGACGTTGTAGAAATGTTCCATTTCACTGTTTTTAAACCTACCATCAGATACTTCTCTCAAATTCTCTCCCAATCTCCCCCTTCTTTTACCAAGCTCCTCCCATTTGGTGGCATTTCAGCTGATTCATGGCCGCTTTCTGGCGGTGAGTTTCACATCCACAGCACCCCCTTCTGATGGTACGATGGAGAGATGGAGCTGGAAATGGATGGGAGCTGCACAGCCTGCCATTTCCAGCATGGGCTGCAAGTTTCCCCACGTAGAGCAATGATCTAACACAGTGTTACTCAGCAATGCAGTGATTGGTGTAGACAACTGTACAGGCTGGGAAGGTAACTGATCTATATTAACAGTTAACTTCATTGCTATTCACTGCACAACTCCCCATACTGGAAATATACCCAGTTCATGTTTATAGAACAATGCACTTGCATGCTCTGCAGGTTTATATATCAATGCACTTTTGGACGGATACGAAGTGGACTGGTGAGCTCTGAACATTGTTCAATCCTGGACGTATTACTAAGCAATACACTGGTCTGGTTTACGCTAAATGATGAACAGATACCTCATCTGGGCTTATACGCATTTGGGCTTGATCTGTGAGGTGGATTGAGAGTCCGATATAATTCCTGATATAACTATCACTCCTCCAGCTCGGCCCATTCCGCTATTTAACCCCATATTTCTGCGAAAAGTTGCCCATTAATTAATTTCCCAAGTAAAACGTGAATATCTGTAACTCTTGTTATGTACATGAAGAAGGTGACCTTGGACTGAACATGTTTTTAAAAATATTTTAAAGCTAAATGTGAGGTGCTGCATTTCAGACACAATTCACTTGGTCAAAATATTAAAATTAAGCAAAGCAAAACTTATTCAAACACTGTTTGTCTGCAAGGCCACAAGGAATGGATTGTATCTACACTGTCTATGGCACTGTAGGAGCCTCTCAAAAATGCCTAACTCCACCTAAGCCGTTAAATTATGGTATGATAAATGTCAAATTAAACGTAAATAAATCAAATGAAAGGATGCAGCTGGCCTGGCAATCATACACAGACGGTCTCGGGACCCCAGCAATTTGTAACATGCCAAAACACAGTAGAATCATCAAGCTTGTGAAGACAAAGCATCATTTCTTTCTCTCAGCTCTATTTTTACAAATGGAGATGTGCCATTAACCCAATGTCAGCGATGTCAACATCCCACTCACACCAAGTATTATTGTGTTATATCAGGGTTATCGTGAAAGGAGTTAACTGGAGATGTTTGTTCAGTGACTGTGATTAATATCAGTCTTCCTGGATCTAACTGGGCCACTAGAGGCTTTCCCTCTTCCATAATTAGTGGTTTCTTTCAATTTGTTACGCCATAGTATTTGGGGCAGTGTAATCCTCAACACGATTGGGATCAGCAGCTAGAGAGAGAGGAAGAGGTCAGAATCTGAGAACATTAGAATGTTCCAACCATGGATCAGAATCTGAGAACATTAGACTGGAATGTTCCAACAATGGACAAGAGTTTATCCGATGGTCTTTACTGGCTTTCTCGGGATTGGGCATCGTTACAGATGCGGATAGAAGCCGTACTCATGATTATTCAAGCTGGGTACTATCCCATCCTCGCTATTATTGGTGTTCCTGGTAAGCCTATCTCTGTCAATTCTATAAACGATGGTGAAGGTTACTGATATTCCAGTTAATTATATTTAACAAATATATGAACTTTCAGTCAGAAATTCCACTTCCTGTGCATGCATTTCCAAACAGCTTACTCACAAACATCTAAGAAAGAACAAGACTGTTCAGAAACTTGAATCTCCCTTTTTTCCTGAACTGTTTTATGTCTCTATATTCTCTCTGTCATCAAATCTGCCCACACCCCAGTCTCCAGCTATGCCTCAGTGCCGTTGCTGAATTAGTTATCATCTACCCCTTTGTTCATGAACGATTTTACGGCTCAAGTTCTCTTCTGACCACTCTTGCAGCAACAAGTATTTTGACCACAAGCTTCTTCTTGTCTCTACAGTTACTTCACAACAGGGACTCTGTATCAGAGTAGTAGTGTCACTGACCATGTAATTCAGAGGCATAGGTTATGACTCTAAAAACATTGTTCGAAACCCTCCCACAGCCGATGTCTAAATTTAAATTCGAATGACAAAAGTTGGAATGAAACTTACTTTCCCTCATGGCAACCATAAACCAACAGGATTTTTTTTTCCTTATTTTAATGATGATTTTTGTAAAGATACTGAAAAGTTTTGCCCTGTTCGGACTAAGTGTGATTTCAGACCCACAACAATGTAGTTGGCTCCATATTGCCTTCACAAATGTCCGTGTGGTCAAGGGCAGTTACTGATGGCCAACAAATGCTGCCCTTGCCAGTGATGCTGGCATCCCGGGAAACAACAACATTAAAGGTGACATTACCAAGGAAATGTGGATGCTGGAGATGTGAAATAACATTCTCCATCATCTGAAAAAGTGTTGGAGATTCACAGCAGGTATGGCAGTCTGCCGGACTGGAGAAAAACAGATAACGTTTAGAGTTCATTGAACATATCAAAACTAAATGCAACTAATTAAGAGTATTATTTATATCAGGGTTGGTTTGAAGGATGAATGGGAGGTTTGAGTTGAATGAGTGGAGGAATGTCCAGCAAGAGGGAGAGAGAAAGAGAGAGAGAGAGAGAGATGGAGAGGAAGAGAAAGGAAAAACAAACAAAAGGATTGCTGATGATGGACTGTAAGGAAAATAGGATAGGAGGTTATTCGAACATTTCCCTTTTCCCCATATTCCTGAATATCACATCCATTTCGGGATGTCACTGCTTGAATTGAGTAATGTTCCCCGTGTCTCTCTGAGTGTGGTGATCAACTCCATCGGCAATACTAGTGCTGAGATACAGAGAAACACAATATTATATTGTCAACTGCTTCTTTGGAAAGTGGAACTGTTACTGTGGAACTGTGCAGAGATGTAAAGGCTTTCTCAGCTAGGAAGAGAAACTGAGTAGACAGAGGCATTTTCAACACTGAATGGTTGCACCATGGGTGTCGGGAACTGACTTGCTGCTGTCATTGGAAAGTCAGTGGAATTTCGGTGGATGGTGTTCTCACGTTTCTATTGTCAGTTGCTGCGTTCATTCAGGGAGACCCGAGGGCCTTTTGACGCCACTCCAGACACTGCATTTTCATGTATCTGTGTCCACCGTAAACAAATGGAGCTGAGACTCAGAGAAGGGAAGCTGTGTAAACAGGGTGGGGCTGGGAGCTGCACATTCCTCCCTGGGATTTCGTGGAACATTTGTCTAAGCTGGATCCATTCCAAGTTTAAAGTGACAAACCAGTTTGTTTCAAAAATGAGGTGGTCACTGAACTGTGTCCTCTCCTTCAGTATAACCTGTAGCCTCACATCAGGGACAGGACTGTACTGACTCTTACTGTGAAGTGAACTGGATTGATTCTGGAACTTTCCAGCTAGGAGTGAGTAATACATCCGCCATCTCTGAAATGCAGTCCTCTGATGTATTCATGAGCTGACAGAAGCCATCTGCCTGCTGAGAGGAATTCATTGGTTCCATCTCCACAGGGGAAGGTACAGAAACTAACTTCCAGAAATATTAGGGAACGGAGGATTAGTGAAAATGAGAAACTGCAGGAAATTAGAATTAATGAAGAGTATGCTTTTTGAAAATCTAATTGAATCGAAGTTTCATGAGTTACTGAATCTGCTGAGCTGTATCCCAGAGTATTGAGGAGGTGGCGATAGAGCTAATGAAATAATTACTGAATATTTTTCAAAGCTGGTTAGATTCTGGAAACGATCCTGCAGACTGGAAAGCAGCTGTTGTAAACTGAAATATTTAAGACAGGATAGACAGGCCAAACAGAAAGCTAAATAGCTTGATGTCAGATTAAGAAAAATATTGTCACCTTTTATCAGGAATGTGACAACTAACACTTGGAGAATAGTGATCTGTTTTTGTAGAGTCGGCCTAGATTCAGGAAAGGGAAGTGATCTTTGATAAACTTATTGGAATTTGAGGAGATTGTCCGGTGTGACATCAACAATTGAGAACCAATGGAAATGGAGTATCTAAATTTTCAGCAGACATTTGACACAGTTGAATACAGTTGAGTGGGGAGTGTTAAATTCCTTGGGTATGTAGGTGTGAAATATATACCATATGAATTAAAAATTGGATATTGGAGATAATGAAGGGAGTAGTATTTTTCTCTCGACTGGAGGTTTGTTGGGTATCAGGTGGATCAGTGTTTTGGCAATAGCTGTTCACAAGGTATAAAAATGATTCAGATGTAAACAAATATCTTCATTCACATTTATGTTTGTTTTTCAATGGTGAGAGATCGGGAAGTGCTGTTGTTGAAAAGGACCTGGATGACCTTGGTCATAAGTCACCAACGTTGCAGGAAATAAGTGATATGTAGCTCTTCATGAAAAATTATTGTAACACCAGAGTTGGTATATCTTTCCCAATGGTAGTGTTTTGTTGAGATAATATTTGGTGCATTGTGTACAGACTTGGTCTGTTTTATAAATAATGATCTCTTTGTCACAGAGAGAGTGCAAAGAAATTTCACCAGACTAAACCTTGGCATGATGGTACCATGTGGAGAGAGTGCAGGATCTATGTGTTTAATTTGTTGTGCTGTGAGAGAATAAGAAGATGAAACTTGATGGTTATGGACGGACACTCATTACATCCCAAACATCTGAATAGGGTCGAAATTCCACACTATTCATTGGATGTTTGATTCCCAAAAGTTTATATGCCTCTGCAGAGCCCACATTTCGATTGACAGAAAGGTACAGGCTCTGAATGAACTCTAGACACTTGAATGCACAGTCACTGTGTGACACTGTATTGAATGTCACTTTGCACACAATCCTGTCAGTAGTCACAATACCTTCATTCTGAAAGAGTTAACGATTCTACAGATGGAGTTCAAATTTGAAAAGTGTGGAGTACAAATTGGAAAAGTGAATTTGAATGCAGAATACAGGGTTATAGACAGGATACTTGGCAGTGTGGAGGAATAGAAGTGACCTTTGGTTCCATATCATTAGGTCCTTCACAGTTGTGACCTAAATTGACTGGGTTGTTAAGAAGGCAAATAGTGTGTTAGCTTTCATGAACGGGGGTATTGTTTTTAAGAGCCACGAGGTTATGCTGCAGCTCTATAGAGCCTGGTTAGACCACACTTGACATATTTTCTCCTGTTCCAGTCACCCAATTACAGGAAGGATATGGAAAATTTAGAAAGGGTGCAGAGGAAATTTACCAGAATGCTTGCTGGACTGGAGGGCAGGTCTTATGGAGAAAGGTTGAGAGAGATAGGGTTTTTACCATTGGCGTGAAGAAGGATGAGAGGTGACTTGATAGATATATCAAGCCAGAGACTTTTTTTCCCAAGGCAGAAATGGCTGTCAGGAGGGGGCATCATTTGGAGCTAAGTTTCAAGGAGATCTCAGAGATCGGTTCCTTACACAGAGAGGGGTGGGTGCGTGAAATGCACTGCCTGCAGTGGTATTTAGTCAGGTATATTAGTGACATGTAAGCGACTCTTGCATGGGCACATGGGAGGATAGTACAGTGTAGTGTATATAGGCTAGTCTGATCTGAGAGTAGGATAAAAGGTAGATGCAACATCGAGGGCAGAGGAGCCTGTACTGTGCTGTAATGTTCTATGTTCTATCTTCTATAAAAGTATTTAGCGAGTGGGGTAGATTTATTTTGACCTGTCAGAGAGGTGAGGGCTATGAGGAATCGGACATTAAAGAGGATTTGTGACCTAGAGCAGATCAGCCATGATCTTACTGAAGGGCAGGGTTGGGATTTGAACGATGTGCCCCTGTTTCTGATGTACTCCCATTCTGTTATTGGAAGGTTAATGGGTGTTATTTTCCTGGAAGGTCTGTTATTGAATATTGCAGTCAGGGAGACCAGAGGATTCTGTGAGCCATCTCTAGGTGAGGTCTAGGGGCTGTATTCACCGTGAATCTGGGTCTACGACATGAACAACAAATGGAGCACACGTTGCAGAGAGGGGAAGCTCTGGAAAGACAGATGAGGGGAGTCTTTCATATCCAGCCTGAGTTTTACAATTGTATTTTCCAAATCACCCAAACCGTATGGGGCAGTCTTCACAGACTGAATGGTCTTACGTTTTCCTGTGTACTAGGTTGTAGCAGTAAATGGACATCAACTGTTCCTGTCTGGCAGTTTTGAGGAGCTGAATGGAACGCAGAGATATGGGACTGAGGAGGAGGAGTGGGTCATTAGACACGTTGAGGCTTCTCCACCAGACACTAAGATTGTGGCTGATCAGGTGTGGTCTCAGCTCCACCTTCCTGTCTGTATCCCATTATTAAGTCTCTACTAACTCAGCTTTGTATAAATGTAAACAATGAGGAATGTCAAACTTCTGGGGAAGAGAATTTCCACTTGAAAGATCCTTTTTAGAATTTTCCCCATCTCTCTGGTAGAATCAGAGAGTCATGCGGCATGGAAAGAGATCCTTTATTCCAGCTTACCCATGCCAACCAGTTATCCCAAACTTATCCAGTCCCATTTGCCATCATTTTCTCCATATCCCTCTCAACCATTCCTATTTATGTACTATCCATATGTATTTTAAATGTGTAATTGGACCCGCTGTCAACATTTTCTCTGACAGCACTTTCTATACACGCACCATCTTCTGCGTGAAAATGCAACTGCTAAGGTCCACTCTAAGTCTTTCCCCCAAACCTTCAACCTATGCCGTACAGTTCTGGACTCGCTACCCTGGGAAAAATACATTGATCATTCAGATTATCCATGCCCCTCAGGATTTGAAAAATCAATTTCATATCACCATTCACCCTCCGCCAGTTCAGGGGAAGAGGCCTTAACTTATTCATCCTCTCCATGAAGCTCAAACCCCCCATACTGGAAAATCCTTGTAAACATTTTCTGCGTCCTCTCAACATCCTCCCATCAGGAGAACCAACCGAATTGTGCACAGTATTCTTAAAGAAGCCTCACCAGTGTTCTGTCCAGGGCTAACATGTCACATTAACTCCTGTACTCAATGTTCAGACTGATTAAGACAAGCGTGCCAAACATGTTCTTCATCACCCTGTCTATCTGCGACTCCACTTTCAAGGAACTGTGAACCTGTACCCGTAGGTCTCTTTATTCGGCAACATTCTCCAGTGCACAACATGACTGAACGTACTGAAAATGCAAACCACACAAATATCTAAATTAAACTCCATCTGCCAGTCCTTGGGACTTTGATGGGGTCAAAGCTGCCACTGTACTCTGAGTTAATCTTAATCTGCTGCACCACTTTGTTGATATTATCTGGAAACTTACTAACCATGCCTCTGGTATTCACGTCCTAGTCATTTACATCCACAATGAAAAGCAGTGAGCTCAACACTGATTCTTTCAGCACTCCACCGGCCTCAGTCCGGAAAACAATTCGTTATCTTCAAGACACGTTTTCGTATCCAATTGGTTAACTTTTCCTGGATTCCATGTGACCTAACTTGTTTGCGATGAGAAACCATATTAAACGCCTTGCTGAAGCCATTGTAAACAAATTATACCACAGTGCCTTCTTCAATCTTCTGTGTCACGTTCTCAAAATACTCAATCACATTAATGAGACATGATCTCCATTGCATAAAGCCATGTTGACTACTCCAAACCAGTCCTTGTCTTTCTCAATGCACGTAAATCCTATCCCTCAGATTCCCCTCCAACAACCTACACTACACTGACGTTAGGGTCACTGAGTCGATCACTGTTCCCTTTTCTAGTCCCACTCCTCCACTGGTCACAAAACAATTCAATTATAATTATGTTGGTGATATGGCCAATGATATAGTTCTCAGAGAGTGTCAGGGTCAGTGTAAGGAACAAGTCAATCAGATTTCTTTAATCTGCTTCAACAACACGTTTGCGACTACAACAAAGTTACTCAAACTATGGTGGAAAGAAGAATGATGAGTGAATATTGCAAATATGCACATTGGTATTTCCCTTTTAAAAATACTGAGGCACAAACACACATACACACGCGTTTGATAACAAACTGGAAATGAAAATCTCTGCAATTTTAACTTGAAAGAACTTTGTCCAAATATTACTGGAACTCATGATAAAAGGAAAACTGAGAGTTTGGCTCAAATGTTATCCTACTTGAAGAGTCAGAGAGTCCTACAGCATGAAGACAGGCCCTTTGATCCATACTGGCCCTAGCTGACATAAATGTCCATCCACGCAAAACCTATTTCTCTGCATTTGGCCCATATGCTTCTGAACCTTTCCTATCTATGCATTAGTCCAAATGCCTTTTAAGTGTTGTTAATGCAAATGCCTGGACTATTTCCACTGACAGCTCATTTCATATACGTACCACCTTCTGTGTAAAGTTTGCCTCTCTTGGTCTCTTTTATTTTTTCCCCACTAAACGTAAACTGATGCACTCCAGTCCTCGATTGCAAAACTCTGGGAAAAAGAAAGACTGAGTTCATTCAGTATATGCCTCTCATGATCTTGTACAGTTTTTTTTTAAGAACCCACCACACCCCTCCCACCCTTTCAATCTCCTTTACTCTAAAGAAAAATGTCCTTCCTTGTCCAACCACTCTCTGTAACTCAGGCTGTTGAGTCATATGAACATCCTTGTAAATTTCGTCTGCAATCTTTCCAGTTTAATAAAATCCTTCCAACAGCAAAGTGACCAAACCTGAACACAACACTGCAGGTGTGGCCTCGTCCTGAAACTTGCAACATAATTTCCCAACTTCTATACTCAATGCCCTGACTGACGAAGGCCAGTGTGCCAAAAGACTTCTTCACTTCCCTGTCTCCCTGTGACTTTACTTTCAGAGAACCGTGCACCTATACTCCAAGGTCCCTCTGTTCCACTACACCATTTAACGTCACGCCATTCACAATGAAATTCCTGCCTTGAATTTGATTTTCCAAAATGTAACACTCACATTTATCTATATTAAACACGTTTCCCTATTTCTCATCCCACTTCCCCAGATAATCAAGGTCCTGCTGCAATTTCTGAAAACTTCCCTCACTGTCATCAGCAAATTATGTTAGGCTTACTGGTTTATATTTCCCAGGTATTTCTTTCCTTCCCTTCTTGAATAAGGGCACAGCATTCGCTACCCTCCAGTCTTCTGGGACCTCATCTGTAGCTAATGGATGATGCCAAAATATCAGCCAGGGTCCTGTAGTGTCTTCTCTAGCCTCCTGCTGTGTTCTTTGATACATCTGGTCAGAAACAAGATTTTTATTCAGCTTCCTACATTCTAATACATCCAACACCTCCTCTACTGCGATATCACCACTAACTTCCCTAAGCTCCCATACCAAGTCTTCAAGTATTTCTTCACGTTAAACACAGAAGAGAAATATTCATTGAGAAAATTGAGGATTTCCTGTGGTTCCGCATATACATATCCACTTTGGTCCTTGAGGGGTTGTATTCTCACTGCGGTTATTTTCTTTTCTTAAATATACTTAAACAACCTGTTTGGATTCATCCTGATCTTCTCAGCCAAGGCTATCTCGTGCCCTCTTTTCGCCCTCCTGAGATCCTTCTTCAGTAAACTCACGTATCCCCTTTATATCTCCAGGGATTCCTTTGTTCCCATCTGCCTGGACCTGAGCCACACCTCTTCAATATCTCATGTCTTCCAGGTCTCCATCCTCATGCCAACCTTGCCCTTCACCCCCATAGGAGCATATAAACCTTGACCTCCAGCCATCTCACTTTTCAAGGCCTCCCAGTTGATAGAGGCCCTTTCGCCTGCAATCAAATTGCTCTAAACAAGCCCGGCAAGTTCCTATCTAATTCCATCAACATTGACCTTGCCCAAAGTTAGAACCTACACTGTGTACAGGTTTGTCTCTCTCCATAACTATTTAAAGATTAATAGAACTATGGTCACTGGTCTCAAAATGCTCCCCCACTGTCACCTCCATCACCTGTCCCGCTCTATTTCCCAAGAGTCGGTCGAGTTTGCCAATTCCTGAACAGGACCTTCTCCATACTGCATGAGGAAAGTTTTCTCAACTCACTTAATACATTCACCCCATCTAAGTCCTTAGTTCTGTGTCAGTCCAGTCTATATTCATAAAATTAAAATCTCCTACTATGAGAATTCTATTACCCCTGCAAGTGTCCCAATCTCTCTACATATTTTTGTTTCTCTAACTCACATTGACTATTGGGGGTCTATAGTACAACCCCAATAATGTCATCATCCCCTTCTTATTTCTTAGCTCCACACACAAAGCCACACTGAATGATCGTCCAGGTATTTTATCTCTGAACACTGCTGTGATACTCGCCTGAATCAAAAATGCAACTCACCCTCCCCTCCTTCCACCACCACTATCCCGCCTAAAGCAGCTGTACCCTGGTGCATTATGCTGTCAGTCCTATCTCTCCCTTAGGCATGTTTCTGTAATGGCCATAACATCCCAGTCCCACGTACTTATCCATGCCCTGAGTTCATCAGCCTTATCAGGTAGCTGTCCTGCATTGTAACAGATGCAATTTAATCTAACATGCATTCCTTGCTCTTGTCATGTTCCAGCCTGACCTGTTTCTTTTCACTTTACTGTTTCTAATTACTGCATCTCCTTCCAGCCTCACACTTGTCACCCTGCTGTTGATGATCCCGTACCACCCCCAAACCCAGCCAATCTAGTTTAAATCCTTCCTTGTAGCACTAGCAATCCTCCCTGCAAGGATATTGCCCCATCCCTCCAGTTCAGGTATAACCCGTCCCCCTTGAACAGGTCACCTCTGCCCCACAAAACTTCTTAATAATCTAAAGATCTATATCCCTACCCTGCCCAAATTCTTGAGCCACGCATTCATCTGCCATAATGACCTGTTCTTACCCTCACTAGTACATAGCACCGGATGTAAACCGAAGATTACCACTGTTCCTGGCTTTTATCCTTTTTCCTAGCTCTCTGAAATCACTCTGCAGGAACTCTTCACTACTTCTAACTCTGTTACTTTGTACCAACATGCACAATGACTTCTGACTGCTCCCCCACCCCGGTGAGAACGTTCTGCAGCCGCTCTGAGACATCCTGAACCCTGGGACGTGGGAGGCAACACACCATCCTGGATTCCCATTTGCAGTCACAGAATTTCCTGTCTGTTCCCCTCACTATCGAGTCTGAATAATTACTTCTGAAGTTATTCTGCTCGCACATCTTTCTGATAATGGGATTTCTTCCTGAAACAGTTGGATTTAGCTAAACCCCCTTTGATTCAAGCAGGTGGGGAGGTTCCAAAGAATCCTCATCAGGAATCCTCCATGAGTGAGTAAACCGACTGGGATTTTTGTTTTAGCTCGCACATGTTGCTGTGATGAGGGACAGGGAAAGAGAAAGGAAGGAACAGACTGTTCCTTCTCAGGTAGGTTACATTTTTCCATCCTAAGTTGAATCAATAATGTTATCAGAACTCAGACTGGACTATGTGTGCTCTCCTTGAACATTGTCTGAACATTATGGCTCCATCACATTCCCTGCTCCATGCAGGTGCATCATTGCTACTGTCGTACACAGAATCATTTCATTAACAAATAATTACCCTCCTTCAAATGTGAAGATGTGTTTATATGTACCTGCATAATATAAAAATAAAATGCTTAATGTACTTACAATATCTTCATTAAAATGAATGTCTGATCTTAAACCAATACAGAAATTTCTGGAAAAGCTCAGCAGGTCTATTAGCATGCCTGAAGAGAAATTAGAGTTAACATTTCTGGTCCAGCGACCTTGTCTCAGAAACTAGCTTATTCTCAAATTACATACCCAATTCTTTTCTCCCACACAAGAGGAAATATCCATCATGTATTCACCAGCTACTCTCTGCCCATGATCGTATATGGTCAATAAGAACATCTCTCATTCTCAGTCCTGAACTGTTAATCCCTCATGACATAATGCGTTCATCACTAGGCCAAGTAAAGAGAAACATCTTTGAACAATTTGAAAACCGTTTAGCTATTTTTTTCAGTTTTGGGCTCATAACTTCAAACAATGCATCAGATATGGCCTCAGCAATGCCCTGTACTGATGCAGGAAAACATCGCTAAGATGAACCCCGACCCCCTTGCATGAAACAGCATCGTTCCGTTTCCATTCCAAATCAGTTGCTGCATCTTCACAGTAACTTGATGTGCTTCATGTGGTAATACACACAAATCCCTCTGTACCACCAAATTCTGCATTTTCTCTCCATTTAAATTATTTGCTGCTGTTTTGCCATTTTCCCAAAACACAAAATTCCAGTCACCCACATCGTACTGATATTTATTTTGTTGCAAGTTTACTCACTGCCCTCCCCTATCTGTATCCTATTGCAGACGCTCTGCCTCCACTTGACATCTTATTGAATGTTTATCCTGGTGTATGAGCAAACTGAGCTGCAATATATTCCGCCTCTTCATTCAAGGCATTAAACGAGAGTGTATACTGTTGATAAACTCACACTGATCCTCGAAGAATTCTACTAGTTACATCTTTCCAACCTGAAAACAAGTAATTATCTCAAATCTGTATTCCAGGTTAGCTAACCAGGGCTCCCCTGTTCCTGTGTAACTGCCCAGAAAGGTTGTATGGCCTTCTGCTGTGCGATGTAATTTAGTCAATGAGTTGAATGACTATATTCAATTCCTGTGTAACTCCATAGAGGGATAGAATTGCCACCACCTGACTCATTATAACGATTCTGACTGGCCGAAAGGGTCTTCCTCTCTGTCTCTGGCTGTAAAAGCGTCGAGATGTGAACTGGGAGGTCCACACGTGGGATAGGAGCAGCAGTAGGCCATTCGGTCCCTCCAGCCTGCTGCATAATTTAGAAGCATCATGGCTGGTCTGACTGTTGCTTACCACCGCCTTCCTGTCTGTTCCCACGAAATATTGCCTCTTCTGTCCATCCAAGATCACTTAAGGTCAGCCTTGAATATCTTCAATGACTCAGTATTCACCGTTCCCTGGGGATGACAGCGCTATAGATCGCGCAATCTGAATGAGAACGGAACAACTTTATCTCAAATATTAATGGGAGACCCCTTAATTTGAAAGTGTGTTAACCTCAAAGCAAGTTACCTTCTCTTTTCAGTAATAAGGGCAAAACAAATGGGAGGAGTCATAGTCCATTCAGCCCCGCAAACCTATCCCACAGTCGCATTGACTGTCCAGTAAAATATTTATTAATGTCAGTCTCCATGGCACCCTTGGGAAAATATTCCTGGCATCTTAAGACCATACAGCATCGGAAATGGAAATATGGCCATTTCACCCATCAACTCTACTTTGCTGTTCGATGCTGCCTGACATGTTTCTCAACACAATTCTCCCGCCTTCTCACTGTAACTCTGGATCCATGTTTTAATCGAAAAAGTTTATCTCTGTATTAGAACCGCGTCTTTGGCTGTGTGTGTGTGTGTGTGTGTGTGTGTGTGTGTGTGTGTGTGTGTGTGTACATCTGCTTCATGGCAGGAGACAGGATGGTGGTGGGTGTGCGTTTCTGTGTATATCTGTTTCATTCTGTTTAATTATCGGCACAACATCATGGGCTGAAGGGCCTGTTCTGTGTTGTATTGTTGTATGTTCTATGTAATGGCAGGAACACAGAATAATAATCTGTTGATACATCACATGAAGGAAATTGGTGACATTGAAATGAAGCCATCATCATTAATTATGAAAAGTCCATCTGCTTGCCTCATGTCCTTTTGAGAAGGCAATGGGTCATCCTTCCCTGGTCAGATCTCTATGTGACTGCAAACCCACAGCAATGTGTTTTACTGTTTACTGTCCTGTGGAACATCTGAACCAGCCACTCCGTACAAGATCGGCAAAACATGTTGGCCTGACCAGGTCTTGCACACATCTCGTGAGGGAAGAACAAAACGAAAGGTAGATCCCTTCCTCTGACTCTTTCCTGTATGCCTTCAGCTCATTCTCATTCAGGCAGATGACCATATTAAGTGCATTCTTTCTTCATCTCTCCCCGAGCATGATGTTCATCTCCATCGACATCTCTGGTGCTGCTTTTATTGATGCTGACATACAGATGCCAGGAATTTCTTAATTCCACATCATTTGCGGTGCATCGAGAAGGAATTCGTTTTTTCAATGACACAGGAAAGAAACGGAGATGTGTAAGTGTGGAAAAATAATTATTGTGATCAACCTTGAGAGTGTTGTTGAGGCAGTCTTTGGGATATTGTGGACTGATTTTTTTTCTCCTTTGTAAGGAATGATCACCTTGCCACAGAGAGAGTGCAATGCAGTTTCACCAGACTAATCCCTGGGATGGTAGTACCGTGAGGAGTGAGGGGAGATTAATCTGTGAGAGAATGAGAGGTGTTTGCATTGAAACTGGAGGGGGAGGGACAGTCACTCACGATGTACTAAACAGACACTGATACGGTGATAAATTCCATGGTTTTTTTACTCAGCTAATCCAGCCTTCGAATAAACTCTCCCCACGTTAATACATTACAGTTGGTATGTGATCCTGCACTGAACGTCACGTTAGCCACAATCCCGACAGCAGCCACAATAACTTCATTCAAAAACAGTTAACTATTCCCACCAGCTTCTGACGTCCATGGAGAACATGGACATGTCTTCTCGGAGATGAAAGATGCCTCCTTAAGAATAGAAGCAAAATGTTTCGCTTCCTTACTCAATGCCAGCAAACCACGTCAAAGTATCATGTGCACCACAGGCAAATGAGCCACGAGGAACATCGTGAAGCCGTCTCTGAGTGCAGTCTCTGCTCCACTGGTTTGTCATATTGGAGCATCAATGACACCCTTCTATTCCTGGATAAGTGTTTCAAGGCGTTGGACGGTCTCCACCTGGTCCAATGGAACAGGTTCATGTGTTTGATTGAGCTCTTCCTGTTCCTGCTTAACAGCTTGATGTGCTGACCAGACCCCTCCTCTTACTGTGAAACAAGCAAAAAGATTGAATGGGCTGTCCCTCTTCTTGTTCAGTAGTTTTGATGTGATGAACGGATTCTAGATATCCGTGAGCAACAAGCTTGAGGTGCTGAATGAGCTCCTCTTTAAATTTTGGAAATGTGCAGTATCTGGCCACCAACCACAAACATCTCCCGTTCTGTTCTGAAAGACCCTAACCAGAGGGCAGTTACACCTGATCCCCATTCAGCTCAAATAATTAGGTGGTCCCAATGACATCCTCAGTCAAATACTGCCTTGATATCAAGGCCACTCACTCTTCCCTGAGCCCCTGTGTTTGCCTCTTGTTTCAATCAATTGGTGATGGTGTATGTATAGGGAGTGATTTCCTCTCACAGAGGGACATCAATGTTAGGAATTATCTGTGCTAGAGAGTTAGGGGAGCTACATCACTGAAAGCATTTAAACAGGAAGTAGATAAGATTTTTGACCTGTCAGAGAGCTGAGGGGCGTGAATAATGGGGCATTAAAGAGGAGTTAATGGGACTCGGCAAGATGGTGGGTCATTTTCTTGAACTGCTGTGGACAGCTCTGCCTAACAGCCAAGGCAAAGTGGTATTTTTTGCCATCCCTGGCCAATCTATCTGGTGGAATTATTAGCTTAAAACTTTACAGAACACATATGTTATAATATTTGGGAGTCGGAAGGATACCAAAGGGAAAAGGAGCAAGCAAACAGGACCCTCCCCTGCAGCACCAGGCACTCCAGAGACTGCAGCAGCAGCAGCAGTCTCTCCTGCATCCACCCCCCAACACCCCCCCCCCCCCCCCGACCCCGGGACCTAACAGACTCACAGGAATTGGCTGCGGCGATGGAGAGAGTTACCTTGAAACTTAGGGCTGCGATTGAATAAATCCTTGGGGAGATTCGTGTCCAGGTCCGACCGAACGCATCCATGCTGCAGAAGCATGAGCTGGAGATCCAGAGCCGCGGGGAGAGGCTGGAGGAGGTGAAGAGTCGAACTAAGGCCTCGAAAGCTGCGAGGGAGTCCTCATCATGTCGGTTCCAGGTGCCGGAGCAGGGAGTGCGGACCCTGCGAGACCACATTGATGACCTGGAAAATCGAGGTCGGAGGATAAATTTCCCAATTGCCCGGCCCCCTGAAAGTGAGGAAGGTGAGCAGCCAATCAGTTTAATTGAAAGCTGGGTGTCAAAGTTTTTAGACCTTCACGTCGAGTCTAGCAGGCTTCAGATTGAAAGGGCTTATTGGGTTACAGTGCACAGGTCAGGGCCCATGCAACGCCTCCGCTCGGTCCTAGTGTACTTCTATTCATATAAAAACAAGCAATAAGTCATAGACGCTTCCAGATCCGTGGCAAAATATCCGCAGGCGCTGCTGTACAAGGGGTCAAAAATCATGTTTTTTTTCCCAGGATTTCTCTGCAGCTGTTATTCGAAAGAGGAAATCCTTCGATGAACTTAAAAAGAGGCTGAGGAACCTGTGCATCCAATATTCCATGAGATACCCCGCAGTACTTCGTTTCAGCCATGAGGACTCAGTTTATACATTTGACTCAGTGGGTTAGGCTAAACATTTTGTGGTCACTTTAAAATGGGCGGATTGGCCTGAAACATACGGTTAATGTTTGTTCTCTTTTCTATCTTTCCCCATGTTTTTCCTTCCCTTTTTTTATTTCTTTCTTTCTCCATAATAATGTCCTTTTTGAAAAGAGGGAAAAGACTTTGGAATAAGTTGTTACTTTATTTTAATAACTAGGTTTTCTGATGGGAAACCTTGTGGATGTTCCTTTTCGTCTCTCCCCTTTTTTTGTTTGTTCTGCTTCTCTTTTAGTCACAAGTAGGGGTGACATGAAGCCAGGGATGGGTGGAGTGCACATCCTGACTTTGTCTTTTTTTCTGTTGATTTAAGGATCATCTTCTTGTATTTTTTAAATTTCTGGCCTAAGGCTGGGGCACAGTCCGGGTTTGAAGTAGTTGTGAAGGAGGGGATGGATAGGGTGAGTGCCCCTATGGGCAGGGGGAAGAGGCTTCCATTCAAGGTTTTATAGTTGGTTTTCTTTGTAGTTTGTTTGGTAGGAATAGTTGTTCAAAGTTATGGTAGAGTAGTTTTTGTATATATAGTTTTTCAACTCTGAGTCGTTATTTACTTATGCTCGGCACTTTGTAAGCAGGGTTCTTCGTCTGAGGGGTTCAAGATTGTCTGAAAGGGGATATGGCTAAGTGTCTTATTAAATGGTGCACCTGGAGAATTAAGGGAAGTCATTTGACTGTGAAAAGGAAAACAAAAGTGCTTTCTAGCCTTAAGAGGGAAAGGCTTGATATCGCCTTGTTGCAGGAAACCCATCTTGATGTTGGGGAACACCTGAAATTACAACATGGGGGTTATGACCGGATATTCTTTTCATCCTTTGCTAATAAATGCAGGCGAGTGGTGGTACTTATCCAGAAAACTCTTCCATTCACATTATTAGAACCAGTGAAAGATGGGCAGGGACGGTTTGTGATACTTAAAGCCCTGATACATGGGAAGGAATATGGCATTTTAGACGTCTGCTGTCCTCCAGTGCGTCGCTCAAATTTTTGATTAGTGCTTTCCCTATTGTGGGGGGGATTTTAATTGTCTTTTGGATTGACAGTGGACAGGATGCTTTGTGGTCCCCCAACTATTTCTTCAAATGACAAGCAGGTGGTTGACTTATGTGAGAAGTTGGGGCTGGTGGATATTTGGAGATGTCTTCACCCTACCGGCAGGGTCTTCACCTTTTTCGTGAACCCACATAAACATCACATGAGGATTGACCTCTTTCTGGCTCCCTCGGCTCTTCTGGATTCGATTGTGGGCTGTAAAATTGGGAACATAGCTATCTCTCATCACGCGGCAGTATATTTGGAGATCAAGGCCAAGAGTGAAGGGCTAGGTTTGCAGCACCGGCATTTGGGCCCTTTTCTCCTTAAGGATTCCAAATTTGAGCAATGCTTTTTGAAGGAGTTTCAAGAATTCTTGACTATCCACTCAGGCATGGCTAGTAGTCCGTCCATGCTATGGGAGACTACTAAGGCCTTTGCTAGGGGATTAGGTATTTCCTATTTGGCTAGCCAGAAATGACAGAAGGAGGAACAGCAGCGTCTACGTGAGATGCAGTTGAAAGCTGCGGAGGCGGCACATTTTGCATGGCCTTTGGTCACTAACCTACAGCAGATCACCGCCCTTCGGGCTGCCTTGAATTCAATACCGGCACAAAACGGAAAGAAAGAACTTTCTTTTCAGAGACAAAGGCTATTCGAATATGGGGAAAGGCCAGGGAAGTATTTAACATATCTGACTCGGAAAAAGCGTGCTCCCCAATCCATTCCTACAATCATAGCCAGCGCCGGTTTCCTCACATCCAATGCTAACAAGATTAATGGGGTTTTTCAGTGCTTTTACTTTGAATTGTATCGGTCTGAAGGTTGCGAGGACAGGATGGCTGAAATAGAGACCTTTTTTAAGAACCTTGTCCTCCCAGGGGTAACCTTGGAACAGGCCGCTCTCCTTAATGGCCCCTTGACAGTTCGGGGAATGTAGGAGGCAGCAAGGCAACTTCAGAGTGTGAAAGTGCCTGCCCTTGATGGTCTTCCGGGTGAGTTTTATTCGGAGTTTATAGGGATTCTGTCAGGGCCGATGTTACAGATGTCCAATCATTCCTGTTTGCATGAATGCCTATCACCCTTTTTGAGAGAAGTTAATATTTCATTAATTCTTAAGAAGGGGAAGGTTCCTGAGGATTGTGCCTCATACAGGCCCATCTCCCTATTAAATTCAGATTGCGAGATTCTGTCCATGATCCTGGCGCTGAGATTGGAATTAGTGTTGCCTCATATTATTAAAAAGGACCAGAGAGGCTTTATAAAGGGTCATAGGTCCTCTCATAATATTAGAAGGTTGCTGAATGTGGTCCACGTTTGTCAGCAACGATCGATTCAGGGGTTGGTGATTTCCCTAGGTGGAGTGAAAGCATTCGACTGGGTGGAATGGACATTTTTTTTAATGTCTTAGAACAGTTTGGGAAGGGTGAAGTCTTCGCGAGGTGGGTGTAGGTTTTATATCACCAATGGAGTGAAGTGTGGGAATTTTACGATTGGTCAGGGTAGTTGGCAAGGCTGCCCCCTCTCACCATTACTGTTTACGGTGGTGATAGAGTGGGATCGAGGGCACACAAAATTACACTGTATGCGGATGATGTCCTTCTGTTTTTATCGAACCTGATGACCCCCATACCTCATTCGATACAATGTATCAATTCATTTGGGGCTATTTCAGGATATAAGATAAACTTTGCAAAATCGGAGGATATGCGTTTGGGGAACCTTAAAGATGTGCCAGAAGTTGAAGGTGGCCCTAAGTTCCCTTTTAAGTGGTCACAGGCAGAGTTCCGGTTCCTAGGCATTTTTATTACCCCCAAGTTTGATCTGTTGTTCCGGACTAACTTGGTTCACTTGCTCGACAATATCAGACGAGATCTTCAGAGATTTTAGGCTCTTCCAATTTCATGGCTGGGCCGAATATCTCTCATTAAGATGAATGTTCTTCCTCGTTTGCTTTATACCATGTGTATGCTCCCAATATGTTTTCCCAGGTCAACGCTGTGGAAACTTTTGGGGTGGTTTGGTTCCTTTGTGGGCGGCCCCTCATCAAACTTACTAACTTGCCGTTGCCACTTGGAGGGGGAGGAGTTGATTTCCCAGACATCAGAAGGTATCAATGAAGTTCCCTGCTGTCCTGCGTCTGCGAATGGATAGGTAACGATCCAAACTCAATATGGCTGGATATAGAGGCCTCCCAAGCAAAGTGCCCTCTTATTAATCTGTTCATCATGGATAAGATGAGGACAGGTATGGACCACTTCTGGAACCCCATTGTCATTATTGCAGTCAGGGCTTGGAGGGCAATGCATCAGAGTGATCTATGACTTCGCTATTATCATCTATACTTGACATGTCAGGGTTCCAACCAGGGATGATGGACTCAGGGTTCAAACTATTGGCAGCGAGAGGAGTTTCTAGTTTGGGAGACTTGTTTGAGGGGGAGGTTATGATGTCTTTTGAGCAACTGAGCTGCAAATAAGGGTTGCCCAGCCGAGACTTTTCCGTTTTTTTCAGGTTAGCGATTTCATCCAGAAGAAGACTACGCTTCTCACTAAGCACTATAAGCCCGATCCAGAGAGGTTGTTGCTACATTCCTCAAGCACCCTTTCAGTTAGTGCCCTCTATCATCTGCTGGGTGACAGGGCCTGGCAGGATATTAACCGGTTATGTGAGGTCTGGGAAGAAGAACTAGGAGTGCAGATCTCTTCTGAAATATGGGAGAACATATGGGAGAATAGTAAAAAGATCTCAAACAGGACATGCACTGTACAGTTAAAAGTTCTGCACATGGCTCATCTGGCACCAGACCATCTGGAAAAGTTTAAAATAGGGGCATCTTCAGTTTCCCCCACATGTAAAATAAGTGTAAGCACGCTTACCCATTGCTTCTGGACATGCCATAGGCTTTGTGTTTACTTGAGCGCTGTGGCGGGATAGATAGGGAGGGTATTGAGGACTGAAGTCAAACTAGACCAGATATCTCTCCTCTTAGGTCTGCTCAATGTACCATCTTTAGACGGTCATGGGAAGAATTTTTTTAATATTCTTGCATACTGTGCCCGGAATAAAATTCCAATGTGTTGGATGTCTGAGAACCAACCGGGCTTGCTGGGATGGCAGAAATAAATTATGGAGGACATTCGCTTGGACTTTTTTTACAAACATGGTGCACCACACAACAGACTAGTTTTATAAGGCATGGCAGCACTACGTGAGTTATCTGGAAATGCATTTGCCAGGTGTCTAAACTATGGTGTTTTTTAAACCAGAATGGTTAGATTTGTTAAACCCTGGGCCCTGGAGGAGGGTCTCCTGAGTTAATATGGATATATATACAATGCTCCTGTTCCTCTGTTTGGGACCTTTGCGCTGAGCATAGCTGTTTTATATTTTGTGTATTTTTTGGTTTTTTTTCTTTTCGATTGATGTTGCTTTGCACAGTGTTCGGGTTTGTTTTATATTAGAGGGTAGGTTAATAGTTCGGAGACAACTGTTGTATTGTAATTGGTGTTTTTTTTTCTTTTTATTATACTGAAAATTGTTATTGATTGCATTTTACAATAAGTTTATATGTTTGTAAAGTTAAAAAATTGCTAATAAATATATTTACCAAGATAAAGAAAAGATCTTGTCGGAGTTATGCTGAAAGATATTTGAATTTTGGAGAGGCTAGAATATGTCACTTGACAGTGATGTTAGGACCAGGAAGGTAGTACAGAAAACAATCAACCTGTCCAAAGATCTGGTAGGGGAGACAGCACATCTGATATGTGGACCATTGGGATTCCCGGGTCAGTAGGACCTACACAAGGAGGACAGGATGGACCTGAACTGGCAGCAATCTCCGACATGTGGATCATTGAGTTTCCCGGTCGGTAGGATCTACGCAAGATTCTAGATTAGAGTGGTGCTGGAAAAGCACAGCAGTTCAGGCAGCATCCGATGAGC
The DNA here is from genome assembly GCF_020745735.1 of Hemiscyllium ocellatum. NCBI lineage: Eukaryota > Metazoa > Chordata > Chondrichthyes > Orectolobiformes > Hemiscylliidae > Hemiscyllium > Hemiscyllium ocellatum. The sequence goes on from NC_083428.1 coordinate 50,252,213, forward strand.
CGAAAAATCAACGTTTCAACTCCCCCTCCCACTCGTCTGAGTGGGAGGGGGAGTTGAAATCATTGGCCACAGGGTGGTGTGGTTGATTGAAGCGAGTGTCCCAAAGATGTTCCCTAAAGTGCTCAGCGTCCAGTCTCCCCATAGTAGAGGAGACCGCATCAGGAGCAACGGATACAATAAATTATACTGGTGGATGTGCAGGTAAAACTGTGATGGATGTGGAAGGCTCCTTTAAGGCCTGGGATAGAGGTGAGGGAGGAGGTGTGGGCGCAGGATTTACAGTATCTGCAGTGGCTGGGGAAACTGCCTGGGTTGTTGTGGGGTGTGAACATGACCAGGTAGTCAAGGAGGGAATGGTCTTTGCGGAAGACGGAAAGGGGTTGGGAGGGAAATATATCCCTGGTAGTGGGGACCATTTGTAGGTGGCGAAAATGTCATTGGATGATTCGGTCTATGCGAAGGTTAGTAGGGTGGAAGGTGAGCACCACGGGGGTTCTGTCCTTGTTACAGTTTGAGGGGTGTGGTCTCAGGGTTGAGGTGTGGGATGTGGACGAGATGCATTGGAGGGCATCTTTAACCAAGTGGGAAGGGAAATTATGGAGGCCATTTGGTGTGTTCTATGGTGGAATTAGTCCTGCTGGGAGCAGATGGGGTGGAGGCGGAGGAACCGGGAATATGAGATTGCATTTTTGCAAAAGGTAGGGTGGGAAGAGGTGTAATCCAGGTAGCTGTGGGTATCGGTTCGTTTGTACCACTCTAATCTAGAATCTGGTTTCCAGCATCTGCAGTCCTTGTTTTTACATAGGATCTACACAAGAAGAATGGGATGGGCCTGAACTGGCAGCAATCTCCTAGCAGGAAGGTTTACTATTACAACTCAGGAGGTTTTAAATTAGTGTGGTCGAGGTGGTCGGGGTTGGGGGGCGGGGGCGAGGGAGAGAGAACCAGAGCAGAAGTTCGACAATACAGTGACTGAGGAGGAATTGGAGACTAAAACCAGTGCAGCTAAGACCAGTAACATAGAAGCAGAGGGCACTGAACACAATGGGACTTGCAACCTGAAGTGTGATTAGTTTCATGTGAGGAATCTGACAGGTCAGAACTTGGAGCTTGGGTGAGTACATATAATAACAATGTCCATATTACAGAGATTTCTTGAGAGAGGGACAAGAGAGGAATCAAGCCAGTGGGTCCAGAAATAGTTGTTGGATATGCAGTGAGTGGCTGGAGACAGTTGTTTAAAGTTAAATAATTGTTCAGTATTCTGTCGAAATCGGGCCATGTGTAATGCAATGCACAGATTGAAGAGATAAAGGAAGAAACTCGAATTGTCTGTTTACAATATTTTCTGATTTACTGATAGTCTTTTATTATCTCCTGTCATCGGAAAACAGCAGCAGAGAGTTTACATCAGAGAATTTCAAACCAAATATCACGTCAGTATCTGATATGTTTGGCTGAAGTGTATTTATTTCAATGCAAGGATTATTATGGGTAAACAGATGAATTTTGAGCCTGAATCCGTACATGGGACTGCGATGTTGGAAACGTTATAGGGACTTGGTTGAAAAAGGGACAGGACTGGCTGCTCAACCTTCCAGGGATTTGTTGTTTAATATGAGCTAGAGGGGAAGGTAAAAGAAAGGGATGAGTTGCATTATTAATCAGGAAGAATGTTACATCTGCACTTAGAGAGGACGTACAGGAAAGCTCATCTATTGAGGCAACATGAAGAGAGCTCAAAGCTAAGATGGATGCAAGACTGTGTTTGAATAATATTGTAGTCCCACCAACAGCCACCAAGAGATTGAGGAACAAATATGGAGGCCGATTACGGAAAAGTGTATTTAATAAAGAGTTGCCATAGTGAGTGACTTTAACATCCCAATATTAACTTGGAGTCCCTTAGAGCAAGAGGCTTAGATGGTGTAGAATTTGTTAAGTACATCAAGGGAAGTTATTTGCAGCGGTATGTGGATAGTCTAACTACAGGAGGAGCCATACTCGACCTCGTATTAGATAGTGAGTCTGTCCAGGTGACTGAACATGCAGTGGAAGATCATTTTGGAAACAATAATGACAACGCCCTTAGGTTTGAGATAGCTACGAACATGGACTAAGTCGGGACCTTGTGGAAGTTAATAAATTGGCAGAAGGCAAATTACGCCAGCATCAGGCAGAAGCGAGGGGCTATTAATTGGGAGGAGCTGCTATCAGGCAAATCCACATTTTGAGTGGTGGAACTGTTTATTAAATACTGATTCCAATAGCGTCTGGTGAATGTCCTCCCAACTGCTCGAATTTTAATCTATTTTGTGTGAACAGATATTTCCAGGACACTACGTGTCAGACAACAGGAAGAGATAATGGATGATGGTGTGCTGTGTCCTTTGCAGGACCAGCTTGTTTCTCCAGGTACTGAAAGTCTTTATTGTGGGTCAGAGAACCTCAGAATTAATACAGTACAGACGGAGGCAATTCAGCCCATTGTTTATCCACAAGCTCTCCAACTGCAATATCTGAAAGCAGAGAGACTTATTTGAGACAGACTGAGAGAAAGGGGGGGAGAGAGAGAGAATGAAACAAAAAGAAAGAATGTGAAGGGAGATCAACAGAGCAGATTGAAAATGGAGCGACAGACTGAGTAAGAGGAACGGGTGTTCGACGACATTGAAGCTGGATAGATCAGGATACAGCATGAGAAAAATAGTCAGAAGATGGAAATTTTATTTAGATATTCCCCTGGACTGAAGGTCTTTGTCTGGTGCCATACCCCGTGAGTACTGTGCTGATACTGGCTGTCTTCCCAGATCATTTATCACCGGTAGCATCACAGAGCTGGGTTGATGACAGTTAAACAGAATCCAATAGACCAATTGATTGGTTCCAGGGAGAAGGTGGATTAACTTAAATAGACTTGGCGAACGGCAGCAGGAACTGGTAACACCCCGAGATAATGTGTGTGGGACTGGACCAGAGAATCTCAGTGAGGGAGATCACTGACATAGGGGAAGTCATCACCTCAGCTGTGGGCCGAATAATGATTGATAACGTTTGCACAACACGTCCATGGTTTTGTAATTCACATTTCAATTTATTTAGCTCAAGGTCATGAGTGTATTTTAACAATCTTATCTGTTTGTATTTTCCAGATTTTGAACTGTGCGAAAAGTCACTTTGTCCCTGTATTTTGTGTTGCATAAGCATATTTTATTACTGGGGAAGAAGGGACCTGTTCTGATGGGCTGGTCTTCATCTGAACAATGCTGCGATCAGAGTCCGAGTAAATCACATAACCATGGCTGTGGACAGATCTTTCAACACTTTTTTTGGTTTTGGGTGGGGTTTCAGTTATCGGGAAATTAGAAAACTCGAAGTAAAAGATGACGTAACAGTGCAGAACGCAGGAGGGGTTATTAAAACCTGTAGCACAGGCACAAATAGGACAGAGTGTATTGGAAGTGTAAGCAATCAAACTTCAAGCACACTGGACAGACAAATGACACTGAGAGGAGGAACGGTTAATGAAGGACTGAGAGTGTTATATCTGAATGCATGCCATATAAGAAACCAGGTAAATGAGCTTGTGGTAGAGATTGAAATTGTCAGAGGCGTGCTGCAAGGGGATCAGGACTGACAGCTGAATATTCAAGGGCATACATCCTATCGAAAAGACAGGTGACGTGGGGGGGAGCGGTTGCCATATTAGTAAGAATGAAAATAAATCAATCATAAGAATTCTGGTCTCGTTGCTATTGGAAGGATGTTGTGAAACGTGAAAGGATTCAGAAAATATTTACAAGGATGTTACCAGGATTGGAATACTTCAGCTACAGGGAGAAGTTGAACAAGCTGGGGCTGTTTTCACTGGAGCATCAGAGGCTGACGGGTGGCGTTATCGCGGTTTAGAAAATCACAAGGGGCACCCTTTTCCCTGGGGTGTGGGAGAACTAGAGGGTATAGGTTTACATTGAGAAGGGAACGATTCAAAAGGGACCAAAGGAGCAAGTTTTTTCATGCACAGGGTGGTGTGTGTATGGAAACAATTTGGTAGGAAGTGGTAGACATTGGTTCCATTCGAACATTTAAAAGGCATCTGGATGGCTATGTAAATAGGAGGGGTATGAAGGATATAGTCCAAATGCTGACAAATGGGACTAGATAAGGTTGGGATATCTGGTCGGCATGGACGAACTCGATCGAAGAATCTGTTTCCATGCTGTACATCTCTCTGACTGTATGACTTTAAGTAGGGTCAGATGGCACAAAATCAGAATGGGTAGAATTGAGTATCACCAAAGATTGAAAAAGCAAGCATAGTTGGCGTTATGTTCATGATTCTGAAAAGTAGTCAGGAGCTGCGGCACAATACACACCAGGAGATAGAAAAGATGGGTAAAAAAGCAAAGTACAGTAGTCATGGGCGATTTCAATACATGGGGGGACTGGGAAAATCAGGTCGGTAGTGTTTTGCAAGAAAAATAATTTGTGGAATATCTTCAATCGGGTTTTTTGGAGCAGCTTGTGTTGGAGCCCACTCAGGAACAGGCAATGCTGGATTTAGTTTTAAGGCAGACTATTTAATAGAACTTAAGGTTAAGGAACACACGGGAAGCAGTGATCATAATATGTTTGAATTTATTCTGCAATTTGAGGTATTTCAGCTGAAAAAAGGCAAGTGCAGAGGTATGAGGGAGGAGCTGGGTAGAATTGACTGGGAGAAGGGCCGAGCATGAAAAACAGTGGAACAGCAATGACAGGAGTATCTGGGAGTAATTCAGGAGACATGACAGAGATTTTTCCCAAGATAAAAAAGAAGCATGGTGCGGGGTTGGGGGTGGGTGGCGGGGAGGAGTGGGGGGGGAGGGGGGAGGTTGGGGGGCGGGTGTGTGGAGGTTGGGGTGAAGCGACCATGGCTGATTAGGTTAAAAAAATCACACAACACCAGGTTTTAGACCAACAGGTTTAATTGGTGGCACACTAGCTTTCGGAGCTCCACTCCTTCATTGGTGTTTGTGTCAGCAGTCAGGGACAGAATAAAAGCAAAAGAGCAAGCATATAATGTGACGAAGGGCAGAGGAAAACCAGACAACTTGGAAGCTCACAAAGACCAACAAAATAATACATATGGAAGGGGGAGATTAAATATGAGGGTAAGCTTGCCAATTAAATCAAGGAAAATTGTAAGATTTTCTTTAGATTTATAAAGGGCAAACGCGAGACAAAAGTGAACATTGAGCTGCTGGAAAATGGGCAAAGCAGTGGCAGTTGGAGTAAAAGATGGGCTAGTATGAGGTCATGCACGCTGGTACGAAGAATAAAGGCACGGGCTATTTTCTAAATGGGGAGAAAATTCAGATGTCTGAAATGCAAAAAGTCTTGGGAATCCAAGTACAGGCGTCTCTCAAGGTAAACTTGCAAGTTGAGTCAGTAGTTAGGAAGGCACATACAATGAAGGGATTTATTTTGAGAGGAATTGAATATAAAGGCAGTGATGTACTTACAAGGCACTAAAAAGCTCTGGTCAGGCCCACATTTAGATTATTGTGTGCAGTTTTGGGCCCTATAGCTCAGCAGATATGTACTGGCCCTGGAGAGTGTTCTGAGAATGTTCACTAGGATGCTCCCAGGAATGAAAAGCGTAACATATGAGGAACGTTTGAGGGCCTGGGTCGATATTCGATGGGGTTTAGAAGAATGAGGGGGTTCTAACTGAAACTTACAAAACACTGAATGACCTGGACAGAGTGGATTTTGGGAAAATGTGTCCATTATTAGTAAACACTAGGATCCGAGGCACAGACATAGACCACAGCGAAGACCTTTTTAGAACAGAGATAACGAGTAACTTCTTCAGCCAGAGCATTGTGAGTCTATGCAATTCACTGCCACAGACGGCTGCGGAGGCCAGGACAATGAGTATGTTTAAGCCTGCGCAGGATAGGTTCTCGATTGTAAAGTGGATCAAGGGGTATGGGGAGAATGGGTTTGAGAAATTCATCAGCTTTGATTGATGCTGGAGCAGACTGGATGTGTTGAATGGCCAAGTTTCTACTCCTATGTCTTGTGGTCATACGGACTTTAGTAATATTAGCTCTCCTCAGTCCTCATTGTAGATTTATACTTGAATCTCTTCCTCAAATGATTTATGACGAGAAACGTTCTAATACTGATGAATGGGCAAAATCATGTTCTCTCACTCTCGTCTCAGCAGCCACGTCCCCCAATTCCGTCTGTTTTCTGTATCCTCCCCCATGCCATAATCACATTGCAATTGAAGTCCAGTAAGTGGCACTTCATCACAGTTGGTTGGCGTTAATAAATCAACAGCATGACCCTCACCTGTCCTCTCTGATCTTGGAGCAACAATCTGAATTGCATTTGTCAGGGACAATTCTCTGTTAACATATCCATGCCGTTTGTCTATTATAACCCTATGTTGATGTAGGCACATTTTCCTATCAGATGATCAACTTTAAAAGTTCTGTCAATATTTTATTTATATTGTAATGACTGATCGCTAGTTCCAGACTGCATGTTGCCAATTATAATCAGAGAAACTCAATTATGTTCTGGCAATCCTCTGTCATTACTCCCACATCCAATTCAGATTGAATGATAACACACAATCAATATACCGTCTCCAATATTCCTTCCCTCAGTCATCCTTACATGTCCCATTCCTAATGTGTAACTTTTATACGTTATTTTGAAATTTAGTAATAACAGTATTGAATTGAAAGGGGTTAACTGGAGCTATTTGTTCATCGACTTTGATTAATATTTGTAGCTATGAATCCTAAATGTGTCACTGGAGGATTAGCCTCTTCTTCAAATAAGGACTGTTTTCGATGTGATAGCCCATTGTATTAGCAGGAGCATCACCGACAGCACTAACAGGGATCAGCAGCTCCAGAGAGAGGGGAAGGAGAGATCAGAATCTGAGAACAATAGACTGGAACGTTCCAACAACAGATCAGAATCTGAGAACGTTTGACTGGAATATTCCAACGATGGACAGGAGTTTATCCTTTGGTCTTTACTACCTTTCTCAGCCTTGGATATCATTAGCATCACGGATCGAAGATATCATTTGGATTATACAAGGTGGTTACTATCCCATCCTCGCTATAGTCGGTGTTCCTAGTAAGTCATTCTCTTTGTGTATTAAACCGGGTTGAACTGTGTTTCTGCTCATGTTAGGAAAATTTTGGAAAAGGGGAAATCAGTGTCTTCACTTACAATCAAACAATCCCTTCCTGATAAATTCGATACAGCAAATTACTATTTATAAATTGCTCACTGATATGCGAGAAAGAATGGGACTGTTCCCAAACTCCATAATCCTTATAGCCCTGCACAGATCTACATTTCCATATCCTCCCCACTCATTAATCCTGCCCAGTACCACCATTGCGATGCACCGGTCTTCTCGTCAGCCTCAGTGCAACTTCTGAAAAAACGCCTTTATTTGTGTCACTATGGAATCTGGATTCACCTGTTTACAGTCCCTTCTAACCACATGTCCTTGACAAGATAATTGTACTTGAGATTTTTAACTTGTTCTCTCCATAGAATCTGTCAGACAGGAAGATAGTGCATGGTACTCAAGTCATTGACTCTTAATATAGATGCACAGAATAATAATCTGTTGATGTCTCATGAATCAAAATGATGCAATTTAAAATAAATCATCATCATTTATAATAAACAGAAGCCCATTTGCTTGCGTCATGTCCTTTAGAGAAGGCAACGGGTTATCCTTCCTTGGTCAGGTCTCTGTGTAACTGCAAACCCATAGCAACATGGTTTACTCTTTCCTGTCTAGTGGAAGTTGTAAATTTCGCATCAGTGGCAGTATATAGAGAAGGATTTTTTAACGCCATAAGAAAAAAATGGAGATGGCCAAGTGCGGGAAAGTAATTATTGTGATCATCCCTGAGTGTTGTTTAGGCATTAGTTGGAATATTGTGCACAGATTTTCTCTCCTTTATAAGGAATGATCTCCTTACCACAGAGAGAGTGCAAAGGAGTTCCACCAAACTAATCCCTGGGATGATGGTACCATGAAGAGTGAGTGAAGATTAATCTGTCGCACTGTGAGAGAATAAGATGGCATTGCATTGAACCTTCAGGGGGATGGACGATCACACATTATGTTCGAAACAGACACTGATACGGTGATAAATCTCACGGCTTCTTTGTTTTTATCAAGTTTATGAAATTCCAGATACTTTTAATACCTTTTTGAATATTCCCCCCAACCACGTCCACTCCCAATATCAATGAGAGAGCAGGAAATCCAGACTTTGAATAAGAACTCCGCAAATTAATCCAGTACATTTGGTGTGTGATCCTGCACTGAACGTCATGTTGTCCACAATCCCAACATCAGCCACAATACCTTCAAACTAAAACAGTTAGCTATTCCCACCAGCTTCCGACCCCCACGGAGAACATGGGTCTGCCTTTTCGGAGATGGAAGATGTCTCCTTGAGACTTGACATAAAACATCTGGGTTGCCTCCTCACTGCCAGCAAACCACGTTAAAGTAGCACATGCACCACAGACAATGGAGCCACGATTAACATTATGATCTGCTCCTGTGATTTGTCATGTTGGAGCATCAGTGACATCTTCCTGTTCCTGTATAAGCCTTTGCGAGGCTGAATGGCCTCTTTCTGGTCCCGTCTAACAGTTTAGAGAAACTGTTTGGGCTCCACCTGTTCCTGTTTAACAGTTCGATGTGCTGACCAGACCCCTCCTCTTCCTATGTAACAGGCACGAGTATTGAATGTACTGCGACTCTTCCCGTTCAGTAGTTTTGATGGGCTGAATGCTAGCTCATATTCGCTTGAAACTAGCTTGAGATGCTGAATGAGCTCCCCAGTTAACTGTGGAAATGTGCAGTGTCCGGCCATTTTGTTACATGAATGTTACGGACATTTTAACAGCACGGGCCTGAATGAAGTCCAGGTCTTGCTGCACGTAGACACAGACTGCTTCAGGAGCTGAGGGGGTAAATGTTTTGAACATTGTGTGATGTTCAGAGATCATTCCCATTTCTGATGTTACAATGGAGAAGGACAGTGATGACGCAGCTGAAGACGATTGTATCGAGGAAGCTACCCTGAGGATCTCCTCTAGGGATGTCCCGGGACTGAGGGGATTGTTGTCCACCAACCACGAACATCTTCCTCTCTGCGATGGCTGACCCCAACCAGGGGAGAGATTGTGGCTGATTCCTTTTAAATGTAATTTAGTTAACGTTCCTTTATAACATCCTGAGTCAACTCTGGCCTTGATATTAGGGTCTGTCTTGGGAGCGGAACCTTCTCACAGAGGATTGTGAATGTCAGGAATTATCTGGTACATAGAGTTCGGGGAGCTAGATCACTGAAAGGATTTGTAGAGGAGGTAGGTGGATTTTTTGAACCTGTCACAGAATTGAGGGATGTGATGAATTGGGAAATAAAACAGAGTTGAAACCAACATTGGATCATCCATAATCTTATACAACGGCACGGCAGGCCTGACCATCCGAATTACCATCCGATCCTGTTCCTCATGCTTTCATATTCTGTAATTAGAAAGTTAATGGTTGTAATTTTTCTGACCATTCCGTTATTGCATGTTGCAGTTAGAGACAGCAAAGCATTTTATAACTCATCTCTGGGTGCGGTATGGGGACTCTATTCACAATGAATCTGGGTCTGCATCGCGACAAACAAATGAAGCACAAGTTGCAGAGAGGAGACACTCTACAAAGAGGTCAGAGGCGTCTTTTGAGCCCAGCCTGGGTTTTGAATTAACATTTTTGGTCCCACACCAAACTGTGTGTGTCAATTCTGAGGGACAGAAGGAGATCCTTGATTACTGTGGACCCGGTATTTCGAGCAAGTGGTCTCCATCTACTCCTGTGCAGGAACTGTAAGGGGCTGAATGGAATATAGGAACATCGGACTGAGGAGCAAGAGTGGGCCATTAGGCACTTTTCCTGGCTTTGCTACGCACTAAGATCGTAGCTGATCTGATTGTGGTCTCAACAGTACTTCTTCTGTACGTGCACCATTTTCCTACATTCACTTGTCTATCAAATATTTAAAAGACACAACTTTGAATAAATGTAAACATCCAGGCACCACAAACTTCTGGGGAAGGGAATTCCCACTTGAACAGCCCTTTTAGAATTCGTGGTCCAATCAATGTTGCAGGGTCAGTGTTTCCTTTTGCAGTTAGACTGCTCCACTGTTTACAACAAATTTCAAAGTTTAGTGATATGGCTAATGATATAAATGTCAGCCTGGCTCATCCTCTAGAAAAATGTAAAAAACACACACACACACACACACACACACACACACACACATCTTATGACAAAATAGAAAAATAAAAGCTTTCCAGAGTGTCATAATAGTTGAACTCATAACAAATGGATAGATGATAGACTGTCCCAAATGTTATTCTGTCCTCTGAAGCTATTAGATTAGATTCTCCATAGTGTGGAAACAAGCCCTTCGGCCCAACACCGACCCTCCGAAGAGTAACACAACCAGTCCCATTTCCTTCTGGTTAATGCACCTATCACTATGGACAATTTAGCATGGCTAATTCACCCGAACTGCACATTTTTTGGACCTATGGGAGGAAGCTGGAACTGCTGGAGGAAACCAACGCAGACAGGGGGAGAATATGCAAACTCCACACAGGCAGTCGCCCGAGGCTGGAATCAAACCTGGGACCCTGCTGCTGTGAGGCAGCAGTGCTAACCACTGAGCCACCGTGCCGCCCATTCTGGGCAGTCAAGCTGCTTGTAATGCGATTTCTCGCCAGAATAGTTGGATTTAGCTGAATTTCCTTTGCTTCAGACTGTTGGGAGATTCCAATGAATCTCTCAACAGGAATTCTCCACGACACATCAGGTAGCGGTGAGTCAGGGATTTACTGTTGTCAGGTGGAACACAATTACAGAGAGGGATCAATCAGTTGCTGCTTCTCAGGCAGGGAACATTGTTCTCCCTCTCTGTGTTGAAACATACAACTACGTCAACTGAACACCAAACTGGGCCGTGTGCGTTCGTCGTGAACATTCTCTGGAATGGATAATAATGGACAATATGCAAGTGCATCATTGCTGTTGTTATGCACAGTGCCTTTCATTAGCAAAAAAGAAAATTCCTGCTTTATAATTTGATGATATGTAGGTATGCATATGGTTAATTTTTAAAAATCGTTTGATGTCTTCAAAATATCTGTGCGAAAATCAGTACATTTTATTCTTAACATTTATTCCATAGTTTTAGTGTCCCTGACAAGAGAAAATATGTATCCAGCTGATTTTTCTCGAAATTGCGTATGCTTCAGAAAGATTTCTCGTCTAAGACCAAAACTGATAATGTTTCAGAACAAAAGGCCTTCACTCCAAGAAAATGTGAACAAAACATTCTTGATAAGCTTCGAAAACAATTATCTTGTTTTTAGGTTAAGGGATCAAAACTGCACATAATTTGTCATATGTAGTCTTAGCAACGCCCTGTACAAATGTAGACTCGGAAAATGTGATTCTGGAAAATCACAACAGGTCAGGCAGCACCCAACGAACAGGAGACTCGATGTTTCGGGCAGATTCCTGATGAAAGACTTATACCCGTGACGCCAAATCTCCCGCTCCTCGGATGCTGCCTGATAGGTTGCGCTTTTCCAGCCTCACACTGTTCGACTCAGATCTCCAGCATCTGCACTCTTCACTTTCACCGGTACAGATGCAATAAAACTTTCCTGACCAAACCTGGTACCCTTTGACAGAAACACAATCATTCCACTTAGCTTCCAAATCACTTACTGCAAGTGCAGACTAAATACATATGATTCATGTACCAGGACCATGATCACAGTCTGTATCATAGAGTTCTCTATTCTCTTTCCACTTAAATTGTTTAACATTATTTTATCCTTCCATCCAAAATAGGCAACTCACATTATGCTATATCTGTTCAAGTTTTGCTCACTAACTTCCCTTTGCCTTTATCACATTGATGACACACGACCTCCATTTGATAACATACTGGATGACCAGCTTGGTGTTGAAGCTAATTGGGCGTTGATATATGCAGTCCCTTCCTCCAGATCTTTGATACAGATATTGATCGTTGATGATTCCATAGTGATCTCTGAGGCACTCCACCTCAGCTTTGTAATGTGAAAATAAGCAGTTATCTCTTCTTTCTATTGACTGTTAGCAACCGCTTCCTGTGTAGCAGTTCAGGCAGTTTAAATGGCCTCCTGTGCAGTAAAATGTACTCAATGAGCTAAAATGACACATTTCATTTTTGTCTGTAACTCGTTAAAGAGGCAGAATGGTCTCCTCCAGTCTCATGGTAACGATAAAGACTGCTGAATGAGGTGATCCCCTATCACTGTCCCAGCTTCGACGGGTGGATGGAGGGCACAATGCATGAGGTAGTAGCAGCAGTGTATCCCTGTAACAGCATCGAGGGTGGATTGAGGGAACAACACGAAGGGTAGGGGCACCAGTTGGCCATTCGGTGCCACCAGTCAGAATGCTCATGACTGATCCGATTGTGTTTGACCTTCCATCTCCTGCCTGTTCCCAATAAATATTGACTCTCCTGTCCAGAAAAGATCAGTCGAGCTCAGCCTTGAATATCTTCAAAAACCGAGTCTTCACTGCTCCCTGAGGATGAGGACACTACAGATAGTACAACACTAAAGTGTAATAGGGTGACCTTATTTCAGTGTGGGGCCCGTTATTTTAAACTGTGTTAACTTAACATTAAAACACCACCTCTTTTGTAACACAAGGCCAGAATAATCAGACATAGACATAAACCATTCAGCCCTCTAAACCTGTCCAATATGACCACTGATTCTTTTCAATCAAATGTGTATTAAACTCATTCTCTGCTCCTGTCCCAGGAAGAGAATAACTGATAGCATGACACCACACGAGCATGAAAAACACAGAATTAGGACATTCGGCCCATCGACTCTGAATGCCATTTAATACTGACTTAGAGATTTCTCAACATCATTCTCCTGAATACTCTCTGTAACTCTTGACATGCTTATTCAACAAAAACCTATCTATCTCTGTCTTATAAGCACTAATGTCTGTGTCTCTGTGGGTTTGGATGTGCACTTGAGTGTGTTTGTTCATGTGTCTGTGTGTTTGTGTATTTATGTGCTGACATCGGTTCATCTGTGTATTAGCCTCTGCGTTTTACTTGTGCTTGTGTCTATTTGTGTGCGACTGTGTATGACTCCGAATGCCAATATCTGTGTGCGATTCTATCTCCGTGTATATACTGTGAGTGTCAGAGACATTTACATATGTCTCTGAATATTTGCGTTTCTGCATCTCTCTGCAATGAGATATTTGTTGTTTTGGGAGGGAGAAAATTGTGAGAACAGACAGAGTGGTTAAAGTGCGAATTGCCCTTCACTGAACATTGTTTTTTTAATCAGTTGGAGGGACATGGATGTCGCGGATTCTCCAGACAACACGTCCCGGTTCACTCCGGCTCATACCAGGGTCCTCCCCACATGGCGGGGTGTGGGAGGGGGGGGCGATGGAGGAGGGATCAGATATCCGGTGCTCCACCATCTGGCTTGGCCCTTTCTCTCCTATTACAGTCCGTTTCTCCTGGAATGGGAGAAAGGAGGGGGGGAGGGAGTGATGATGGGAGTGAGTAGCCCTGCTGTTAGTGCTGGTGTAGGTGGAGGGGAGGGGGAATGGTGAGGTGTCCAGAGGGAGTCCGTCCACAGTATTGTATCTATGCAGGGTTATTAGTGTTGGGAGTATAGTGAAGGGAGGGAGAGCGCGCGGGGTGCGGGGGGGGGGGGGGTGCGGGATGCGGAAGGTGCTGAATTCAATAGTGAGAGTGGTAGTGTGTGAGCCAAATTTGGAGATAGGGTGTGAGCCGTGTTAGGGTGACTGCTAATGTTGTGAAAAATAAATTCCATAAGCGTTAAACAGGTTGGTTGAAGAATATGTTGGGACTCAAACAAGAGAGCAGGTTATTTTGGATTTGGTGTTGTGTGGTCAGAAGGACTCACTATTAACCTTCGAGTAAAAAGTGAGGTCTGCAGATGCTGGAGATCAGAGCTGAAAATGTGTTGCTGGTTAAAGCACAGAATGCCCGAAACGTCGAATTTCCTGTTCCTTGGATGCTGCCTGACCTGCTGCGCTTTAACCAGCAACACATTTTCAACTGTGATCTCCAGCATCTGCAGACCTCACTTTTTACCCAATTCAGATAACGGTCAAGATAACAGCTGAGGATAAAAAGTTCTCTGCTCAAGATTGTATTTCATAACAGGACAAGTGTTTAGAAGAAGTGTTTGGCTGCATACAATAAAGTGAGACAAAGTGAAATAGCCAGAATTACTAACTGTGATTGGATATAAAACGAGTGCATATTTTTGCAGGAACCAAGGAGGTTGAATGGCTGAAAGTTCCTATACCTGAAAATGGGAATTGTTTCGAACACTACCTGGAATTCATATTAAAGTGTGTGCATGTGTGTGTGAGGGAGAGAGAGAGAGACCGCAGGTACTGCACTGAGCTGGGTGGTGAGCTCAGACCATGCTCAGGCCTCCTCTGGGAAGAGAATGAACACCCCATACTAGCCCATCCACTAGGACCTCTGTGCCCCTGTTGAAAAATCGTGGTATTAGTTCCCCTTATCTGTCATGCTCAGGGTCACCTGTGCAGGGTGGCTCCAAACTGAGGAAGTACAACAGTGTGCCCATTGGCCTTTGAAAGATGGCATAAGTGTCAGTGATTATAGAATAGCGACAGGTATCAGTGCGATGGTGAGTCCCTCCAGCCATGTCGGGTTGGAGAATTCGAGTGGCATTGAATGGGAGGAACACTATGAGATTGAGTGGGTAGTTAATGTGGTGAGTTCGATAAGATAGCAACATGAAACTAGTTCAGTCTGGTACAGACAATCCCTCTGTCACACTCAATAAAGATGTCACTGAGACAATCTATTGTTAGATACAGCCCAATGAGTCGAAGACTCTGATGAACACACACCCAGTTACAAAGTTGCAGAACAAATGTTCATCTAAAACTCTCCCTCATCTTTATTGACGCCAATATCCCCTTCACTTATCATTCCCAGGAATACTGGCTCATGTTGCAGCATGCTGTCGAAATGTCTTCATTTCAGCATTCTGAAACCTGTGATCTTACATGAAATTGTCTCTCAATCTCCCTTTCGCTTTTTGCCCCAAAGTCCTTTTGATTGTTGGTAGGTCAACTGATTGCCCCGTCATTTCTCTCTGGCAGGAACTAAGGAATACGGACTAGGCAATAAGGACTCTGTATCAGAATGATCATGTAACTAGACGGGTAATTCAGAGGCACGGGCTGTGACTCCAAGGCAGTGTTTAAAATCCTACCACAGACGATGACAGAGCTTAAATTCGAATGACAAAAAATGGAATGAAACCCAGTTTCACTCATGGAAACCAGAAACCGTTAAGATTTATTCTTATTATTTACCTGATAGTCTTTGCTAAGAAACTTAACATTATTACCCAGTGTGAACTCAGTGTGACTTCAGACCCACAACAACATTGTTGGCTGAATTTTGTCTTGACAAATGGCCGCGTAATCACAGACAATTAGTGATGGACAACAAATGCTGCCCTTGCCTGTGATGCTGGCATCCCGAGAAACAACAGCATGAAAGGTGAAATAAACCAAGGAACGGTGGGTGCTAGAGATCGAAAATAAAATTCTCCAGCGTCTGGAAGTGTAGGAGAATCTCAGCAGCTTTGGCAGCCTCTGTCAGCAGAAATGCAGATAACGGTTTGAGTCCAGTGACCCTGTTTCACAACTGAAAGCAAACTGGGCAATAATATTATTTATCCTGGTATCATGGATGGTTAGGTTGGAGAAAGAGGTGGGGGCCAGGTTTAAATTGAATAGTTGGAAAAATTGCCTTAAAAAGAGAGGAAAAGAAATAAGAAGTGAGCAAATGGATTGCTGATGATGAACTGAAAGGAAAACAAAATGGCAAGTTATTCTCACATTTCCCCGTTTTCACATATTCCTGAATATTGCATCCATTTAGATTTGTCCCTGTTTAAAATGAGTTAGGTTCCCTTTACCTCTCCTCTGAGTGTGATGATCAAATCCATTAGCAATACTAGTGCTGCCTTTATAGTTGCTGAGATATAGAGAAAGGTAATGTTACATTGTCAACTGATTCTTTGGAGAGAGAAACTGTTACTGTGGGAGTGTGCAGAGATGCAACGGCTTTCTCAGCCAGGAAGAGAAACTCAGGAGTGGAAATAGTTTTCAACACTGAGCGCGTGCACGTACCGTGTGGGGAATTGATTTGTTCCTGTCATTGGAAAATCAGTGGAGTTTCTGGGGATGCTTATCTCGTGTTTGTATTGTCAGCTGCTGGGTCTGGTGACCCCACTCTATACACTGCATTTACAGAGTGTCTGGGTCCATGGTAAACAAATGGAGATGAGGCTCCACAGAAGGGAAGCTCTATAAATAGGAAGGAGCAGGACAGAGCATTATCTTTCCTTGGATTTCCCGGGACATTGTCTAAGTTGGACCAGGTGTCAGGTATGAAACCAAAATTGAGGTGGTCACTGAGCTATGTCCCCTCCTTCAGTATACTGTGTAGCCTCACACCTGTGACAGAACTGTGCTGATACTCACCATGAATTAAACTGGATTAATTCTGGAACTTTCCAGGCAAGAGTGAGTAACATATCCATCATCACTGGAGTGCAGTCCTCCGATATATTCACTGGCTGACAGAACCCATCTTTCCGCTGAGAGCAATATATTGTGTCCATCTCCCTGAGGAAGATACAGAAAGAAACTTCCAGAAATACAGGGGAACAGAGTGACTGATGAAAATGGGGAACTGCTGGAAATTAGAATTAATAACGTATTTCAAAACCTCACTGAATTTAAGGTTGGTATATTGCTGCATCTGATGAGCTACATCCAAGAGTATTGAGGAGGTGGCAGTAGAGCTAGTGAAAGAATTACTGATTATTCTTCAAAGCTGGTTAGATACTGGAAAGGATCCTCCAGACTGGAAAGCAGCGATTGTAAACCTAAATATTTAAAATAGGACGAAGAGAGCAAACAACAAACTAAACAGTTTGGTTAGCTTGATGTAAGCTGTAAGAAAAACATTGGAACCTTTTGTAAGGAATGTGACAACTAGACACTTGGAAAATAATGTCATGATTCGGAAGAGTCAATCTAGATTCAGGAAGGGGAAATGATCTTGATCTTTGATAAACCTGCTGGATATTGTGGAGGTTGTCCGTTGTGACATCGACAATTGAGAACCAGTGGAACTGAAGTATTTGAATTTTCAAAATAAGTTGACATGGTTGTATAGAGGTGAGTGGGGAATGTTAGAGTCCATGGGTAGGTAGGGGTGGAATACACCGAATGTATTAAATGTTGGATAATCGAGGGAATGAAGAGAGTAGTATAATTATCTGGAGTGAAGGCTTTGGAGTATCAGAAGGATCAGTGTTTGGCCAATAGCTCATTGAAAGATATTTCAGATATGAACAACAAATATCATCATTCACGTTTATGTTCATTAAATAGTGAGAAGTTGGGAAATTCTGTTGTTGAAACAGACCTGGATGTGCTTGGTGATAAGTCACAAATAGATTTTTTACACAGCAGGAAGTTTGCATGACCAGCATGATATGTGGCTGGCCATGCAAAATGATTAAAGTACCAGAGTAAATGCATCTTTCCCAATGATAGTGTTTTGTTGAGAGACTGTTCGATGTATTGTGTACAGGCTTAATCAGCAAAGGGGTTTCACCAGACTAAACCCTGGCATGATGTTACCATGAGGGGAATGGGAAGAAACTTGTGCTTAATAAAGTGTGTTAAGGTGTTTGTGAGTTTATATTTTAAAAAGTGCTGAATGTTGAAGGAAAAAATTGCCTTATTAGACCAATTAAAGGAATGCCCAGGCAAATTCACATTTCATTTCCTATGTATTGCAATGCAAATATATCCACTGTAAGTATATTGGCTGGTGCCTGTTCCAGTCGAGGAGAGATCTGCACGGTAAGAGCATGTAGATTGTGATTTTTGAGGGTTGAGTATTGCAAATGGACAACGCAGCAGAATCATCTAGCCTGCGATAAGAAAACATGCATCATTCTCCCTCACTACTAACTTCACGAGAGCAATGGGTGATGGGAAATGTGATCAATAGCCAACGGTGCCAACATTCAATCCAGTCCAGTAGTTTTTGTGAACTGAAGGCACCATACTGAAAGGGGTTAAATGGAGCTGTTTGTTCAGTGACTGTGAGTGATGCTAGTCTCCATGGATCCTAGCTATGTCACTGGATGTTTTCCGTCTCCTATTAGTAAGGGGCCTCTTGCAATGGTTTATGCCATTGTAGCAGCAGATGCATCAACTCCAACGCTCAAAAGAATCAGCAGCTGCAGAGACATAAAAAGGAGACTTAAACATCTGAGAATAGTCTGGAATGATCCATTCATGGATCAGAATCTGAGAACATTAGACTGGAATGCTGCAACAATGGACAGGAGTTTATCCTGGTGTCTTTTCTATTTTTCCTGGTCTTGTTCAACATTACCAGATCGGATATGGGGTGCACTTATGATTATCCAGGCGGGTTACTATCCTATCCTCGCTATTGTTGGTGTTCCTGGTAAGTATCTTCATCTCTCTCCATTTATTAATCTCTTCAACCATGGCAAACTTCGTTGCTATTTCTATTATCTATATTGGACAAAGACGGAAACTATTGTCTTCAGTTTCAAATGCAAATTCCATTGATTACGCACAAATTTCAGAACCGCCCAGACCCCCGTCCTCACAAACATCTGAGAACGAGACTGTTCACAATACTGAATTTAATAATTCAAATTCATTTGTGTCTCGGTATTCTGTCCATCACAAAACCTATCCACTACCAGCTCGATTATATGCCCAGTCAGAATCTTGGCTTCAACGCTGACGCTTTATAAACCATTATCTATGCTTTGGTAAAATTCAGACGTTACGGTGACACCTCTCCTTTAAGCACACTTTCAGTTACAAATATTTCGATTGCAACTTTGTTCTTGTCTCTAAAATAACTTAATGACAGAAACACTCTCTCAGCGCAGTAATGTCGGAAGAAATGTAATTCAGATGCACAGGCTATTACACAGAAAGATACTATTCCACATCCTACCACAGACGATGTCAGAAAGTAAATACAAAAGTCAGGAATTGGAAATCACAACCATAATATTTCCAGCATTATGTCTATATGTTTTTCAATTTCACTGATGTCCTTCGGTCAATAGAACTTGCGTTATTATCAGGTCTGGCTTAAGATTGATGTGAGTCCCACAGCAATGTGCTTGGTTCTGTCCTGCCTGAAAGAATGACCTCACAGTAAATGACATTTGGTTAGGTCAACAAATGCTGCCCCTGTCAGTGATGCAGACATTCCAAGTAATAACAAAATTAAAAGTTAAATAAAGCAAAGAATGTTGCAACAGATCAGAAACAATAAAGAATGAGAAAGTGATGGAGAATCTGAGCAGATTTGGCAGCCCCCTCGGGTCGAGAGAAAAATAGAATTGGCAATTCGATTCTAATGATCATACATCAGAACTGAACACAGTTGGGAAATAGCGTGATCGATGTTGGTGACACTGACATCTGTTATGAAGGAGAGAAGGACTGAGTTGAATTGATGGAGAAAGAGAGAGATAGAGAGAAAGAAGCAAAGCGATTATTGATGATCAGGTGGTATGGAAATAAAAAATGAAATTAAACCTTACTTATGTTTCTCCTGTTCCCATATTACTGATAATAATGACCATGTAAGGTATATGTCTAAAGTTCCTGCTTAAAGTTATTTATGTCTGTTTTTTCTCTCTTCCCTGAGTGGGATCGTCTTCTTTTATGTATTAATGGGATGCTGGGCCAACATTTAATTCCCTTTCCTCATCGTCCTTGACGAGGTGTTGGTGAGCTGCCTTCCTGACCCACTGCAGTCTGTGGGCTGTAAGTAGTCAGTGCTGAGGCCATGCAGTTTCATTTCTTTGAGGCTTTGAAGTGTGTGATATAACTGAGTGGCTGGCTTGGCTATTTCAAACTGCAACTGAGAGTTAACCACATTGCTGTGGGTCTGGAGTTACATGTAAGCCCGACCAGCTGAAGAAGGTAGATTTCCTTTCCTGAAGTGCATGAGGGTGCTCGGTAGGACAATCGACAATGGTTTCATTGTTTCATTTGATTCTTAATTCCTGATATTTTATTGAATTCAGTTTCCAACATTTGCCGTTGTGGGATTCGGATCCTGTGTCTGGATAATTACCTGATTCCCTGGATTCATACTCAGAGATAATACAGCAGGATAATCGCCTCCTCAGTATCTCCAATCAACTCCAATGGCAACAGTGATGTTGTTGTTGGTGTGACTTTGCTTCATAAGCCAAATAAATGATTGGCAAAAAGTGTACTCCTTCTCATTTTGTATTTATGAGAAGGCGAGATGATGGGAAGTGCTCTTGGTGAAAAGGAGCTGGATGTCCTTGATCATGAGGCACTAACAGAATCCCTGCAGAGCAGTCGGATACTGGCAGATGGACTACATTGGGTTGGGATATCTGTATGGCATGGACGGGTGGTTCCAAAGGATTTGTTTCTATGTTGTGCATCTCTATCACTCTACGACTCAGCAAGTAATCAGCACAGTAATGAATAGTATCGTTCATTACAAAATGATTAAAGTATAAGAGTAAAGACACCATCCTGAAGTTGTGGAGTGTACTTGAGGCAGTATTTTCTTTCATTTATAATCAATGATCTCCTTGCTTCAGAGAGATGGTGTAATGGAGTTTCACCAGACAATTCCCTGCAGTGATGGTACCATGAGGAGAGTGTGAAGGAAATAAGTGTTTAATCTGTAACGCTACAAAAAGAATAAAAACGTGATTGCATTAACACTGGAATGTTATCAATCAACACTCATTATTTCCAAAACAAAACACGGATAGCATTAGATATACCATGTTTTCCATGATATGTGTCTTCACATTGGGACAAATATATAGATAGAAAAGGTTTAGAAGGATATGGACCAAGCGCAGGGAAATGGGGTTAGCATGGATGGACATTTTGATCAGCATGAACGAGTTTGTGCTAATGGCCTGTCTCTGTGCTATAGGATTATATGACTCTATGATAATTTACAGAGCTCTATGGAGCCCCCATGTTGGTTGAGAGAGAGCTCCAGGTTCTGATTGAACTCTCACAGACTGGATGTACAGTTGGTGTGTGACCCAGCATTGAACGTCATGTTGTTCACAAATCTGTCATCAGCCACACTCTGACAGTATTAGCCATTCCCACCAGATTCTGACCTCCACACAGAACACTAGCCTGTCTTCTCTGTCACAAACCAATCCTTCTTTTTTGCTAAAAGCTGTTCATTGGCTCAAGTAGACTCTGTCCTTGATGATTTTCAGAGCATTAATAAAAGGGGGCCAGGCTATGATCAGTCTGGTTTTGGTACAGACATAAAAGGGATTTTCAGAGGCCTTTTATTTATATGTAAACAGATGAAACTACAGTCCAAAGTGGTCATGCTTTCGAAGTGACTTGTAAAATGAACGGGGAGTTGTCAGCTCTTTTAGCTGAGCAAGCTGAGTTGAGCTGAGCTGAGCAGTTTTCAGTTGAGTCTTGAACTGGGAATTTCAACTGAGAGCTGTGTGGAAACTCTTTTCTGCCATTTAGCTTCAACCTGGAAACATGCATTCCATTATGACGTTATTACAAGTGAGTTTGATTATTGGGACTATTGTGTGTATTTGGAATAGCATAATTAAGCCGAGCTGGATCAGTTGAATTCTGTAGGGGTTCATTATTCTGTTCATTGTGTTTCATTGTGTAATTTTGTGAATAACGTTTTTCTCTGATTTAAAATCTAGTCGTCACCCTAGCTAAATTACTCCGGGTAATTTTCATTGGATAACTACCAAAACAAACTGCAAAGTTATGCTCTGGGCTGCTTGCTTAAGAATGTTTTGAGTGGTCTAGCCTCGTCCATAACAGACTGGGGGCTCATTGCTGGATTTTCAACAGCGAGTGGGAGATGCTAGTGTCTTTGTTTCGGGTATTAGTTTGACTGGGTTGACAACGCTTCGAATAGTAATGGCTATTTCAGTCGCCAAACATTTCCTGGTTGTGCACGCAGTAACTTTGGATATTTTACGAAAAGTGAATAAGACCAATTTGCAAGAACTAGCAGGGAAGCTGGAATTGGAACTGACTGCTTCTGTGAGGAAAGGAGAGGTAATTACAGCAGTAGCTCGTCAATAAAACTTGCTGGAGAAACCATCAGAATCTACAGAGATGGGAAGAATTCAGTTGCAAATGAAACCTCTTGAGTTAGTGGCGAGACGTAAGGAAAGGGCAGCTAAAATGAGACATTTGACTTTCAATAAAATGCAGAAGAAGGGGGAAAAGAGAGAGCAGCAGAACAGAGAGTAAAAAGAAAGAATGGCAAAAGAGAAAGCAGCAGGGGAGAGAGAGAGAGCTTTTGAATCGCAGAATCTGACACATAAAAAGGGAAGTCAGTGTTAAACACTGGAGATAACGACTGAGGGTGGGCTTAGTAAGGAAGAGAGTGCGGATGAGCAACCCCTGGTAGTCAGAAGCCGAGTGAGAATTTGCTTGCTCATATTCAAGCATTGCCTCAACTTGATGAGAAGAATGTGATGACCTTTTCGTCTCATTTGAAAAGTTGGCTCAACAAATGCAGTGGCCAGGGGCAATGTGGGTTTTGTTGATCCAAACGAAACTTGTAGGTAGGACTGGTGAGGTAATCACATCCCTATCAGAAGAGGTATCTGGGAAGTCTGAAGAGATTTAAAAAAAAATTAAGTCAACATAGGCAACCTTTCAGGAATCTAATGAGGATCCTGGTCAAACCTACACTGAGTTTCTAAGGATCAAACAGACTAATTTCGATAGTTGGATAAGAGCTTTAAAATTCAGGCAAAACTATAATGCCACTAGAGAGGTTAGTATTTGGAGAAATTCAAAAATTCACTACCTGAAGTAGCGCAAACTGAGGTGGAAGAGCAGAGAATGCAAACGGCAAGGTTAGCTGCTGAAATGGCTGATGATTATGAACTGGTCCATAAACTTGATTTGCTTTCCAGAACCAGTTCTGGTCTCTGAGGGACAGAAATTGGAGCAAAGAGATATCTTCACATGCAAAGGGAAAGGTAGATCACAGTGTAGAATGTAAGAATAATTTACCACGATAATAAAGAAAACCTTGAGGGGGACAAAGAAGTTTAAATACTATGGTGTTTTCATTGTAATAAAGTGGGCCACACAAATTCACAATGTTGGTGAGCTGGGAGAAAACCAGCTGTAGGATAACAAGACAAGCCTGGAAGTTTCGTTGAATTAGTAACAAAAAGCATAGGGGGAGTTAGGCAACTGCCTCAGAGTGTACAAGATGATCAGTGGACATGCTAACTCTGCGTAAAAAAATCTACATGGAAGGGTAAAGTTTATTCACATAGGCCAGGAGTAATTGGTAAGGAGGTTCCAATATTAATTGACACAGGATATTTTCAGTCTGTAATGCTGAGGGGTGAGGCTTTATGAACTCTTCAGAGACTATTGCCAGAAAATGTGCTGGGAACAGGAATTCATAGTGAGGCAAAAAGTACTCAGTTATGTAAAGTGAGGCGATGGAGTCCAGAGAAGAACGGAGAATGTGTGGTAGGTGTACTGGACCCCTAACCCTCAGCTCCAGGAATAAAAATTGTCCTTGCAATTAATATAGCTGATTAACTGGTGGGCGTGCTACCTACTCTAGTTGAAAAGCCAGTGGAGATGCAGGCAACTGAAGACCTGGAGAATGTTTATCCAGGACTTTTCCCTGATTACGTCATCAGCAGATCACAAATGCACAGGTTGAAGCGGGATAAAGGCAGAGATAAGGAAGCTGACGTAGAGTTATCCGAAAGTTTCTTTTTGACCAGATAAGTGGAACAGAAGGAGCAAGTATGAAAACATGAAAGTATTTTTAGCTCTGCTAAGGTGATTGAATTACAGCAGAAAGATGAGGAGTTACAAAAGTTATATCAAAAAACATTTAGCAAAAAAGAGAATGAATGCATTCCTGTTGTTATTACTTAACAAATGATGTCTTCATGTGGATATGGAGATCAGCGCACATTGAAGCAGATCAGGCGTGGACTGAAATTCTTCAAATTGTTTTCCTGTTGGGTATGGAAAGGAGGTGCTATGAGTGGCACATGAGCTACCACTTGGAGATCATTTCGGGGTTAGGACATTACAGGCTGGAATACAAAGATACTTTCACTGGCCTGGACTACACAAAGATGTAGTTGAATTTTGCCAGATGTCTCAAACATGTCACACAGACAGTAATAAACCTGCAACTTTAATATTTATTCCAACATTTGAGGAACCTTTCGCAAGAGTCTTGATAGGTTGTGTAGGCCCCTACCTCAAACAAAAAGTGGGAATAAGTATTTATTAACAATAATGAATGTGTAGACTAGATTTCCAGGGGCAGACCCATTATGCAGCATCACAGCTAAAAGAGTTGTAGAAAAATGCTTACTTTTTTACTAGGTACAGAATACCAATAGAGATCCAGTCAGATCAAACCTCACATTCGAACTATTCAAGGAGATGATGGATAACTTGGGAATAAAGCAATTCAAATTTACTGCGTACTATTTGGAATCACAGGAAACACGAGAGAGATGTCATCAAACACTGAAGACCATGTTGACGTTTTATAGTCAGGATTATCCAGATGATTGCGATAAGGAAATTGCTTTTGAACTTTTTGTGATCACAGATGCACAGAATGAATTGACCAAATTCAGTCTATTTAAATTAATTTGTGGGCATAAAGTAAAAGGACCATTAACATTGGTTAAGGAGAAATTAATAAGTCAGAATTCAGAGACCATCCATTTGGATGATGTGTCAAATTTTAGGGAACGATTAAACAGAGCTGGAGAGTTGGGTAGACAGCATTTAAAAGTATTGCAGCATACAATGAAACAGGAAGTGGATCAGAAATCATAAATTCGCAATTTTGCAATTGGGAGTGCCTTGAAAAGCAAGTTTTGGCGCATCTTATCAAGTTGGGAAGAAATTGAATGAGGTGAACTATTTGATACGGACTCCAGACAGGATGAGATGTCACTGAGTGTGTCATGTGAATACACTCAAAAGGTATTTTGACAGGGAAGGAAAGCAAGAGGAGAAGGTGTTAATGATTACAGCACAGAAGGAAGAACCAAGTTCAGAGGATTCTGAATTGGACATTCCACAAATCAAATTGGAGAATGAGGAAGTTGTCAAAAATTGGGATAAATTATTGAGTTACCTTACACAAGAAAAGAAAAATGACCTGAAAGAGTTTTTACTATCTTGTGGAGAGATATGCGGCAATAAACTGGGAAGTACGAACATAATTGTGCATGATGTGGACACAGGAGACGCTGTTCTGATTAAGCAACATCGTTATGGGCATGACTCTCCAAAATTGGCACAGGTTCAGAAGGAGATAGAGCGCACACTCCAATATGTCATAATCGAAGTGAGTTACAGTGACTGGAGTTCACATATAGTCATGGTACCAAAGCTAGGTGGTACCCAACGGTCATGTGTGGACTATCACAAAGTCAATGCCGTTACAAAGACTGATGCAGATCCAATTCCATGTTTGGAGAACTGTGTCGTAAAAGTGGGAGAATCTACTTGCATTTCTAAGTTGGATTTGCTCAGAGGCTGCTGGCACGGACATCTGTCAGAGAAAGCAAAGGCAATTTCGGCTTTCATAACGCCAATGGACTATATCAGTTCAAATTGTTGCATTTTGTATGAAGAACGATCCAACCACATTTCAGAGACTGATAATAAGGTCATTGCCTAATTACCCAACTGTGTGGTCTACGATGATGACCAGCTGGTTTTTAGGCACTCATGGAAGGAACATTTACAGCATTTATCGGACTTGTGCAATCAACTTCAAAAGGCAGGCTTGGTGCTAAACCCAGCTAAAAGTGAATTTGAGAAAGACCAGGTCACGTCCCTGGGTCACGTTATTGGACATGGACAAATGGCCCCATGAGATACGAAAACGAAAGTAGTTGGGGAATGTTTCACACCGTGGACAAAAAGAAATATGCAGTACTATGGTTCATGGGATTGACTGGATTTTACCGAATGTTTGTGCCAAACTTTAATCAGTGCGGCGGCTCTACTCACCAAATTGTCAAGGGCAAGAACTCTCAGTGGACAGAGGACTGTCAAAAGGCATTTTACAGCCTAAAGACTGTGTTAACACTGCTCCCAGAATGAGCTACACTAGATTACACGAAGCTTTGCAAGGTGGCTATCGCTGCTAATGATGTGGGTATTGGTCCGGTGTTCCTGCAGGAAGATGATGAGGGAATAGAAAGACCCATTGGGTATTTTTCTGCGAAGTCGAATGTTCATCAACAGAAATGTTCAACGGTGGAGAAAAAGACTTTAAAGTTAGTGTTGGCATTACACCATAACTGTGTTTATATTACCAGCAATGCATCTGAGACAATCGTATACACTGATCACAACACATTTGTGGGAAAAACTAAGGACAAAAATGCCAGATTGTTTAGATGAAGCTTCTTGTTGCAGGCATTGAATCTGACAATTGTGCATGTGGATGGTCGGGGAAGCGTGAAAGCTGATGGGTTATTGAGACTCGAATGAAATACAGAGGTGTTCGGTGGTGGGTGTACCGCGGCCTGAATTTGAAAGGGTTTGTGCATGTTTGAATGTTTAAAGTTAGCATAGTGTATCTGTCTGTTTTGAGATTACTGACTGGATTTGAAGGGTTAAAAATGCAGCCATCTTTTAGCATTGATGGTTTTTTTTAGTGGGGGGAGACGTGTCACAAAGCAAGTCCCTTATTTGTCAAAAAGCTGTTCCTTGGCTCAAGTAGACTCTATCCTGGGTTTCTTTGGCAGGGACAATAAAACGGGGCCAAGCTCCTATCCGTCTGGTTTGATACAGAGATGAAAAGGATTTTTAGAGGCCTTTTGTTTATATGGAAACAGATGAGACTTCAGGCCAAAGGGGTCATGCTTTATAAGTGACCAGTATAATGAACGGAGAGTGGTGAGCTGCTTTAGATGAACTAGCTGAGCTGAATTGAGCTGAACAGTTTTCAGTTGAGTTTTGAACTAGGAAGTTCATCTGGGAGCTGTGTGGAAAGACTCTCTCTTTTCTGACCTTCAATTTCAAACTGGAAGTATATGTTCTGTTTATACTAGTTTTTATTGGGAGTTTGATTATTGGGACAATTGTGTATGCTCGGAACAGCATAATTAAGTATAGTTGAATAGGTTGAATTCTGTCGTGATTCTTTATTCTGCTCTTTGTGTTTCATTGTGTAATTTTATGAATAAAGTTTTTGTCTGAGTTAAAATGTAGTAGTCATCCTAGCTAAATTACTCCTATTTCAATTCTCTTTCTCAGTCCTTTTCCAACATGGCCATCCTTGGCGTCTTCCATTGCCACAACGAACCAAACCATGATTTGGAAGAACAAGATCTCATCTGTCTCCCATGTAGCCTACACCCCGAGGAATCAACATTCAATTCTCCAATTGCAAATAACCTCCCGTCCAATCCCCTGACTCCCTTCCCAGACCCTCCCCTCTCTTCCATTCCTCTGAGCAAGCTTTTGTCCAGCTACCTACCAACTGGACTCAGCCATCCCATCACCAACCCGCTGATACCCTTGATCTGTGTTCACTTATCCCCCACCTCGCCACTCTGCCTCCTCCTCCCTCACACGCCACTTTATCTACCCGCCACTAGAGCCAGGTAGGAACCGAAGCTACAGTCTCCTGATCCGTAGTCAGGCGCGTTATCCATTGCGCCACTGGCCCGACGTATAGGTTGATGCTTAAGAGCCGTGATGTTAGCACGGACATGATTAAGAGCAGTGATGTTCGCTAATTGAAAAAAGCAATAAAGATAAACACTGTCACTGCTTCAGTCCAATCTTCATCACCTTTCAAAGAAGGTTTTCTTCCAAAAAAAAACACGTATGCCCATCATATCTGTCTCTGAAACATTTACAGTAAGGTAAGGGAGAGAGATGTTCATGGGGTACACTTTCTCATCAATCCCAGTCACTAATACACAGCCAAACGTCTCCCAACAGCACCACATCCTCCTGGACCACAACAATGATTTCACACAATATCGTTTATTTTCAGCTTTATTCACACTAAAGATAGCTAAACCAACAGTGACCTGATAAATTAAAAAAAAGATAAAACTGAGCCAGCAATAGCGGCGCCTGACTGGGGTCTGTTTCTGGGAAGAAGTCTCAGGTTTTCTTTGGCTTAATTGGCGACCCCAGAGACACTGTGTTTGGGTCCAGAGTCAGATAATGACCAAACATGAAACCTCTAACTGGGCTCTAGCACCTGGCGCTTCCCTCCCCTTTAGCCCTTACTCACCGAATATCGATTGGAGACGACAACATTTCGTTCCAATGATCACTCGCTGCAAGCATGCTCACCAATCATGTTAACCCTATGCATGCCGCAGGACCCATCCCAACTAATGACGTGTAATGCCCAATAGCGAAGAAGAGGCGGTCATACCATGACCAAGCTGGAGGCACTGGTCCTCCAACCAATCAGAGAAACTCATGGGCCGGTTGGGGGCTCTGATCAATCATAGAATGCTCTTGGGCTAAACTAATCTATCCAGAACTTCCACATCCCAACGCTCAATCAAACTTCGCTTGAAAAATTCTTCCACTTCAAAACACATTTGTTAATGATGACGCTGTTCATTTTCCCGCAGGTGAAAGTGAGGACTGCAGATCCTGGAGATCAGAGTCAGCATGGGAACAGTGCTCAAAAAGTACAGAAGGTCACGCGGCATCTGAGGAACATGAAAATCGAAGTCTCAGGCAGGCACCCTCCATCAGTAACATTTCACGCAGCCAATTTGTGAGCAATATTGCTACTATCCCTTATATTCCTTCATACCCAGATTTCAGACACAGT
Source organism: Hemiscyllium ocellatum (assembly GCF_020745735.1). Taxonomy (NCBI): domain Eukaryota; kingdom Metazoa; phylum Chordata; class Chondrichthyes; order Orectolobiformes; family Hemiscylliidae; genus Hemiscyllium; species Hemiscyllium ocellatum. Next base: position 50,281,366 of record NC_083428.1, read on the forward strand.
GTTCTCACAGAACTTTTGTCTTTTGTTTTGCCAACTTACATTTATCTGATCGTTTTGGACTAGCATCATGAAGACTTCTTCTTACCTCATCAAAAAAAATCAGCAGACAGTTCACCACAATTTTCTATGAACAATTCGATTTTATCTTTCCTGAATGGAACACATATTCCTTCACGTGGCACCTCATTTTGCCTGGTATGACCGTTTGCTTTAAATGGTAATCCTGTCAGTACTGAATTAACTTACAAAACGTTTCTCATGGCAAACTGAAAGTGTGCATACCTTTTAAAGATGAGGAAATATGTCTGAATGAGTTGTAAGTTGGACATGCTTACTGGTGACAGGAAGCAGTGGAAGGTATACATTCTTTTCCACTTTCACCAATATTCAATCCCACTGAACTGCACCACTTGCCAGCACAAAGAAGGACATTTTCCGTCGTGATCCTCTAGTCCAGTATTCCTTGCATCCCAACAATTGCCCATACAGCACCATTCCATTAAATCACAGAAGTTGCGGCTTTACCACCTGGTAGGGCACCATCAAGTATTGCATGCAGCTCTGGTTACTGAATTTTGGAAAAATGTGAAAGCTCTGGAAAGGGTTCAAAGGAGGTTTACTCGGATGGTGGCTGGTGTGGATCGAAGTTCTTACGAGCAAAATGTGAGGAGACTGAGGTTGTTTTCGTCGGAGAGAAGAAGGTGGACAGGTGAGTTAATCAAGATTTATATGATTATCAGAAGGTTAGATAAAGTGGAGAATGAGAGCCTCTTTCCTCTGACGGCAAAGACCAACACGAGGAGCTATAGCATTAAATTGAATACCGATTGATTTAGGACAGATAACTGTGTTAATTTCTTCACACAGAGATTAGTACGGGCGTAGATCAGCCTGCCTGCAACAGTCGTAGACTCACTGAATGTGCATTGGACATATACATGGATAATAATGTAACGATGAAGGTTAGATGGGCATCACATTTCTTTCACAGGTCAGTGCAAGATCGAGGACCGAAGGGCCTGCACTGTGCTGTAACGTTCTAATGTCTAAGCTAGAAGACCTGCTGGGTTACCATACCTCTCCTCACTATGTAACTTTCCTGACACATCTTTCAGTGATTTGTCAGCACTTCATTCAATCCAGGCAACTGTATTTCCTCCTCTGAATTTTATCACTGCACAATGGGGAGAGAAAAACAGAGTCGGTGACAACGCTGAGATCACCGACGTTCTGTATGGCATCAACAAAAAAATCTTGATCTTCCAGTCTCCTGTGGCTTCAATATTACACTGTGTTCCCAAGGCACCATTTCAGACTCCGGTCTGCTGCAGTGCTCCTTCAACGCACAGCACAAGCTGGAAGAACGGCACCTCATTTTCTACTGACAGACTATGCAGTCTTCAGGACCCAGCATCGAGTTCAATCATTTCAGACCCATCCACCTACTTCCGCATTCTTTTCCCACCCGCATATCCCATTAGTTCCAAAAATGGATCATTGAACTCGAAACATTAACTCTCATTTCTCTCCATAGATGTAAAGGAGCTGATGAGTTTTGTTGAGACATTTTGTCTTTTCTTCCATTGAACTTTTTTCCATTGAAGGCTGCAGGAAGGTGTTCAGAGGAGATGATAAGAATGACAAAGGGCTGGACCATTCCCGCTGTGAAGATAAACGAGCCAGCCTGTGGCTGCTTATCCAAGTGCAGAGAAGGCTGTGTAAGAAACTGATTAATGTGCACATATTATGAAGAGAAGAGATATGTGTGACAGAAATAAGCATGTTTTGGGAAGTAATAATACGCAGTAGCATAGATTAAAAGCAAGAGACAAGCGATTAAGCGGAGATTTAGAATAAATATTTTCACTCAGACAGTGGTGTTTGTCTGGAAATCACTATCTGAAAGTGTAGTATTGCTGCATGTCAGTAGAGTATTTCAGCAGTGTGTAGCCAAACACTTGAATAGCAAGAGCACACTTGGATAAGCACCTGGTACTGGAAAGAGTGACGAAGGCAGACCTACGTGAGATGGGAGTCCCGAGGCAAAGGCAACCCTGTGTGCTTAAAAATGCCTGCTTGCGTGGCTCTGTGGCGCAAGAGAATGCCCGTTGGATTTCCCCGTGGTTGCTGAAGTTGTTATTCCAAGATCATCGATTTGCGTCTCACCAGAGTTGTAGTTTAGCTCATGGTTTGATATGTGATCAGACCAGACTCGGCTGCTCCTCTGCAAAACGTGCAATATTGGTGCAGAAACCCAACTGTCTTGAAACTGACCTTGTTTTGTCTCACAAATGAACAGTTTCGATGTATATTGAAGATAGAGCTCAATTATTATATCTGTTAGCCGGTAGGAAACACAATGATGTTGATCGGCTCAAAAAAGACATTAATATACTGGCTCAGCCATGATGATATCGAATGACGGGGCGGGGCAGGAGCGGTGTGAAGAATGGCCTCCTCATGTTCCATCCTGACTGGGCTGTTTCTGGCCCAGGTCTTTAAACACTAACATAATGAGGGCAATGTGAATCTACAGCAAGAAATATTAAGGTCGCACGTGTACCTCGCTGCCCTCTCAGCTGGATTAGACAGATCCTGTCGCAGCTTGAGATCAGAAAATGGAGATTTCTCACAATTGCTCTGTCAGGCTGAACATAGGTTTCCAGGTGGACCAATGGACAGGCGTCCACGTGGATTCTCGGGATTCAGGGGCAGACTCGCCCTTTTCAATGCTGGAATTCTGGCCAAGGTAAGGAATGTGAATATCTGACATTTTGAATATTATGCTGGATTCTTGCTACTTTGCACTCTGCCTCACAGGTGGCATAGTTTTCATTGATTAGCATTGCTGCCTCACAGTCTTGGACAACTGACTGTGTGGATTTTGCACGTTCTCCCTGTGACTGAGTGGGTTTGCTCTGGGTACTCCGGTTTCCTCCCTCAATACAAAGATATACAGGTCAGGTTAATTGGTCATGCTAAATTTCCCGTAGTGTTCGGTCCATCTGTCAAAGGGAAATGGGTCTGGGTGGGTTACTCTTGGGAGGTGTGGACTGGATGGGCCGAAAGGCCTGTTTCCACACAGCAGGGAATGTAATCTCATCTAAACTGGAATTCAATTAGCTCTTGCATATCATTGCTCTTTGTATACTATTTATGCAAACAATGCCACGTGCTCTTGGATGTTGTAATGCTGAAGATTGTTGACGTTGTGTGCAATGTGGGTCATTGTGTCATATGAACTTTCCAAAGGAACTTGGTGCATTACCAGTGAATCGAATTCTGTGACGAATTGAAACTGATAGAAGGAAACTCCCAGTACAGTAGTGACCAAAAACTGCCCGTGATCAACGCAGGAAGCCACGGTAAACTTACATTCAGTAATCCCTCCCCCACTCAACTATTGTACTCTATGCTACTTTCTCCCCAGCCCCACCGTCCTCTCGCTTATCTCTCCACGCTTCAGGCTCTCTGCCTTTATTCCTGAGGAAGCGCTTTTGCCCGAAACGTCGATTTCGCTGCTCCTTGGATGCTGCCTGAACTGCTGCGCTCTTCCAGCACCACTAATCAAGAATTATATTCAATAGCATCTTTTTTTCACCACGTTTTTCTCTGTCCTTTTCCTGAACCTGATACGACATAATGGATGATCCATAATCAGTACAACCACCTCTGAGGTGGGTTTCAATTCGGATCCACAGCAAAAAATTGAGTAATTGGATTTCTGGCCTCAGTGGCAAGAACAGGAGCCGTTGGACGTCCTCTGATGTCAGCTCCATTGGGCCAATTGATAAGGTTGCCGTGCTTCTATAGCAGACTAGAAGTGTCTGAACTGCCGGCATTGAGAGGATGATCTACGCCAGGCATTCATTTCACTGATATTGGCCAGGATGATTGCAACATCAGGCTGAGAACAGCTGGAGGAACGAATATTACTGTGCAATAAAGGCTCTTTGGCCCTTGATGTTGCACCCAACGCGATTCTCATCAGAAGTCCAGCTTAATGACATTTTATCGTTATGACTCAAAAGATTATCCCCTGATCATTTAAAAGCCCTGAAAGTTGGTGCATCTCCGACTGTTGAATGCTACGCGTTGTGTACCTTTTCTACTCACTGAGAATAGAACATACCTCGGCATCTATCAGCCTCAACTTAAAGCTGTGTGCCCTTGTGCCGATCATTACCATTTGTAAAAAGGTCCTTCACTGTCCGCCTTAAGAAAGCATCTGATCATCTTGTATGTCTCTATTGAATCATCTCTCAAACTTGTTCTTTCTGTCATAAACAGCCCCAGGTCCCTCAGTCTTTCCTCGTCAGACTTTCACTCCAAAAAAGACAGCATCGAAGTTAATCTCTTCTGCACCCTTCCCAATGATTGGACATCCGTCGGATGATGTGGAGATCAGAACTGTATGCAATTCCACAATTGCGGCCACCAGAGAATTTCTGGAGTGCAATATGACCTCATGGCTCTGAAACTCAATCCCTCTCCCAATAAATCAAACATTCCGTACTCCTTCCAAACAAAACTGTCAACACGGGTGGTAACTTTCAGAGTTGTTCGCACAGTAGCACAGAGGTCTCTCTGCTCAGCTTAACTTCCAAGAATATTACTTTGAGTCCAGAATTCTTTCTTCTTGTTGCTCCTTCCAAATTGAATGACCTCACATTTTCCCACATTCATTTCTATTTGACACCTCTGAGCTCAGCTCTGCAGGTTGTTCATGTCCCACTGCAACCTGCAAAAACATTTGGTACTGTTGACAACTCCATTGGGCTTCGTGTCATCGGGAAATTTACTGACCCATCATTCCATGCCCTAATCCAGGTTATTTATAAAAATGACAAACAGCAGTGGACCGGAAAAAAAATCTTCTGCTATACCACTAGTTTCTGAAATCCAGGACGAACATTTCCCATCAACTACCCATTCTGTCGTCTTTCAGCTAGCCACTTTCTGATCCAAACCAATTTTTAAAAAATCAATCATATGCCTATCTATTTTATGCAATAGCCTACTGTGGGGAATATTATCAATGTCTCAGTGAAAACTATATCCACCATTTGAATCGCTTCACCCTCAACCACCTAATAGCTCAAATTCTCAAAGAGCTCAATAGGGTTCGTGAAGCACAAACTACTCTTCACAAAATCGAATTGACTATCCCGAATCAACTTTTTCCTTATTAGATGATCATAAATCCATTTTTCATAACTTTTTCCAAAACTCGATCTACAACGAAACTAAGGCTCATTGTTCTGCAATTATCAAAGTTTTCTCTCCTCTTCTTCTTGGAGAAGGGGTCAATATTTACTAAGTTTGAGTCTTCTCGCACTAATCACATAGACGCTAATGACACAAAGTTCACAGTTAAATGTCTCCACCCACGATTCCCAGAGAATCCTAGGATACATTCCATCAAGCCCAACGGACAGATCTTTTTTCACACTTCCAGGAATTGCCAACACAAACTCCTTACGAAAATTAATTTCGTGTATTCTAATCGGTTGTATCACAATATTCTCCTCGACAGCATTGCCTTTTTTCAATTGGGACACAGATGAATAGGTACCACCTATTCCACCTATTCCTATCACCAAAGTGTTCGCTTCCCTCCACATCGAACAGATGGCTTAGTTCATTACCCTGTGCCAATTTCAATGTGGCTTTGCTTCTTGTTGGCCTGACTATATACTATAGCAGGAAACCCTCCTGCACACATTAGACAAAAACTTACTGATCAGATTTACTCAACTTATAAACTTTCTAATCATTATTTGTCAAGTTAAACTTCCCCATAACAACTACCCGTTATTTTCGCTCCTATTCAGAATCATCTTTGCAATATTTTTCTCTGCATCTCTGGAATGTTTCAGTGGGCTATTAAAAACTCCATTCACAGTGACCTCTCCTTTCCTGAGTCTACTTTCTAGCTCAGTAGACTCCGTAAAGTGCTCATCAAATATTCTTTTCAATCCCGTAATATTGTCCTTGGCTAATCATGCCACACCTCCCCCTCCTTAACCACCTTCCTTGTTCTTCCTGAAAAATCGAAACTGCGGCACTATGAATTCCGAGTCCTTTCACTGCTCCATTCATGTCTCTGAAATGGCCACAACGTCGAACTCCTAGTTAACCACCCATGCTCTAAGTTCATCCAACTTATTCCAGATGCTCCTGGCAATGAAGTAATCACCCTTCGAACTATCTTCATCCTTGCCAGTAGACTCTTGCAAACCTGAAAACCTATTTATGTCCTCACTACTCAAAACCTCCTGTAAACTTGAGCTGCAATTCATGTTCCCATTGTGCTGCTGAGTTCGCGTAAACCCTCCTGAAGAGCATTAGCAAATTATCCCCCCCTCCCCTCACCACCCCCAGAATATTGGTTCTCCTGTGGTTCAGGTGAAAACCATCCTCATTGTAGAGATACTACCTACTTCAGAATAAGACCCAATTGTCCAGGTATCCAAATCCCACCCCCCACTCCCCCCACCACCGTACCATCCCAGTAGCCTTATGCTCAAAAGCACTCTCCCTATTCTTCATCTCTGCACGACGTGTCATGGGTAACAAATCAGAGAGAACAACTCTGTTTGATCGAGATCGAAGATGTCACTCTGGCTCACTGAACTTCAGCCATATCTGCCTTTTCTTACCAATGTTGTTGTTTCCTATGACTTGGGACTACTCCCCCTCTCCCTTAAGAATCGCACAAACACGATGCGAGACATTACAAACCCTGGGAGCTCGGAGGCAACATAGCAATCATAAGTGTGTCCCCACCCATAGTCTCTCACTATGAAGTCTCCAAAAATAATGCTCTCTTCCTGTCCCCCCATCTCTTTTGAGCAACAGGAACAAACTCTGTGCGGGAGACCTGTACCCCATGTTTTACCCCTCCTAAGTCATTCCCTCTCAAAAGTAGCAATAACGGGATGCTATGCTTGTAACCGAGGAGCACGACCACAGTGGATGCATGCACTGTCTGCCAGTTCCCTCTTCGTTTACCGACTGAAACCCATCGATGTTTTTCTTGTACCTGAGGTGTTACAGTCTGCCGAAAACTCCTGTCAATTATCTCCACAGTCTCCCGAATGATCCAACGTCCAGCTTCAGTTTCCATAGACACTTACCAAGAAAGTAGAGTTGGATGCACTTCCCACACATGCAGATACCTGGGACATTACTCGTGACTCTTGCCTCCCACACTCTACAGGAAGAACATTCATTAGGCTGACCATCAATTCCCAACGTTCTGAATTCTTACACACCCACACACACACCGATACACACACACACGCACACACACACACGTTGCAATGGAACGTTGAATAAAGGAGCATTCACTCTAAAGATCTCACTTCTGATTTTGTGGAGTAGCCTGCCCTTGGGAAATGCCTCCGTTACTTACAACCACACAGAAATATTCCCGAGGAGAATATCCAACTCTTAATAGAGATACAGGAGTGATGTTTGAGATGAATTCGATTTCTCAAAACGCTTATCATACACTGTGTTAAATTGTGGAAAGGACGTTTATATCGTTTCATGTTATTGCAATTGCTTTAAACTCATACAGGTTATTAAAACAATACAAAAAGAATGATATTTATCTCTTTGGATATTTTCAATGTTGTTGGAAAAACTCGAATCGAAATGATATTTTTTTTAATTACTGCTGTGAAGTTTAGAGAATTCAAACAGGAATATGTTTCGAGTCTTGTGACGGGATATTTTTGGGTGAGATAAGTGAGCAGCAAATTCACTCAATACCACCTCTGTGATTGCAGACAAATGTCCAATGCAACAGATGAAACAATGGTGCGTTTCTCAACAGGTCGGTTCCAACTCACTTTGGCATAATTTCCCTTTGATTCTCGCCATCGTCTAATAGATTAGGTGAGTGGGGATATCAGGATCGTAATGGTAAACTGAGACGTTGCGAGAATTAATCCCACAATATTGGTAACACTTTTTATCATAAAACAGTTACGCAGCAGACTGAGCTAAACAGCTTCCCTTTAATGCTAATACAAGCAGCTCAGTTCTTTTAAAATTTATAGAAGTTTACTTAGATCGAGCTGCTTAACCGTTCATAATAATTTTCACGTTTAGTCGTATTCAGTTTTATGTGTTATACAATTTCTTTCCAATTAACGTTAACCAATTAGAGAGTGTGTACTTAACACAACCCCATCCCTACAGAGCAGATCCTCTGACCCCGTTAAATTCATTCCTTGTGTGTCTGTACGCGCCTGAAATTACTTTTCTCTGAAAAAAATGAACAATTCCCAATTTCAAAAACATTATAATAAAAAAACACAAACCATGCTCCAAGCTATTCTTTATCATTCATCACTGGTTTCGAAGTTGTAAACTCCAGTTGTAGAGCCATCTGTATGAGGAAATTTTCTTCCTGTTTACTCTCACCAAATTCGCATCATCTGGAAAATTTCCATAAGGACACAAATCACTTTTTCCTGGTTTCAGGCCACGCGATCTATTTGTCTGCTCCACCTCCCCATGAAACCCTGCCTTGTCTTTTCTAATGGCTTTATCCCATAGGATCTCAGTGGATTCCTTTGCAATGTTTTTATTTCCAAGTAAACGCTGTTCATTCTTCCTGACGTCTTCTGATTCCAGGAATATCCCTCCATGTGTTTTGCCAGATCTTTATATCCCAGCAAACTCCGTCTTCAGAAAGAATGCTGCGTTCAGTTCAACACCGGCAAACCCATTGTAATGGTGTATAATGCCATTACCAGTGTAGGGAGGATGGAGCTATTTCAGTCACAGGTGATTCGGTTGGTTGTCGCATAATGGATCAATCCCTCACGGGGAAGTGACTGTTATTCCTTACTTTTCACCGTTCTCTGAAAATTATGAGTGGGTAAACAGGCAAAGTCTTTTCCCTGAGGTGGGCTAGTCCAGAACTAGAGGGCATAGGTTGAGGGTGCGACGGGTAGGATATAAAAGAGGACTAAGGGGCAACCTCTTCACACAGAGTACGGTTATGTATGGAAAGAGCAGCTAGAGGAAGTGGTGGAAGCTGGTGCAATTGCAGCATTTCACAGGCATTTGAATGGGTATATGAATAGGAAGGATTTGGACGGGTGCGGGTCAGGTGCTGGCAGGTGGGACAAGACTGGTTTGGGATATCTGGTCGGCATGGACGGGTTCGACCGAAGGGTCTGTTTCCATGATGCACAATTTCAGAAATAGGTCATTTAGTGCAACGAATCCACACTGACCCTCCAGGGAATACCCCTCCAAAAACAATTACCTAGCTTATGACTCTCCATTCGCGCCTGAATTAGTCACCTTACCTACAGTTGACCGAGTTGGAGTCAAAGTAGGCCTCTGGCGCTGTAAGGCAGTAGCGCTAACCAGTGAGCCACTGTGCAGTCCTGCAGCAAAATTGCACGTCACATGCAAACGCGTGTGAAATGCAATCCCTATCAGAGATGCTCTGCTTCTGTTGTTTTCCCTGACAGGAACAAAAAATCCTGATTCTCTGACTAGAAAATGAACCCAAACCACAATGATGGAAGCGTTGAATCATAAACGCTAATCGCCCTGGTTGCACAGCTGGTGCAAATGCATCCTCTGTTAACATAAGACCTTTGTTTACATGCGATTAAATGTTTCTTCCAAAAAAGATGTTCGTGACACACGTGGTTTTACAGCATAGAATAATGCACGATGTCAGTTCCACTCATCAAACATCCATACATTCTCATTTCCAGTTTGCAGTATTTGGCCCGCAGTCTGGTGTCTGAAGTGTTCATCTCAATGATACTTTCCCTGCAAACCATTAACCTCAAATGAAACAACGTATGGGAGTGAAGTCAGATTCGGTTAGATTTGTTCATGACCCAAAAGAGAACTGAACCTCATTTTCACCTATAAAGGTAAATAAACAGATACACCTGGCAAGAGTGACAAAGGCCTCAGGAGAGACCGACTTCTTGAGGAATTTCACCATTTGGCTTCTTCTTCCTTCACTTTAGACTTTAAACCAGAGCCTGCTTACGTAAGCAAAGGGGTAATCAGCCAGGAGGCTGTGATTCGAGGACAGGCCCAGACATGAAGAATTGATACATGCTGAAAGTAAACCTCCTGAGGCAGCGTGGCTTCCTGTGACTTTGTAGCCTCCTGCCTGTTTACTTCGTAGTTGTTTAGTCGCTACATAAGGAACAGAATCATTAATCCACTTACCCAAACATTTCCTCAGCCACTGTTTCCACGTTGCTCTACAGTTTCTACAGTCTCACTTTGTTCTTCCTGCCAAACTGGAACATTCTTCGCGTCAGCTGCGTGTTTTTCTTTCTCATGTTCATCGAAGTGGAACTGCAAACTCAAACAGATTAACCCTGGAGAAAATGGCTTCACGTTTTTACATCAGAAAGAAATCCGAACCACAGTGAGAAAGCATGCTCGGATGTTTGCTGCAGTATATGTGCGAAAACGCAGCAAAGTCCCAGTGGGACTCGAGCTCATGGCCACTAGCAAACAAGGTTAGAGCTCTAATCACTGAGCTGCAGAGCCATGTGCGAAAGTGGTGCTTTTATGCTGACATAACAATGATGACCTCTCGCAGAACAAACTCCATCAACAGAGGTTTGTGATGCAAACTGAGATTTGTGGTGTAAAATACTACTTGAAACCTACTTGTTTGATCACTTGTTTGATATAACACTTTGTCAGCTTCGCAATAACTCGTTTTCCGACTGCGATCAAGATGTGCTTAAACTCCAGTCAGAGGAAAGCCTTTGAGTTTCCATTAGATGAAAGGCACGATGCAGTATTGATACAATGTTACTGCCGTTGATTTGAACACGTATCAGTTTTTCTTCTTCACTTGGTGAGTAACTCCTTTCCTAACGGCATTATGAGATTTCTTTAATGAAGAGATTTCATGCTTTATGGCTTTGATACATGAAATTTCGGGCGAGTTAAAATCAAGCATGATCAAAAGGTTTGATTTCGAGGCAATGCAGATATATGAGACAGCATTATTTTTTAAAAATCTTGGATGTCGGATTCGCTGACTGGGTTGGCATTTAGTGAACACCTCTAATTGTTCTTGAATGGGCTGTAGGGCATTATAACGATAGATGAAGCGGAGACAGTGGAAAGATTTGAATAAACTGACGAAAACTTTGATAATTAGCTGAGCCGTGATGGATGAACAACCCCTGTTGTGAATTCTCCCACGCGCATCAGATTTTTTGAAGATCTCAGGATTGCATCATTGGGTTAACAGTTCGCAACTTCCTCCATTCCACCATGTGGGAGCTCGTGTGGAAAGGTAAAGCTGCGAAGGCAGCAGCACACGGTTGTGAAAATAGACGGGGCTAAAAACGTCATTCAGATAAGTTACAATAAAACACTCTACAGCCATCAAGTACAGGCATGCATGGAGGCAGAGGGCGTGAGACCAGATTAGAGTGGGAATATGAGTGGATGGATGGAAGTACATTAGGATAGTTTAGACCAAAGGAATGGTCAGAGACGTCGAAGAGCCTTATGATATTAATAAGGTGCAAGTGTGCAGACTTGGGGAAGCATCTCACCATGGTCATGACGTGACTCGTTCAGACTCAGACAATTGTCAAGGAGAAATTGAGTCAGTGGTGAGGCAATTTCTACATCAACGAGGCCAATGCTGCCTTCCAGAGCATCTCATCCACTTCCAGCAACTCCACACTCAAGACCCACCCCTCCAACTATGAGAAAGCTAGAATCCCCCGGTCATTACATTCCACCCCACCAATCTGCGTTGACATCATATCATCCTCCACCATTTCCAGCACGTGCAAACGCACTCTACCAGCAGACTTGTATTTCGTTCCCCACCACTAGTCGTTTTCTGTGAAGATAATTCCCTCCGTGACTCCCTTGTCAGCTCCATGCCACCCACCAAACGACCCTCCCCTCCGGGCACCTTCCCATTCCATCATAGGATTTGCAAAATCCACCCACACCTTTGCTTTAACTCTATACAAATACTCAAATGATTCTTCCACATCCATCAGAGTTTTACTTGCAAATCCACACATGACATTTACTCTATCCGTTGCTCCCAATGAAGTCTCCTTTACATTGGAGAGACAGGATGCCTAATTGGAGAGCGCTTCAGAGAACATCTCCGGGACACACACTCCAAGCGACATCACTGCCTGTGGCCGACCACTTTAACTCTCCCTCCCACTCAGCCAAGTACATGCAGGTCCTGGGCATCCGCCATCGCTATACTTTTACCACCCAACACCAGGAGGAAGAAGGCTTCATCTTTCACATTGGGGCTGTTCAACCACATGGCATCAATGTGGACTTCAATATATTTCTCATTTCAACTCCGCCATCTTATCCCAGTTCGATCGTTTCAAGTTGGCACCGCTCTCATGAACTTTCCTATCTGTCCATCTTCCTTCTCGCCGATCCACTCCACCCTGCTCTCTGACCTAACACCATTACCCCACCTCAACCCACCTATCACACTCTCAGATACCTTGCCGCCTCCTATTTGTCTTTCGACCATCTCTGCTCACAAGCCTCTTTCCAAATGAAAGACTCTTGCCTGAAACGTCGATTCTCCTGCTCCTCGGATGCTGCCTGTGCTGCTGTGCTTTTCCAAGACTGCACTCTCTACTCAGTTGCGAGGCAGTGGATTTGTGTTGGGGAATGAAGACAGAGGCCTCAGTTTTGCATGATTCAATTGTAGGAAATGTCTGCTCCAACAGGTTAATAATCCAATCCTTATTTCGGCTTTGGAACAATGCGATAGATTAGCAGGCATGTGAGTTTGAAGCCAGCGAGTCTTACTCCTGAACCAAGTGGAAAGCTTAACTGCCATCTCTGGACCGTCATCAAGCGCATCATCCATTCTGGCATTGTGCTCGCGCGTGCGTAAAGTTGGCATTCTGCAGAGTTGTGATCTAAAGACGGACATGACCAATCGTACTCATTTTCCAAGTTGAATAACCAGGAAAGATAACCACCTTTACTGCTTCATTCCAATGATCCACTCTTTGTGCAAAGGCAAGTTTTGTAACGAAAAAACATTCATCCTCATGAAACTTCCATTCACTTTATGTCTACTCAGCCATTCAATGGGATCTCCGCTCATCTGATGTAGTTCAAATTCACATTACTGATTGTGCTCCATTACAGGTGATAAACTAATGCCTAATCACAACATCATATTCCCGCTAATTTTCGAAATTTCAGAGTATTTAACGACCTGTGCGAATTTACAAGAAATTGAATAAAATGAAATGAGCAAAAAAAAAATCCCTAGCTGCCCAGAGCAGCTTTAGTCAAATGAGAAAGTTCAGAGAGCGAAAAAAAATTACCTCCGTTTCTCTCTGTGCAGATGTAAATAGAAGATGCTCCAGGAAAAGTTGGAAATGCCAGCTTGATGTCCCAATGCTCCCTGCTTCGTGTCAATGGAAGCTGCTGCTGTCGAGTTTGGAGCTCCCAGCCTCATGCGACGTATACCACCTCAACAGAAGGTGTTCCACACAACGTTGGAACTCCCAGTCCCTGGCATTTCAAGTGACTCTATACTTTCAGAGAAATACTTCACACTCACTGATGTCGCTACTGAACCCATATCCACTAGCTCATCGCTACCCACATTTCCAGTTTAGTTTTCTCTGCTGCACCACACAGTTTCTTGTACCACGCCTGAAAACTGGAACAATACGATATTCCACAGCAGTGGTCACTTTCTTGCATGAGGAAATTGGTAAAGTAGCCGATGGTAAACTGCATTTCTTTTGCAGAAATACATTCCAGCAATTCCCTGCGCTATTCTCTTATGCATTCATTTTCTGGAGAAGTATATCAATCTTCGCTTTCAACAAACTAAGTGATGAAATATCCATCGGCTCTGGAGATACTGAAGTTAACCATTCAGCCCACCATGAGCTTGCATGTCTCACTCACCGTCTGTCAAGTATTCATACTGTTCATGTGGTCCTATTCCTAACATATCCTCTGCCACTATCTTTCCTGTTTTTTGCATCATGCTATTCCATGTGGTGCCGGTATCGTGCAGTGGTTAACGCTTTGCGTTGTGGCAGCAGAAAGATCATTTCCAATTTGACTTCCAGTATTGTCATTTGTTACCGTTTTATACAGAGTAAGACATGCTTTAACAAATGCAGGATGGAATCAATCTTTTCTAACATGAAAATATTCGTCGAGGTGATGAGGCCCTTTCACATCTCTGCTTTCTATGTATCAGGATTCAAACCCACCCATTCTCAGCGATTTCTCCCCATCCCACGATCAGTAACCCTGCTTTAGGTCCATCCTCCAATTTCACTGAGGCATTTGGCAATCAAGCACTGGCATTGACGTTGTTCTGTCTGTGCAGCTGCAGTCAATGTTCTTGTACGAATGTGACCCAATCTCACAATTAGGACCTTACAGTCAGTCGATCCATTTATACCCTGCTGTTGTGAGATCAGTGCTCATTTCGGAATATTTACTGACATGTACCAGAGATCACTGGAACATCAGGCTCAGGAAAAGGACACAATGCAGTATTCAGCAAACGATTTTTTCGTAAACGATCAGTTTCCCGATTTTAATCTCAATGGAGAAGCGCAGATTGTGAGGAAACATGATTGAAATGTGCAAAACAATAAGAGTTAAGGCAAGTTCGACTGAAAGAAATGTTTCTTCTCAGTCAAATACCACGAGGTGTAGACTAAATATATGATGCAGCAAGTTTTCAATAGATAAGCAGCAAATAATTTATCCACCATTGTGGTGGATAAATCTGCAACTCATTGCGATGAAATCAACACAACCCTCAGAGGCATTCACTCTGTATTTGTGATGCTAAGGCATACAAGGCAAAGGGATGGAAACAGGAATGAGGACAGTCAAGCAGTTGTTTCTTCCAAGAACGCGTCCAACGCGTTTGAGAGCTGCCACTCTACGTGTGTCTGACCGCTGTACTCGTCCCTGGTCGTGTCGTGGTTCTTAATTGCCACTTTTAGCAATGCAGCCCGAGTTCAATTCCCAATAAGGGCAGTTTTGTTCAGCATCAACAAAATGAGCATCTGTGATAGGATTACTTTCAATGCTCCGAATCAAACAATGTATCTACCAACATCAGAGTCAACGTCCCAGCCTCTTAAAGAAGGCGAAGGTGCCTTGGCACTCCATGAACCAACCATTTCGAGAAGCCACAGCGATTGGTTCGTTGACTCTGTGAACTTGAAAAGTGCCGATTGGCAGTGTGTGGGAATATTTGGTCTTCCTCACTTCTGATGACACTGCGACATTGTAATGTTCTCCAGGACGTGTACTGAAAGAGGTTCTCGTGTCTGTATATCAGGAGTTCAAACTTCATCTCGGCTTCAGAACAATGAGGAAGATTAGGTTGTGAGTGTAACGAATACCTGCTTTACCCTCGAGCTAGAGAGGAGTGAAGTACCCACATTCTCAATCCTGTGCCTTGCCTGAGGCACAACGACTTTCAGGTTAAAGCACCATCAGTCAACTCGCGCGATCTCTCTCTCTGTCTCTCTCTCTGTCTCTGTCTCTGTCTCTGTCTCTCTCTCTCTGTCTCTCTCTCTCTCTCTCTCTCTCTCTCATGAGACAGCAGGCCTGGGAATATGTGAACTTTGATTTCAAAGCTTTATTTTTAGATATGAAAAGGAATAATTGACAATCTATCTGTATGCGGTCCCTCATGGAAGAGTGCAGAAGTCAGTGAGAGAAGTCTTCATTAAGGTGGAGAGTGATAGTGCTGACTGAGAATATGAGCCGAAATCTAAATAGAAGAAATGACACTGATATGAAGCGTGACCAGGGTACACCGAAATAGGGAACATAATTTAAAGGGATGACAAGTACTTAAAAAGCATTTGCAGGAACTGCAACTGCTTCTCACTCCTGTCAGACACAAAGAAAACTGGGATTGTGGCCATGTCTTGGCTAACGAGGGATATGAGGGCATTGCACTGCACTCAAGGAGGAGGCTGACGAGGTGGCTGAAAATAGCAGCAGGCATTAAGACTGGGAGCAGTTCAGATGTCAGCACAAGATGAAGAAAGAATTAATGCAGAGCGAGATCTCGCTTGACAGTAAGCTAGAGAGAAGCAAACAATGAATTGTTAAAGCTCTTGGAGTTAAACGAAGGGAGAAAGAAACGAATATTGAAAACAAATCCCTTACAATGAGAAACAGTAAATGTAATAATGTGGTATAAATATATGACATACCAAAGAAATATATATATATATTGGTTATGTCATCACAAATGATGACACAAGTAATATTGCCAAAGTGCTGGGAAGAAAACGTGACGGAGGAACTGAAGGCAATCAGTATTTTCAGGGAAATGGTGTTTTGGAAATTGATGAGATTAAAAGACAATAAATTCCACCAACTGCGAATCAAACACCAGTGTACTTAAAGTCACCCTAAATGCAGCGAAGGCGTTCTGTAACTAGAGTGTGGAGTCTAAATAGAGTAAATTCATTGTCATACTTCAATATTCTATCGACTCTGAAACTATATCTATGGCTTGGTGGTCAGTTATTGTGACCCCACTATTGTTAGTCGAAGGTGTCAGCGCCCTGTGTTCTCTGTCTATGCCATGCTTTTAGATCGATTCTAATCTAAATAGTCAAATAACAGAGTTTTACTGTATTCCTGCATTTTTTGAGCAAAGTACAATGTAACACTGCAAGTACAAATTCACCCCACAAAATATTTGTGCGCATGTGGGTCTTTGTCGGTCTGTGTGTGGTGTTTTTGTCTTGGTTGGGGGTTGTGAGTGTGAGAGGGAGTGTATATGTGTGTGTAGTGATGTAGGGTGTTTTAAGTCTGTGAGGGGGTGCATATGTGAGTGTGGGAGTGTGTGTGTGTGTCTGGCGTGGGGGTTTGCGAGTGTCTGTGAGAGAGAGGGTATACGTGCCTGCATGAGTGTAGAGTGGTCTAAGTCTCTGAGAGCATCCATGTGTGAGTATGGGAGTGTGTTTGTCTGTAAGGTTGTGTGCGAGTGTCAGTGTGCGTGTCTGTGCATATATGTGTCCATGTGTATGTGTGTGTACAGGAGTGACTCTCTGTGTGTGTGTGTGTGTGTTTGTGTAGGTGTGTCTGTGCGTGTATATAGTGCAATGGTGGTCACCTGTAGTATGACATGAACCCAAGGGCCCTGTTGAGGCCCTCCCTATGGGTACTGCTCTTAGCTATCAGCCCCTGTTTGGCCACTTCTCGCTATTGCCTGTCCCGAAGTCTGCCTTGGAGGATGGTCACCCGAAGGTCTGAGGTCGAATGTCCTGTACCACAGAAGTGTCCCCAACTGGGAGACAACACTTCTCTCTGTTGATTGTTGTGTGGTGCCCATTCATCCTTTGCTGTAGCCTTTGCTCGGTTTCCCCAATGTACCATGCCTCCGGGCGCCCTTGCTTGCAACGTATAAGATAGACAATGTTGGCTGAGTCACATGAGTACCTGCCGCGTACATAGTGGGAGGTGTCCTCACATGTAATGTTAATACCCATGTCCACACTCTGACACGTTTCGCAGCGCCTACCGTGACAGGGTTGTATGAAGTTGTCCTGAGAGCTGGGCAGCTTGCTACGAACAATGATCTGTTTGAGGTTTGGCGGTTGTTTAAAGGGAAGTAGTGGAGGTGTGGGGAAGGTCTTGGCGAGGTGCTCAACCTCATTGATAATGTGTTGCAGGTCACGAAGAACATGGCATAGTTTTTCAGCTCCTGGGAAGTACTGAACAACGAAGGGTACCCTGTCGGTTGCCCCAGCAAGGTACCACAATGACTTCCTTAGGAGATAGACATGTGCTGCAACCGACAGGGTACCCTTCGTTGTTCAGTACTTCCCAGGAGCTGAAAAACTGCACCATGTACTTGGTGACCTGCAACTCAATATCAATGAGGATGAGCACCCCGACAAGACCTTCCCATACCTCCACTGCTTGCCATTAAACAACCGCCAAACCTCAAACAGATCATTGTTCAGAGCACATTGCCCGGCTCTCAGGACAATTCCATACAACCCTGTCAAGGTAGGCGCTGCAAGATGTGTCAGAGTGCGGAGATGGATACCACCATTACACATGGGGATACCTCCCACTATGTACGTGGCAGGTTCTCATGTGACTCGGCCAACGTTGTGTATCATATACGTAGCAGGCAAGTATGCGCTGAATCATGGTATATTGGGGAAACCGAACAAAGGCCACGGAAATGGATGAATGGGCACCGCACAACAATCAACAGACAGGAGTGTTGCCTCGCAGTTGGGTAACACTTCAGTGGTCCAGGGCATTTGACCTCAGACCTTCAGTTGACCATCCTCCAAGCCGAACTTCGGGACAGGCAACAGGGAAAAGTGGCCGAGCAGAGGCTGATAGTTAAGTTCCATATCCATAACGAGGGCCTCAACCGGCACCTTAGGTTCATGTCATACTACAGGTGACGACCATTGCACTATATACACATCTACACACAGACACGTCTACACACACACACACACACTACACAAACACAGAGCCACTCCTATATACATATATACACACGGAAGGCACACACACACACACTCTTACAGACACACACCCTCCCACACTCACTCATGCATCCTCTCAGAGACATAGGCCCCTCTACACTCATGCGCACACATATACCCTCTCTCTCGCAGACACACACAACCCCCCAGCCCAGACACACACACACACACACACACACACACTCCCACACTCACACCTACACCCCTCACAGACTTAAGGCACTCTACACTCACTACACACATATACACTCTCTCTCACACTCACAACCTCCAACCCAGACAGACACACAAACAGACTGACACAAAGATCCACAAGCACACATATATTTTGTGGGGTGAATTTGTAATTGCAGAGTACATTATACTTTGCTCAATAACTGCATGAATTAATGTAAAACTCTGTTATCTCACTTTTTAGATTAGAATCATCTAAACATCATGGCATAGACAGAGCGCTAATACCTTCGACATATTGTCTAGCTAACACCAATTGTTACATTTAACCTGAGGAAGTAACTTTTTTTTTAAAAAGTTGTTTTTGATTTACACACGAAAGAAGTGAAACTATCATGGTATTCAAACAGATGAAAGACTCAATACATGGTCAAGGTAATTTTCAATGTATAATTTCAGTTACATCACACTGTAAATGTTTGCTATAAATTCTGTGCCTTACAGTTGTGTCCTCCACAATCATCTGATGAAGGAGCGACGCTCCAATAGCTAATGTGCTTCCAGTTAAACCTGTTGGATTATAACCTGGTGTTGTGTGATTTATAACTTCACAGTATGGGTGGTAGAGATAGACCAGGGAAGTATAGTTGAACGAGTATTAATTCACAGTTAAGGAAACTACTGGAGAAAACACAGAAGGGTAAAATTGAACTCCAATCAGAGAAGCAAGATCGGATCAGGGATAATCATCATGATTTTATCAGAAGGAAGTCAAATCTAATGAATTTGATTGAATTAGTTTGAGGAGGTCGCTTATTTAGTATTGCAGCAAGGCCTTTGGCAAAGTCCCATATGGGAAACTTTAAAATAAAGTAAAATCTCATGGAATCAAGGATAACGTGACAAGTTACAACGAAAAGCTTCTTAGTGTCGGGGTCAGAGGGTGGTGGGATAATGTTGTTTGTGTGACTGGAGACCAGTGTCCCCTGGTGTACCACAGGGATAAGTGCTGTGTCCCTTATTATTTGTGGTTTTCATAAATGGTGCAGATGTGAATGAAGGGGTTGGGTGAAAGGGGTGGGGATTGTGATAAGCAAGTTTGTGTTTGCCTGGTTGATTGGCAATGAGGAGAAAGGTCTTATGTTACAGAAAGGTACAGATGGAATGGTCAGATGGTCAGATCAATGGCAGATGGAACATAACCCTGATAAATATGAGGTGATGTACAGTGGAAGAAGGAACAAGACAGGGGAGTAATCAATGAATGGCAGCACATTGGGAAGCTCAGTTCGTTCTTCTCCACACATCACTGAATGGGACTGAGCAGGGTAATGGACGAGCTAAGAACTGGACCTTGGCTGTAGCGTTAATCAATCGGGGTGTAGATTATAAGAACTATACACAGCATTGGTTAGGTCAAGATGGAGTACTGTATGTAGCTCTGGAAGCCACTTAAAAGGAAGGGTATGGTTGTACTGGATGGTATGCAGAGGAGATTCACCAGGATGTTCCCTGGGATGGAGCATATCGCTATGGAGAGAAACTGGATAAGCTCGGGTTGTTTACATTGGAGCAGAGAAGGCTGAGGGGGATGTGATTCAGAAGGCAACGATTATGAGAAGCATGGACGTGGGTGGATAAACAGCAGCTGTTCCTTTTAGTCAGAGAGTTGAGAACAAGCGACAACACTTTTAAAGTGAAGGGTTTGAGAATTAGAGAAAATTTGAGGTTTGTTCTTCGCCCAGAAGCTGTTAGGGTCTGGAATTCACTTCCTGAGAGCGGAGGTATCACAGGTAGCCTCATAACCATCAAAAAGTACTTGGACGAGCACTTGGAAGTGTCATAACATTTCCTGCTATGGGCCTGTTGTTTCAAAGTGGGACTAATATAGGTTGTGCTGTATTTCTGTTGGTCTATGCTCCTGTGAGTATATGGTGTGGAAGGTAAATTATTGAGGAGCAAAAGGCAGGAATTGATGGGTTTCTGAAGAGTATATTCACAAAGTTTATAAGAGTGAACTGTAATAGCTCGTCAAATCATGTCAATGTGAGAAGTATGAGAAAACAAGTGCAGCTTCCTTACAATCTGAAACCAGAGAATGGAGAATGGGTAACGGAAATGGCAGAACAATGAAACAGCTACTTCAGGTCTGTCTTCACAAAACTTTCAAACAATACGAGGAAAACCAAGTCGGGTGTGGCAAAAGGGTTCGAGTACATGGAGCATAGAACATAGTAAATAAAAGATTTAGGAGAAATTATTGGGACTGAAAATAATGGTCACAGACAACGGTAACACGGATTTATGAAATGGGGATTATGTTTGAGAAACGGTCTGGGAGACAAGTACTTGGATTTTCAGGAAAGTTTTGGTAAAGCTAGTTTGCAAAATAAAGTCTGAGTGGATTGGGGCGAATATATGACCATGTTTCCAGAATGGGATAGCTGGCAGCAAGAAGTAAATAGAAATAAATAGGCTCGTCAAACAACAGCCTGACATTGTCTGTAAGATATGATTCTGTGAGTATGACTATATCCCAGACACCCCATCACCTTCCCGGATATCTCCTGTCTCACCAGCACAACAGACAGAGAACAGCCAGGGAATTCCTAGAGGCATGGCACTCATCCACAGACACAATCAATGAGCACATTGACCTGGACCCAATATGCCGGCCAATGCAGCGGACAGCTGGAACTGACAACTGGAAGCGGCAGAGACAAACCACTACAAATGCCGGAGGCAACATCACAGAAGCGCTTCACAGGAGGCTCCCAAGCACTGACGATATCACCTAGAAAGGGGATGAAACATCTGCAACACAAATTCCCAGCTCGGCGAACAGAACCACAACAACAGGCACCCGAGCTATAAATCTTCTCACAAACTAGTAATTAGTAATTATTAGTGGTTATTAGAATTAGTAACAGATACAGCAGAAGTGATGGCGGAGTGGGATACGATTGGAAGGGAATTGCTCTGGGAGTCCTCAACAGTGACTCCGTATCCCATGAAGTCTCGTGGCGTTAGTTTACACATGGGGAAGAAAACCTCCTGCTGAGTACCATGTACCAGTCTCTCTTAACTGATGAATCAGTACTCCTCCATGCTGACCAACACTTGGAGGAAGCCCTGAGCGTGGCAAGGACACAAAGTTGTACTCTGGGTGGGAGATTTCAATGTCCACCAACAAGTGTTGCTCAGCTGCAGCATTACAGATCGAACTGGTCGGGTTCTAAAGAACATAACTGCTAGACTGGGTCTGCCGCAGTTGGTGAAGGAACTAACGAGACATATTTGATTTCATTTGTACTAATCTGTCAGTTGCAGAAGTATCTCTCCATGACAGTATCTGTAAGAGTGACCATCGCATAGTCATTATGGAGACAAAGTCACACCTTCACATTGAGAATAGCCTCCATCATATTGGGTGGCACTATCACTGTACTAAATGGGACAGACTTCGAACAGATCTAGCAGTTCAATCCTGGGTTTTCATATGGTGTTGTGAGTCATCAATAGCAGCAGAATTGGACTCCCGCACAACCTTATGGCCTGGCATATCCCCCTTGCAACAATTACTCTCAAGCCAGAGAATAGACCCTGATTCAATGGACTGTGCAGGAGCAGCACCAGCCATTCCTGAAAATGAGGGGACAGCCTGACGAAACCACCAAACAGGACAACATGTGGGCCAAGCAGCATAATCAGTATGTAAGAGACAGAGCTATGTGATCCCAAAAGCAACGGATCTGATCTAAGTTCTGCAGTTCTTCCACATCTCATGGAGAAATGGTAGGGACAATTAAACAAGTCATTGGAGAAGGAGATTCCACAAATACCTCCATCATTAATGATGCAATATCCTGGCTCTTCATTGCAATAGGTAAGGTTGATGCATACTCAACAATCTTCAGTAAGAAATGCTGAGCGCATGATCCATCTTGGCCTCCTTCAGTGGTCCTCTGTGATTCAGTTACCAGTCATCAGCAATTCCATTTAATCCATGCAATATCCAGAAACGGTTGTAGACACTTGATACTTCAAAGGGTACATACCCTGACTACATTCTGGCAATAGCACTGAAAACATGTGCTCTAGAACTTGCCACTTCCCTAGCCAAGCAGTTGCCATACAGTTACAACAACGACATTTACCCGATTGTATGGAAAAGTACCCAAAAACCTGCTAAGCATAAAGAGCAGAAAAAATCCAATCCGGCCAATTACCAACCCATCAGTCTACTATCTATCATGGAAGGTGTTAGTGCTTTCAAGCAGCACCTGCTCAGCAATACCCTGGTCAATGACGCCAGTTTGGACTCTACCAGAGCCGCTCAGCTTCTGACCTCATTCCCTCAAACATGGACAAAAGCGCTGAATTCCAGAGGTGGGGTGAGAGTGACAGGGCTTTAAATCATATCTGCCTTCGACCAAGTGTGGCATCAAGTGACCTTAGCAAAACTGGAATCAATGGGTATCCGGGTTAAACTCCCTGCTCGTTAGAATCATACTTGACACATAGGAAGATGGTCATGGCTGATGAAGGTCAGTCAACTCAGCTCGAGGACAAGTCTGTAGGAATCTCTAGAGCAGCGGCTTAGGCCGAAGCATCTTCAGGTCTGCTTCATCAATGGCTTGCCTCTATTATAATATCAGACGTGGGGATGTTCGCCAATGATATCACAATGTTCAGCAAATTTGTGGCTCCTCAGAACTGAAGTAATCCATGTCCAAATGAGACAAGATCTGGACAGTATCCAGGCTGACAAGTGGCAAGTAATATTCAGGCCACACAAATGCCAGACAGTGACCATCACCACTAAAATACAATCTAAACACTGCCCCTTGACATTCAGTGGTGCTACCATCACTGAATCCCCCAGTATCAAAATCCTGGGGGATAAACATTGCTCAGAAACTCACTAGACTCACCCAAATAAACACAATAACGACAAGAGCAGGTGAGAAGCTCGGAATACTGCGGCGAGTAACTCACATCCTGACTTCCAAAAGCCTGTCCATTATCTACAATGCATAAGTCAGAAGTGTGATAGAGTACTCCCTATTTTCCTGGATGATTGCAGACCCAACAACACTCAAGAAGCTTGATACCATTCTGGGCGTAACAGCCAGTTTGAGTGTCGTTTCATCCACAGTACTCCACCATCAACGCTCAGCAGCAGCAGTGTTTTACAATCTGCGCTGAAATGGTCCACCAAAGATCCTCAGACACCCTCTTCCCAACTCACGACCACGTCTATCCAAAAGGACAAGGGCAGCAGATGTATGGGAACACCACCATCTTCAAGTTCCCCTCCAAGCCATTCACCATCCTGATTTGGAAATATATCACCTTCCCTTCACTGCAACTGGGTCAGAATACTGGGATTCCCTCCCAAATGGCATTGTGGGACAGGTGGACTGCAGCAATTCAACAAGGCAGCTCACCACTACCTGCTCAAGGGCGACTAGGGACGGGCAATAAATGCCAGCCCAGCCAGTGACACCCAGATTCACGAAATAAATAAATCAGAAAAATAAAATGAACACAGGAAGGTTACTGAGGTATCGCAGGGATCGGTGCTCGGGCCCCACTGTTCACAAAACGCATTAAGCATTTGGTTGCGGGTATCAAATCCCAGCCTGCTAACAGCACTAAAGGATGTGGGATTGTGAGTGGGCGAGGAGGTTGTAAGAAAAGCTCCAAGGTGACTGAGACAAGTGGAGTGAATGGGCAAATACGTTGCAGATGGAGAGTAAGGTGGGTAGAGGTGACGGTGCGCCCTTTGGTAGGAACAAGCGATTGGCAGCCTATGTTTGAACCATGTTGATCTACAAAGCGAAGTATATTCCTTTTTGTTGTTTCCTTCTGAGCGGCCCTCCAAGGTCCCTGTTGCACAGTGAGGTCTCAACCCAGAGGTCAGTTGACCAGTGTACACAGACCCTCCAAGGGGGGAGTTGTAATATGGAAAATGATCCGAATCTCCCTGTACACCAGTCACTGAAAATAATATTGCAGGAACAGAAAGTAGTTAGGAAGGTAACTGGTGCATTGACCTTCATTTCAGGTGGATTTGAGTCCAGCAAAAAGGGTCTCTTACTGTAGCTGTACAGGGCCTTGTTGGGACACCATCTCGAACATTGTGCAGTATTGTGTGCAGTTTTGGTCTCCTTACCTAATAAAGGACAAACCTGACATTGAGGGAATGCAGTGAAGGATGGCCAGACTGATCTCTGGGATGATAGGCTTGTTGTGGGAGCAGAGTTTGGGGCAACTATGCCTGTATTCCATGGGCTTTAGGAAAATGAGTGGAGATTTCAGTAACATATATAACACTCGGACAGGGTGAGACAGATTGGAAGCAGGAATGATAATTCCCCTGGCTGGTATGTCTAAAACAACGGACCAAAGTATTAGATACAGACAGGACACTCTGCATTGAGATGAGAATAAATGTCTGCACTCAGGCACTGGTGACCCTGGGGAATTCGCTCACACCTGGTAGCCAAGACACTGTATATAAATAAGGATTTAGAGACAGGAAAGGGATGGTGGGAGAGCAGGAGTACGGTGTGGAAATAAACGGCCAGCCATCGTTAGGCTGAATTGGGTAGCAAACTTGATGGACCAAAGTGAGTACTGCATTTCTTATTTTATAGCTCTCCAAGGTTACTCACATTAATGGATATATTCATAGTGTGGGATAAGTGCATTGAGGAGATGTTTGAACATGACCTAGAATGGGTGAGGTTCAATGTGTTTTACAACCTCCTCCTTTACCGGTGTTTCTGTGCAGTCTGTGGGAAAGTTGTCACAAACTCTCAGATGTTAGAAAGAACGTGTCTGCAATATCGACAGGATTGTGTTTACCGTTCCCTTTTCCGATACCGAGGCTGGTGCTGGGTGTTCTGTCTGGTTTTATCCTTTAAGAGCTTGGAGCAGTTTGAAACAATAGATTATCTTGCTTGGCCGACTCAGAGACCATTGAAACGTTTATCATATATCTGTGTGTCTGGAGTCACGTTTAGGACAGACCAGGACAGCACGGGAGATTCACTTCCTGAAAGTCCATTGGGGAAGCAAATTCGTGTTTACAATCGATATTGGCTTCAAGGTCATATTACTGACAACGGATTTTGCATCTTAATATTTTATTAATTATTTTAAACATCCACCCGCTGCCAGACCATTAGCCTGGTCTGGATTAGTAATCCAATGACATTTCCACAACTGGCCCATCTCTACATGGGGACCTATCAGAGACAACACTGAGCTAGTTATCTCTGTGCTGCTTGACAGCTCTGTCAAAAAGAACTCCCACCAACTTGACTATCGTGACTGTCCCGAGGAAATGGTAATCGGTCAGATTGTAATTATTCCCCTCTTAGGGGACCGGACATAGCTGTGTAATTTTCCACATTGCCAGGGAGATGTCAGAGATGGAGTTGGAATGAAGCAGCTTCCCCAGGGACACGGCTTGTTGTGCAGCACAAGTCTTCAGTCTGATCGCAGGAATGGGGTCAGGTCCCATTGGCTGTTTCTTCATGTCATGTTCAGCGAATCAGATTGATTAAAGACTGGCAACTGTGGTTCTGTGGGCATCATGGCGAGAGTGAGGTGGATCATCGTCTCAACACTTCTGGCTGAGGATGGCGCAGATACTACATCCTTGTCTTTTACACTGATATGAAGGTCTGTTCCATTATCTAGGATGGCGATGTTTGTGGATCCCTTTCCTCCAGTCATTTGTTTAATCATCCATCACCATTTATGACTGAATGTGGCAGGACTGCGGAGCTTTGATCAGATCGGTTGCTCAAGTGCGGTAATATTAATTGGTTAGCATAAATAGACAATAGACAATAGGTGCGGGTGTAGGCTATTCCGCCCTTCGAGCCTGCACCACCATTCAATATGATCATGGCTGATCATCCTTAATCAATATCCTGTTCCTGCCTTATCTCAATAACCCTTGATTCCATACTCCTTGAGAGCTCTCTCCAACTCTTTCTTAAATGAATCCAAAGACTGGACCTCCACTGCCCTCTGAGGCAGAGCATTCCACACAGCCACTACTCTCTGGGTGAAGAAGTTTCTCCTCATCTCTGTCATAAATGGTCTACCCCATATTTTTAAGCTGTGTCCTCTGGTTAAGCACTCACCCATCAGCAGAAACATGTTTCCTGCCTCGAGAGTGTCCAATTCTTTAATAATCTTATATGTCTCCATCATATCCCCTCTCAGTCTTCTAAACTCAAGGGTATACAAGTCCAGTCGCTCCAGTCTTTCAGTGTAAGGTAACCCGCCATCTCAGGAATTGACCTCATCAACCTACGCTGCACTCCCTCAATAGCCAGAATGTCTTTCCTCAAATTTGGAGACCAGAATTGCACACAGTACTCCAGGTGTGGTCTCACCAAGACCCTGTACAGCTGCAGAAAAACCTCTTTGCTTCTATACTCAATCCCTCTTGACATGAAGGCCAGCATGCTATTCGCCTTCTTCACTACCTGCTGAACCTGCATGGATACCTTCATTTACTGGTGTACAAGAACACCCAGATCTTTCTGTACTGCCTAAATTGATTCCAGTTAGATAGTAATCTGCCTTCCTGTTCTTGCCACCAAAGTGGATAACCATCCATTTATTCACATTAAACTGCATCTGCCATGCATCTGAGCACTCACCTAACTTGCCCAGGTCACCCTGTAATCTCCTAATATCCTCATCACATTTCACCCTGCCACCCAGCTGAGTATCATCTGCAAATTTGCTAATGTTATTGCTAATACCATCTTCTATATCATTAACATATATTATAAAAAGCTGCGGTCCCAGTTCTGATCCCTGTGGGACCCCCCTGGTCACTGCCTGACATTCTGAAATGGAGCCGTTTATCACTACTCTTTGTTTCCTATCAGCCAACCAACTTTCAATCCAAGTTAATACTTTGCCCCCAATACTATGCGCCCTAAGTGTGCTCACTAACCTCCTATGTGGGACTTTATCAAAAGCTTTCTTATAGTCCAGGTACACTACATCTACTGGATCTCCCTCGTCCATCTTCAGAGTTACATCCTCAAAAAATTCCAGAAGATTAGTCAAGCATGATTTCCCCTTCATAAATCCATGCTGACTCTGACTTATCCTGTTACTATTATCCAGATGTGTCGTAATTTCATCCTTTATAGTAGACTCCAGCATCTTTCCCACGACTGAGGTCAGACTAACTGGTCTATAATTTCCTGCTTTCTCTCTCCCACCTTTCTTAAAAAGTGGCACAACCTTAGCCACCCTCCAATCGGCAGGAACTGATCCCGAATCTATCGCACTCTGGAAAATAATCACCAACGCATCCACGATTTCTCGAGCCATCTCCTTCAGTACCCTGGGATATAGACCATCAGGCCCCGGGGACTTATCAACCTTCAGACCTAACAGTCTCTGCAACACCAATTCCTGGCAAATATAAATTCCCTTCAGTTCAGGTTCTTCAGCCACTGTTCCCTCAGGGAGATTGCTTGTGTCTTCCCCAGTGAACACAGATCTGAAGTACCAATTCAATTATTCTGCCATTTCTTTGTTCCCCGTAATATTTCCCCTGTTTCTGTCTTCAAGGGCACAATTTTAGTCTTAACCATTTTTTTGCCTTTCACATACCTAAAAAAAACTTTTACTATCCTCCTTTATATGATTATCCATCTTAAATTCGTACCAATTTTTCTCTCTGCGTATTTCCTTCTTGCTAATCCTCTGTTGTTCTTTCCAGTCCCCCGTTTTCCCACTTATCTTTGCTATGTTATACTTTTTCTCTTTTAACTTTATATGATTCTTAACTTCCCTCGTCAGCCACAGCCACCCATGCCTCCTCCTAGGATCTTTCTTCCTTTTTGGAATGAACTGATCCTGCAACTTCTGTATTATGCATAGAAATATCCGCCATTGTTCCTCCACTGTCATCCCTGCTAAGGTATTGCACCATTGAACTTTGGCCAGCTCCTCCCTCATAGCTCCATAGTTCCCTTTATTCAACTGAAAAAATTATCACTTCCGACTGTACCCTCTCCCTCTCAAATTGCAGATTGTATTATGGTCACTACTTCCCAATGGCTTCTTCACTTCGAGGTCCCTGACCAATTCTGGTTCGTTGCACAATACCAGATCCAGAATTAACTTCTCCCAGGTCGGCTCCAGCACCAGCTGTTCTAAGAATCCATCTCTGAGGCACTCCATAAAGTCTCCTTCTTGCGGTGCAATACCATCCTGATTCTCCCAGTCTACCTGATGTTGATATAACCTATAACAACTCTAGCAACATATTTGCGACAGGCCAATTTCAGCTCCTTATTTAACTTACTTCCGACATCCAGAATCCTGTTTGGGGGCGTGTAGATAACTCGCAAGAGGGTATTTTTACCCTTAGTATTTCTGAGCTCTATCCACACTGACTCTACATCCCCTCATTCTATGTCCCGCCGTGCAAGGGACTGCATATCATCCCTTACCAACATGGCCACCCCACCCCCTCTGCCCGTCATTCTGTCCTTACAATAGCACGTGTAGCCTTGAGTATTAATTTCCCAGGCCCTGTCCACTTGAAGCCACGTCTCAGTTATCCCCACAATACCGTATCTGTAAATTTCCAAAAGAGCCTCAAGCTCATCCATCTTATTTCTAATGCTTCATACATTCATATATGGTATTTTTAATTTGTTACTACCCTGACCCTTCCCATCAACTCCTATTTCACTCAACCTTACAGCATGATCTCTTTCTGAGTTTCCTGCCTCATTGATACAGTTGTCTTTCTTGACTTCCCTTGTTCTAGCTTTCCCTCCAATTTCCTTCTTAAACATCCAGTTTGTCCCCTCCCCACACCCCCTTCCCCCTCGCAACTCAATTTAAACATAGCTGAGTTGCAGTAGCAGACCTGCCTGCCAGAATGCTGGCCCATAACCTATGATGGTGCAAATCGCCTCTCTTGTAGAATTTATGCTTCCCACAAAATATACCCCAGTGATCCAAGAATTTAAATCCTTGCTTCCTGCAGCAGTTCCCCAACCACACGTTCAAGTCCATTATTTCCCTGTTTCTGGCCACACCAGCCCTAGGAACTGGAAGCAAACCGGAGATAACCACCTTGGACGTCCTGCTTTTCAGCCTTCTTCCTTGTTCTCCTAAGTCCCGCTGTAGTATGTTCCTCCTCTTCTTCCCGACATCATTTGTGCCGACATATACCACCAACTCTGGCTCTTCACCTTCGCCCTGGAGGATTTCCTGCACTCTGTTTGTGATGTCTTTAACCCTGGCACCAGGAAGGCAACACATCATTAAGTCCCGTCTGCTGCCACAAAAACTCCGGTCAGTTCCTCTCACTATGGAGTCCCCTATTACCACGGCTCTGTGTGACTCTTCTGCTCTGCCTCCACGCCAACTTTTGATTGACAGACCTGGCCGCCTCGTGGACTGGCAGTGTCATCTGTCTCTACTGTTTCCATAAGTTTCAACTTGTTCCTGACAGGTACTTCCCCCAGGGTCTCTTGCACCCGTCTCCTCTCTGCCTTACTCATTGTCTGCTCTCCTCTGCTCTCTTCTGGTACGATTAGCGTAATAACCTCGCTGAAGGTCTTGTCCAGAAAGATCTCCTTGTCTCGGATGAGCCTAAGGTCCTCGAGTTCTTTCATCAGTGCTGCAATACGCTCTGCCAGTAGCTGAACGTGCACACACTTTCCACACAAATACAAGCCAGACACACCAGAGTCGTTGACCTCCCACATCAAGCACGTAGCACACTCAACCAGCTTGGCAGTCATGTCTTCACCCTCTTCAACTGTGGCGTAATCACTTCCACTTAAATAACAATCACTTACCTTCCCGACCGGCTTGGCGTTCCGACTTCACTTCCTCCCAGCTCCTGCCTCTCTCTGATGCGAAAAGCAGGTTTAGGTTCAAGTGGTTCTGACCCTGACATGTTCACCCACAGTCACTACTGATATATAGATCGTGTTGATTGCAATGTCAGACTGAGGAGATTATCCCTGGGTAAAATATAAAAGGTGGTGCTTGAATGGTATTCTGCTTCTCGTGCTGCTGTGGTCTCCAGCACTACATGAATATGCAGTTTTGAGCCGCAATATCTGAAATGCAATTCTGCTCTCTGTCCCCTAGTTCACATTGTGACTCATTCACCCATCAGTCCTGTACTCAGTGACCTACTCTGGTTTCTGATGTGGAAATACTTGCATTTTCATATTCTCATTCTGCTGAGGTCATGTTTCCAATCTGACACATTCCGTAAGAACATTTAACTGATTTTATTCAATTGTTAAATTCACCTGAATCTTTTCCCTTGAGTAATCCCATCTTCTGTGTTTAAGTTGAATGTGTTTCCCTCTGTTTCTCTCCCTGACAATGAATAAGAACTCTGCAGTGTCAGGGATGCCAGCCTTTGGTAGTTTCAGAGCCAATGAATTCTCTAGATTCCCAATCCTCTTCACCACATTGTATGTTTCCTCTTTTGATTCGAAGCCTTGTCACTCATGGATGCCTTGTCCTCCCATGAATATGATTCATCTTTTTGGGAGAATTTCTAATATTCTCCAAATTATCCAACATAAATTCCTGCCATTGTAGCTCCGTGGTCTTCCCTGCTTGGCTCCCCTTCCAATTAACTTTAGCCAGCTCCTCCCTCATATCTTTGTAGTGATATTGCTCAATTATAATCACATTACATCAAGAAGAGAGCTATAGATATAAATTGAAATAAGGTGTTTTGAGAGATGGGACATAAAGAATAATTGGCAATTATTTTGACTAGATACAAAGAGAGAGGATATAGATGGGGACATGTGAAAAATGAGTAAACTAGGTTATTGAAAGTAATAGATGCACATCCCTCAATGTTTTGGCAATTCCTGTGTGCTGTGGTACTTTCTACAGTGCATTTATAACAAAGTAATGTGTTCAAATGGTGGGTCTGATGCCAGAATTTTTCTCTCCAATGATATGACAGACACTAGCTTTGGAAAGCACCCAGCAGGCCAATATATTGAAGTCCCAGTAGAAAGGGGATTAACGGAAATACGTTGGGACACCAGAAGAAAGAATGTACAACACACAACCTGATAAGAATGTGAAGTTAGAGTAGAGAATTCCAGAAAAGGATGGAACACTGCGAGAAGGGGAACATGTCACATTACATGAGCATCAAATAATGTTTTATAAATTTTATACATCATGTGCGTCATTTTTCAATAACTGTGTCTCCGTTGTTCATTTAGAATGTGTTGTGCACATATGAAAAATATCTGCACACACACATTGATTAAACAATGTATACAAAATCATTTTTCTGTCATTGTAATGGTCCTGTTGTCATGTTACCAGGATACATGAACACCAACTGGCCACCAAAATACATGACGCACTATCACTATATTCCATAATACAGACAGAGAAGGGCATCACTTTGACTGGAACAACACACACACATACACGCAAGGACGTTCTCAGAAGAATGGCATTCTAACCAGAAGTCCATCAATAAATGCATCAATTTGGATCCTATTTACCTTCTCTTCTAATAAAAAACCGGAAATGACATCACCCACCTTCGGAAAGAAAAACTCATAAATAGAGAGACAGGACAAACCACCAGCGCTTCAGTGGAAACTCTCACTGATGATGTCACCTAATCATGGTGACGAAACATCTGAAAACAAATATTCATGCTCAGTGAGCTAACCTGCATACATATAAATTATTATTTTTCGTTAATTAGTGGAATTTAGGAGTTCTCTGTCACCCACCTTTTATCAGATTATGATGCAAGGCGAGCTTTTCTGGATGTGTTGTTTTAATTAACAGAGGGGTTTGACATTGATGTCATAACAGTTTGGGGCCTTGCTGGGGACTTGGACTGACTTGAACAGATTTGTGGTACAAAAGGTCCCAGCAGATCCCAATACATTGCAATTAGTGACCTGGATCTTCACATAAAACCGTTAGGAAAATTCATTTAATTTTGTTAACTTGTGGTTGGTTAAAGTAAAAGTGAAAGAATTGTTTTATTTTAACATTACTAAAGAGGTTCCCAAATTTGCCAAGGAAGTTTACAAAGTCAGAGCAAGGAATATTTTTATAATTAGCAAATAGGTTGGAATTGGGTTTAACCAGGGACAAAATGAAAGCTGAAATTGTAACGGAGATGGTCAAGCACTTTGGTGTGTCAGAGAAACAGGCAACTGCAGTAGGGTTAGAAAGAAACTTAAATTGCAAATCTGGCAACTGGAGTTAGAAGGTGAAAATAGGGACGGAAACAGAGAGAGAACAAAGGGAATGGGTAAGAGAGGAAAAGAGAGAGATAATTTGAATTTCAGAAGTTAGGAAGTTAAATGAACAGGATCGAGATGAAGGGATGTATACAGCTATGATAATACCTTGTCATATTTCGGTGAGAAAAATGTAAATATTTTTATTTCATTTGAAAAACAAAATGGCTCAGCAGATGGTGGGTCCAGTGAACTTGTGGGTAATGCTCATTCAGACCACGCCGGTGGGCACAGGAGTGAGGTATTTGCAGCACTGGCAGGTGAGGGGTCAAGAGATTATTCAGATCTCAATCTGGCTATTTTGATTGGTTATGAATTGGTACAAGAAGAATATAGGCAGAGGTTCAGAAATATAGAGACGGAACCAGGTCAGACTTATGTTGAGTTTGAAAGAATTAAACACAGTCATTTTGATAGATGGGTGCGGACCTTAAAAATGGGTAAGACATGTGAGGCTCGAAGGGAGATTATTCTGCTGGAGGAGTTTAAAGACGCACTTCCAGAGATGGTAAAAAATCATGTGAATGAATAGAAATTTCAAGAAGTGAGAAGCGCGGCAGAAATAGCAAGTAAATACGCATTGGTGCATGAGATGAAATTTAGCTTCTGGGAGGATTTTCATCCTGTGAAGGATAGAAACTGGGAGAAGGAGATATCACACACTACAAAGCGAACAGTAGCGCACAATAGTTTACTATAGGTGAAAATGGAAGCCCAAGGGGGTTGAAAGGAGGTGAAAGGCCTATTGTGTTCTCACTATAAGGGAGTGAAACACATACCATTACAGTGCCAATGGTTTAAGAAAGGCACTGGGAAAAGGAGCTTTCACTGCAGTAAGCTGGGACA
This sequence comes from Hemiscyllium ocellatum, assembly GCF_020745735.1. Lineage (NCBI taxonomy): Eukaryota > Metazoa > Chordata > Chondrichthyes > Orectolobiformes > Hemiscylliidae > Hemiscyllium > Hemiscyllium ocellatum. The sequence continues at coordinate 50,315,282 of NC_083428.1, forward strand.
CACCGTGCTGGGGGTTGAAGGAAGACACTTTGGGAAAAGATGTGGTAGAAGAGGCTAAGCCAGTGGCATTAGTGAAACTGTTAAAGAAGACCCCAAGTCTCCAAGGAGCTGTAAGAGAGTGCACAGCCGAGGTACAGAGTCAGTGCCTGGTCTCTATAAAGAATTCGCCTCTATGGATAAAGTTTACTCAGAAGGTGGTGGGGGGGGGGTGGCAGGAAGGTTCCAGGGGAGGACGATAAATTATAATTATCTGAGATATGGGATCTGCGCAGTTGTTAATAGTTGAGAAGTGAGGTGCCAGAAAAGCACAATAGATCAGGCAGCATCTGAAAAACAGGACAATCTACATATCAGGTATAAACCCATCGTCAGGAATGTGGTGGGGGAACAAGGGGGCTGAAAGATAAATAGGAGGGTAGGAGCTGGACTCGCGGGAGGGTCACTGGGAGGGTGATAGGAAGATGTAGGTGGGAGTGATAGTGATATGTCGGAGGAGAGGGTGGAGTGAATAGGTGAGAAGTACGATGGATAATTAAGACAGTTCAAGAGGGCGGAATAATTTGAATGGTTGGATCTGGCATAAGGTTGTGGGAGGAGAGATTTGCAAATTGGTGAAGTCGATGTTGATGCGGTATAGTTTGAGGGGTCCAGCTGTCCTACCACCTATCGACTTCACCCTCCTCCCCGACCTATCACCATCACACCCCACCAGCATCTACTTATCGTCTTGCAAGCTACCTTCCACCCAGCTCCACCCCCACCCTCCTATTTATTTCTTAGCCCCCTTTTCCCTCCCTTACCCCTCACTTATCTGATGAAGAACTTGTGCCTGAAACGTCAACTCTCCTGCCTAAGATACTGCCTGATTTGCTGTGCTTTTGCAGCCCCCACTATTCAACTCTAACCTCCACCGTTTACAGTCCTCACTTTCTCTCAGCCCCTCATAGCAAGAGATGGAAGGATTTTCACTCTTTCTGACATGTTACTCAAGAGTGTGATAATTTGTGGAATTGGGACAGAAATTCAGGTTGGGGACAGAAACATCACATTGGAGTGCCAAATCAGGATTGGGGAAGTAACAGTGAGAGTGAGTGACAGAGTGTCAGTCCCAGGAATACAGTTTGTTCTTGTGAACGATTTAATAGGATCCAAGGTGGGAGAGACCTCTTATGGTGGAGAAGTCAAATGAAAACTAGGGAACTGAGGAGTTAAAAGAAATATAGCCAGGAATTTTCCAGACTGTGTAGTAACAACATCCCACTGTCATAAGTTACAGCAGGAAGGAAAAATGAAAGAAAAAGACAAAGGAGTTGATGTTCACGTAACTGACACCATGTGTGATGTCACGGTGCAGGGAAACACCTGAACGTGGAGAAAAACGGTAGGTTAGTGCAGAAGGGAAATGGGCCAAAATGTACTAGATCATTTGACTGGTAGCATACCGTGTTATGGGTAACACACAAACTAACTGCAGGTGGTCACCTAGGTGTAAGGAAGACTCAAGCTTAGGTGCAGAAGCATTTCTAATGGCCTGGAATGCTCAAGGATGTGGTCAATTTTTGTTTTACACATCATACATGCCAAATGGTCGATAAGTCACAGGCAATAAACAACCAGCATCTTTGTTGCCAATTCCTGCATTCGAAGAACCTTTCACGTGGGTTCTGATTAATTGTGGAGCTCCCCTTTCTAAAGTAAAAGTGGAAACCAACATTTGCTGACCATAATGGATGTGTCTACCAGATTTCCAGAGGCAATTCCATTATGGAGTGTTAAGGCAAAAAGGGAGGTAGAGGAGTTGGTGGCTTTTTTTACTCGCTGTGGGATCCGCAGAGAGATTCCGTCAGACCAAGAGTCTCCTTTTACCCCTCAGCTGTTTAAGGAAGTCATGGATAGCTTAGGCATACAGCACTTCAAATCAAGGGCGTCCCATCCTGAATCCCAGGGAGCATTGAAAAGTTAGCATCAGACACCGAAGACCATGTTAACAGCGTCCTGTCAGGATTGGCCAAATGATTGGGATAAACGTGTCCCAGTAAATTGCTTATCATTGAAGATGCCCCAAATAAATCTACTTCGTTTACTTCCTTTGAGTTAATCTTCGTACATGAAGTGAAACCCTTTGAATTTAATTAAATCTAAATTGACTGGGCCAAAGTCAGAGATCTCACACTTTGATTATGTATGTAAGGTGAGGGAGAGATTAGACCGAGTAGGTGAGTGAACGAAACAGCACCTGAAGAGGACACAGCATAGAGTGAAGCAGGTGGGGATGATGTATTAGCAGTTTAAATAATGCTCAGGATACCAGAAACCAATCGAATTAGAATACTGTTGTTTGGACAGCTGGAAAGCAATCAAATGATGAGAATTATTGTATCATGTGGAGTAAGTGAACTCGGCATTTTGAACACTGGAGAGAGAGCTACTGCCATCCAACAGCAGAGTAACTGCTGCAGAGCAGGAGTGCTAACTGGCCATCTCAAATACGCTCTATCAAAGATACATCTTCATGACAAACCTACTTGCAGTAAAACAAAATGTGACCCAGGGAGATCAGCAGCTGGATGAGTGAGCACAGTGGGGAAGATAGAGAATGTGTGGTCTTGAGATTGTAATATTTAATATGTGGGTTGGTGGAACAGCATATTTTTACAGAGTTGGAAACAGATAGTAAGTAGCTAAGAAAAGAGGGGCTTGTATTTGTGAATAGTTGTTATTCAGTGTTCACTACTAAAGTTAAGAAACTAATTTGTGAATGTTCGTTTAAATAGTGGAATGTAGGAGATCTGTGTCGCTCATATTTTAACAGATTACGAGGTGAGGTGAGCTTTTCTGGGTGTTTGGTTTTAATTAACAGAGAGGTTCGACTCCACCTTGTAAATGTCCACCCACGCTAACCCCATTTCCCTGCAGTTGGCCCATATCCTTCCAGTCCTTTCCTATCCACGTATTTATCCAAGTGCTTTTGAAATGTTGTTAATGTACCCCCTCAACCACATCTGCTGGCAGCTCATCCACGTACCAGCCTCTGTGTGAAGAAGTGGCCTCTCGGGTTCCCTTTTATTCCTTCCCCTCTAACCTTAAACTGATCCCTTCTCATCCTCGATTCTCTCCACCTTGGAAAAAGACTGAGAGCATTAACCCTATCCATACCCCTCATGATCTTATACAGCTCTATAAGGTCCCCCCTCAGTCTCCTGCACTCTATTGGAAAGGTCCTAGCTTGTCCAACCTCTCCCGATAACTCAGACCATTGGGTTCTGGCAACGTCCATGGGAATTTCTTCTGCACTCTTTCTAATTTCATAAAATGCTCCCTATAACAAAGTGATAAAAATTGAACAGAATACACCAAGTGCGGCCTTACCAAAGTCCTGTAACTGCAACACAATTTCCCAACTTCCATCCTCAATGTCTGGCCTGATGAAGGTCACTGTGCCAAATGCCTTCTTCACTGCCCTGTCTACATGTGACCCCACTCTCAGAGAACCATGCTCCTGAACACCAAGGTCTCTCTGCCCACTACACCCCTTAAGGCCCTCCCATTCGCCGAGCAACTCCTATCTTGAGTTGAGTTTCTAAAGTGCAAGACCTCACGTATCTATATTAAATTCCATTTGCCATTTCTCGGCCCACTTCCCCAACTGATTAAGGTCCTGCTGCAATTTCTGATAAACTTCCTCACTGATCATGTTAACTTACTTTAGTGCCATCTGTAAACTGACTAATCATACCTTGAACATTCTCAACCAAATCATAGATAACAAACAGCTATGGACCCAGCCTCCAATCTGACAAGCACCCTTCCGCTAAACCATCTGCTTCCTACCATCAAGCCAACTGTGTATCCAATTGGCCAGTTCCCCAGCATTCCACGTGATGTAACTCTCCAGAGCAGCCTGCCATGTGGAACCTTATCAAAGGCCTTACTGATATCCATAGAGACTATGGTTACCACTCGGCCCTCATCAACCTTCCTGGTCACTTCATCAAAGAACTCTAACAAATTTGGGGAGCATGATCTCCCACTCACAAGTCTATGCTGACTGCTCCGAATCAAACCCTGTGTAAGTAATGGGTGCAGACAATGGTATGCTGTCCTTCATTGTAAGATGATTCCAGTACATAAGTAATGCCATCTTCCTGCTGTTGTAGGGCCTTGCTGAGAGCGTGGTTGGGACACTCCCTACGGATTTGATCTCCTTTGTAAGGAATGATCTCCTTACCACAGACACGCGTGATGGTATCACGAGGATAGAGGGAAGAAGCTGAGTATTTAATCACTAGAGGTGTGAGAGAAGAAACGGTGACGTTAAACACGAGGAGTGACAGCAATCACTTACTTCCAAAAGAGACATGGACAGAGTGAGAAATTCCAGACTTTACCCAGGATTGATTGGTTTGATTTATAGCCACGTGTACCTCAGTACAGGGAAACACTTTATTTATGAGCAGTGGAGGCAGATCATAGTAAACATGGCCAGACAGATCAGAGGGTAGAAATAGACTCAGACAGAGTAAGGCATACAAGTGACGTGCACTAAACAAGATCAACATGAACAAGATCAGCATTATTTGAACTTAGAGAGTCCATCCATCAGTCTAACGTGACTATCCTAATAGTTTACATGCCTAAATTAACTCTCCCCACGTTACTGTGCAGTTGGCATGTGAACCCGTACTGAACGCCATGTTGTTCACAATCCCCAACAGCAGCCACAATGCCTTCCATCTGAAACAGGTAGCCATTCCCACCAGCTTCCACCCTACATAGAGAACACCAGGCTGTGTACCCTCTGTTCCACTTGTTCATCATTTTAGAGCATCAGTTAGGAGACAGTGAGGACTGTTGATGCTGAAGATCAGAGTAGACAGTGGTTTGCTGGAAAAGCACAGCAGGAGAATCGATGTTTCGAGCATAAGCCATTCATCAAGAATCAGCATCAATCACCTCATTCTGCCCCTGTGTAAGGGCATTGAGGTGGGAATGGCCTCCTACTGTTCCTGTGTAAGTGACTCAAGGGTTTCTTCCTCGTCCGATTGGACAGGACCAGGGGCCTGATTGGGTTTCCCCTGGTTCCTGTATGACAGCTCGATGTGCTGACTAGTGTGATGATGCTGGAGCTTTAAGAGTTTATTTTGTTCTGGTTTCTTTTACAAGAGAGATTGAATGACCGTTCCCAAGCTGGTTAGTTAGGACTACTTGAGTAATTAACTAGTGAGGCCTTAGGTTTATTTTAATGCAGAAGGAATGGGTATGGTCAGCTCTCACAGATTAGGATTTCTGGGTTTTGGTTTCTCAGTAACATCAGAAATTATTGGGGGATCCACCGAATTGAAAGCTTTAGTGAATGTCTCCTGGCTGCTACTCTGTATGGATTTTCTCTTGGTGCTGTTTTTAAATCCTGAATTGGAGAAATATTTGTGTCATTCAGTGTCTGAATATTCCTTTTTTTCTAGTACTGGAACAATTCATTAGTAATAGTTCTTTAATCTGTTATTCTAAATTCTTCTTTCTTTGGTTTTATTTCATCTATCGTGTTTATATAAATGGTGTTATGGATTAGATTAGATTAGATTACTTACAGTGTGGAAACAGGCCCTTCGGCCCAACAAGTCCACACCGACCCACCAAAGCGCAACCCACCCATACCCCTACATTTACCCCTTACCTAACACTACGGCCAATTTAGCATGGCCAATTCACCTAACCCACACATCTTTGGACTGTGGGAGTAAACCGGAACTCCCGGAGGAAACCCACGCAGACACGGGGAGAATTATGCTTCACACGGAGTTGTTTGACCCGCCACATTGCATCTGGAACAGACACTTTATATTTTCTTTAAAATAAGAGAACATTAGAGTCTAGGCTACCACCTTCAAATATTGTCGAGGGGCTCTGGTGTAGCCCAGCACAGTAGAATCCTTCTCTTCCTGAGATTTATGTTGGAGGCACTGAATGGGCTGTCCCGGTTCCTCTCCAATAGTGTCAATGGGCTGAACGAATTCCTCATATTCCTGTCAAACCAGTGTGAGGTGTGGAATGAACTCTTATTTTACTGTGGCTCTGTGCAGTGTCAGATAGTCCTTTATATGAATGTTACAGACTCTTTAAAAGCACAAGCCTCAATGGAGTCCATGTCTTGCTGCACATGGACACAGTCCAGTTCAGAAGCTGACAGGGGCGTCAAATTATTCTAAACAGTGTGGAATCCTAGGTGACCATCCCCACTTCGGATCTTATGGTGGGGAGGGTGGGGGCGGGGAGACATTGATGAAGCAGCTGAAGATGTTTGTGAAGAGGAAGCTACCCTGAGGATCTCCCACAGAGGTGACCCAGGACTGAGATGATGAACATCTTCCTTTGTGCCGTGTTTGACTCCAAACACTGGAGAGTTTTCGCTGATTCCCATTAAGTTCAGATTTGTTAAGCTCCTTGATGTCAACAGAAGTCAACAGAAGCCTTGATATCAGGGCCAGTCATTTTTACCTGACCCCTTGTGTTAACCTATTTTGTTCATATCCATAAGCCATGGTACAGGAGCAGCAAGGGTTTTCTTCAAACAGGTGGGATTGAATGTCAGGACTTCTCTTCTCAAGAGTGTTCGGGGAGCTAGATGACTGAAAGTATTTGATGAGAAGGTAGATGGATATTGACCTGTCAGAGAGTTGAGGGCGATGAAGAATTGGGTATGAAAGAGGATTTGAGACCAAGAGCAGATCCGTCATGATCTTAATGAAGGAAAAGGCAGGCTTGAGGAGTGAATGACCTGCCCCTGTGTCTGATGTTCTCACATTTAGTTATTGGAAAGTTAGTGGGTGTTATTTTCATGAATGTTCTGTTATTGAATGTTGCCGTCAGGGAGACCAGAGGATTGTGTGAGCCATCGCTGGGTGAGGTCTGGGGGCTGTATTCATAATGAATTTGGGTCTAAAACATGACCAACAAATGGAGCACAAGTCGCAGAGAGGGGAAGCTCTGTAAAGAGAGATGAGGGGCCTCTTTCATACCCAGCCTGGGTTTTTACAATTACATTTCTCAAATCACCTCAAAGCGTGTGGGACAGTCTTGAAGGGCCGAATGATCTCCTCTGTTTCTGCTCACCAGGTTATAGAAGTAAGTAGCCTCTAAATGCTCCTGCCTAACAGGTTTAATGGGCTGAATGGAACACAGGGACACGGGATTGAGGGACAGGAGTGAGTCATTAGATACGTTGAGCCTTCTCCACCAGGCACTAAGATTGTGGCTGATCAGGTTGGGGTCTCAGCCCCACTTTCCTGTCTGCGTCCCATTATCCATGACTCAGTTCTCTGTCAAATATTTCACTAACGCAACTTTCAATCAATCAATGTGAACATAGAGACCCCTACAAGATGATTAGGGGTTTAGATAGGGTTGACAGTGAGAACCTTTTTCCGCTAATGGATTCAGCTGTTACTAGGGGACACAGCTTTAAATTAAGGGGTGGTAGGTATAGGACAGATGTTATGGGTAGATTCTTTACTCAGCGGGTTGTGAGTTGATAGAATGCCCTGCCAGTAGCAGTGGTGGACTCTCCCTCTTTATGGTCATTTAACGGGGCATTGGATAAGCAGATGGAGGTTATTGGGCTAGTGTAGGTTAGGTAGGCTTCGGTCGGCACAACATCGAGGGCCGAAGGACATGTACTGCGCTATATTTTCTATGTTCTATGTCCCAAGTAAACTTCCAGTGAAGAGGATTCGGATTTGAAACGTACTTTCAGAATTTTCGTCATCTCTCTGACAGAATCAGAGTCATTCAGAACGGAAACAGACCCGTTAGTCCAATCTGTTCACTCCGATCAGATATCAAATCTGATCCAGTCCCATTTGCCAGCATTTGGCCAATATCCCTCCTCTTTCAGATAGTTTTTAAATGTGCGATTGTAACCGCCTTCACTACTTCCTCTGACAGCACTTTCTGTACACACACCACTCTGTGTGTGAAACATTTAACTTCAGGTCCCTTCTAAATTATTCGTCCTCTGCCCTCCAACCTATGTTTTCCTGTTCTGGGATCCTGGGGAGCAGAACATGGCAGTTTAGAATAACACTCCAGGGGGAAACACCTCAAACTAATCAACCTCTCCCTGAAGCTCAAACCTCCAGTCCTGGGACATCCGTGTAAATCTTTTCTGCAGACAACTGAATTGTACACAGTATTCTTAAAGTGGCCTCACCAACATCCTGTACAGATACAACATACCACCACAACTCCTATACTCAATGCTCTGACTGATTAAGGCAAATGTGCCAAATGTGTTCTGTACCTGCATTAGACTCCACTTTCAAGGAACAATCTACCTGCAGCCCTATGTCCATTTGTTTCACAACACTCACCAGGCCCTTACCATTAAGTGTATAATTTCTGCCCTGATTTGCCTTCCCAAAATGTGTAACCTCGTATTTATCTAAATTAAACTTCATCTGTCACTCCTTGCCCCTTTGTCCCATCTATTTGTGGTCTTGTTGTACTCTGAGATAATCTCCTACACCACCTTTCTGATGTCGTCTGTAACCTTACTAACTATGGCCCCAATATTCACATCTAAATCCTTGACATAAATGATGAAATGTTGTGAACTCAGTCCTGATTCTTACAGCACACTGCTGCTCACAAGCCTCCAGTCTGAAAAATACCCCTCTTCCTTCAAGACAATTGTGACTAGCTTCTTCTGTATCTCCATGTGACCGAACCTTATTAATCTGCCTACCAATCGGAATGTTATGAACACCTTGCTGAGGTCCATATAGACAATGTCTACCCAACTGCCTTCATCAATCTTCTTTGTCACCTCTTCATAAAACTCAATAAAATTAATGAGACATGATTTCCCATGCAGAAAGCCACGGTGTCTACCCCGATCAGCCCTTACATTCCCAAATGTATGTAAATGCTATCCCTCAGAATCCCCCCCAACAACTTACCCACCACCGACATCAGGCTCACCGGTCTATAGTTCCCCGGCTTTTTGGGTCACTGTTTCCTTTTCTAGTCCCACTCCTCCACTGCTCACAACAAATGTTAAATGTAACCAGGTCGGTGATATAGCCGATGATATCGGTCTCAGACGGGTCAGGGTCAGTTTTAGGAACAAGTCAGGCTAGTTTCTTTAATCTGCTCAAATAGCACGTTTATGATCCAGAGCAATGTTACTCCAACTAAGGTGGAAAGATGAATGGCAAACTGTTTGGATATTGCAAATAAAGAACCGTTATTTCCAGTTCTAAATACACTGACACACACAGAGTAGATTAGATTACTTACAGTGTGGAAACAGGCCCTTTGGCCCAACAAGTCCACACCGACCCACCAAAGCGCAACCCACCCAGACCCATTCCTCTGCACTTACCCTGGCACCTTACACTATGGGCAATTTAGCATGGTCAATTCACCTAACCTGCACATTTTTGGATTGTGGGAGGAATCCCACGCAGACACGGGGAGAATGTGCAAACTCCACACAGTCAGTCGCCTGAGGCGGGAATTGAACCCGGGTCTCTGGCGCTGTGAGACAGCAGTGCTAACCACTGCCACCATGCCGCCCTTAAAATAAACAAAATCTCTGCAACCTTGTCAAAATATTAGTGTAACTAATGACAAAAGGAAAAATTGAGAGATTGTCCAAAATGTTATTCTGCTTCTGAAGATATTGTACTCACACAGCCGCTAGCAATGGGATTTTATCCTGGGAGAGTTGGATTTGGCTGAATTCCCTTTGCATTAGGCTGGCAGGGGGTTCCAGGTTAGCACAGTGGCTCAGTAGTTCGTGCTGTTCCATCACAGCATCAGGGGCATGAGTTCAATTCGAGCCTCGGGCGACTATCTGCGTGGAGTTTGCATCTTCCCCCCTTGTCTGTGTGAGCTTCTGATGAGTGCTCCCGTTTCCTCCCACAGCCCAAAGCTGTATAATTCAAGTGGATTGGTCAAATAGTCCATAGTGTTCAGCGATTTCTACTTTAGGTGCACTAGTCAGTGGTAACTGTAAGGGCATGGGAAGGTTACTGATTGGAGGGTTAGTATGGACTTGTTGGGCCGAAGGGCTTGTTTCCACACTGCAGGATTCTATAAAAATAAGAATGGTAATGATGACAGTAGAGTTTTGTTTTAGCTCGCACACGTTACTGTGATGAGGAATAATAAAGGAGAGAGAGTGCAATAGGCAGTTTCTTCCCGGGCAGATGACACTTGCTCCCTCTCTGAGTTGAATCACACAGTAATGTCATTCTCTCCCAAACTGGACCATGTGAGGTCTCCTTGTACATTGTCCAAACTATGTCTCCATCACATTCCCTGTTCCATGTCGGTGCATCATTGCTGCTGTCATACACAGAGCCATACCCTGAGCAGAAAATGGTCTCGGTCAATTTGAAGATATGTTTATATGGCCCTGCGTCATTAAAAAATAAAATGTTTAATATATACAAAATACATAGAACATGGAACATAGAACAGTCCAGCACAGAACAGGCCCTTCAGCCCACCATGTTATGCCGACCATTGATCCTCATGTAAGCACCCTCACATTTCTGTGACCATATGCATATCCAGCAGTCTCTTAAATGTCCCAAATGACCCTGCGTCCACAGCTGCTGCTGTGGCAATGCATTCCATGCTCTCACAACTCTGTGTGTAAAGAACCCGCCTCTGACATCCCCTCTATACTTTCCTCCATCCAGCTTAAAACTATGACCCCTTGTGTTAGCCATTTCTGCCCTGGGAAATAGTCTCTGGCTATCAACACTATCTATGCCTCTCAATCTTGAATACCTCAATTAGGTCCCCTCTCCTCCTCCTTTTCTCCAATGAAAGAAGTCCGAGCTCTGTCAACCTCTCCTCAGAAGAGAAGCCCTCCAGTCCAGGCAGCATTCTGGTAAACCTCCTCTGAACCCTCTCCAAAGCATCCACATCTTTCCGACAATCGGGTGACCAGAAATGGACGCAGTATTCCAAGTGCATTCGAACCAATGTTTCATAGAGCTGCAACAAGATCTCACGACTCTTAAACTCAATCCCACTGTTAATGAAAGCCAAAACACCATGTGCTTTCTTAACAACCTTGTCCACTTGGGTGGCCATTTTAAGGGATCTATGTACCTGCACACCAAGATCTCTCTGTTCCTTCACACTGCCAAGAAGCCTATTCTTAATCCTGTACTCAGCTTTCAAATTCGACCTTCCAAAATGCATCACCTCGCATTTATCCAGGTTGAACTCCATCTGCCACCTCTCAGCCCATCTCTGCATCCTGTCAATGTCCCGCTGCAGCCTACAACAGCCCTCTACACTGTCAATAACACCTCCAACCTTCGTGTCATCTGTAAACTTGCTTCAATCCCCTCATTCAAATCATTAAATAAAATTACAAAGAGTAGAGGCCCAAGGACAGAGCCCTGTGGAACACCACTCACCACTGACTTCCAGGCAGAATATTTTCCTTCCACTACCACTCGCTGTCTTCTGTTGGCCAGCCAATTCTGTATCCAAACAGCTAACATAGATACCTGTGTTAAAATGAATGTTTTGTTTTAACAAATACAGAAATTGCTGGAAAAGCTCGGCAGGTCTGTCAGCATCCAGATGCTTTTTACATGATGTAGTTGTACCAGCCTCCACCACTTCCTCTGGCAGCTCATTCCATACGCACACCATCCTCTGTGTGAAAAGGTGTCCCTTAGGCCTCTTCAAAACCTTTCCCCTCTCACTTTCCAACAATGTCCTCTAGTTTTGGACGCCCCTAAACTGGGGAAAAACCTTGACTACAAACCCTATCCATGACCGTTCTGATTTTATAAACCTTTCCTGCTGCGAAATGTGACTCCAATCAACACGAATGGCTGTACTTTCAATACTCCTGGGCCGAAATGCTGAAATTCAACACCGACACCTGTTCTTTCTCCATCAAGTCACAATTCTAAACCAGTTTAACCCGTTTGTTCAGATATATTAGGAGACACTTCTGTGGGATTTACACCGAGACCTTTGTGCCCAGAGGTAGGGACACGAGCACCACTCGGCAATACCCATAAAGCTGTAACATTATTCTCCTGTGTGTTTGTTCATCAGCCTGTTATGACATGCTGAGACATACCTCTGCAACAGGCAGGGCATGAATCCACACCTTCTGGTCCAGAGCTAGGAACACTACCAAACAATGTCAGGAATTGGAATCAAACCCAGAGCCATGGCTCAGAGACAGGGACACTACCCACGACACTACTATACCCAGATTTTGGGTCACATTTTAAGGGGCAGCTTTCAGCTCGGTGTGGATTTATTATAATCAGGTTACCATTACTGAACGACACAAAACATTTTGTTTGTTAAACAAGTGCAAGATCGAAATTAATTATGACCATCTTTAATCGCTAATATCTGTAGTCTGCAATATTAGGGACAGAAATCCGGCAGACATACTCTGCCCAGTGAAGGCTCTCAAAAATAGATAGTTATTACTGAACACCAGACACGGAGAAAGACCATAATTTCTGGTCCCAAAACACCGATCAGTATAACCCAACTCTCACGTGTGTCTACCCTCTGCCTAAAACCATGAAATGATACCAGGCCGCTGATTACTGCCCAGCCTCTCCTCCCCACTGACTGTGTCTGCAATCTGTCCCTCCTCCCCCTAACCACACAAGGCAAACCAAGCTCAGGGTCTTTGTGAAAATCAAGGCCGGAGTGTGCAGGCCTCCTGGAGAGGGGGAGGGCATTTTAAAATTAAACGGGGAAGGTGAGGAGGTGGTAATATCACTCACTGTCCGAGGCGTGGCAGATGGAGTTTAGTTTGGATTAATGCGAGGTATTGGATTTGGTAAATCAACAAGAGCAGGACCTATACAATTAAACGCAGGGCCTTTGGCAGTGTTGTAGAACAGAGACCTCGGCCATCAGGTATGATTCTTTAAAAGTTGCATCTCATATAGATAATGTGGTTAAGAAGGTGTTTAACACAATTGTCTTCAATGGTCAGACCTTTGAGTATTGGAATTAGGACGTCATGTTGAGGTTGTACAGGACATTGGTGAGACCTCTCCCGGAATACTGTGTCCAGTCTGGACATCCTGCCCGCTCATTCCATAGGCACAACACCCTCTGGGTGAAAAAGCTGCCCTTAGGTCACTTTTAAATGTTTCCCCTCTTACAACTATGTCCTCTAGTTTTGGTCTCCACTACCCTTATAAAATACATTGACTATTCACTTTGATATTATTGACCTTGATATTATTAAGCTGGAGAGGGTTCAGAAGAGATTAACCTGGATGTTGCTGGAAATGGAGGGATTGAGCTATAAGGAGAGGCTGAATAGGTTGGGACATTTTTCACGAGAGTGTGAGATGGAGGGGTAAGTTTGCAGAGGCTTATAAAGTGATGAGGGGTACAGATAAGCTGTAGGGCTGATGTCTTTTCCCTAGAGTTAGGGATTCAAAACTGAGGGATATTTTAACGTGCAGGGAAAAAAGATTTACAAAAGTCAGGAAAGGTAATTATTTTAGACAGAAGCTGGCTTGTGTGTGGAATTTACTTGCAGACCATGTCGTGAAAACAGGTACAGTTACAACGTTTAAAGGACATTTCGATCAGTACACGGATAAGACATCAGTTTGGATGGTGCTGTGAGCAGCTGCCCTCCCCCTCCCCCTCTCTGAGTGAATCCCTGTTGGTTTTCACCCTCTACCCATGCCTGTGCAGTGGCGTGGGGAGGCCAGCAGAGGGAGGCATTGCATCACTTTCAGCACCACAGAGACTGCCAGACCTGCCCCACACAGAGTCACACAGAGACATACACAGCAATTGTTAGGAAACAGCATAGATCTCATTTGGTAATTTAAACTAAACATAAATAAATGCTCAATTCGCCTCATAAACTGTTGAAATATGAGTGACAGAGAACTCCCAAATTCCACTGTTTAAATAAAAACAACAATGTAGTTTTTAACACTGAAAGTGAACTGAAAGAGACCCTCTATCTCTTAACTGCTTATAACCCAACTCCAGCTCTACAGCAATATACTGTTTCTGGGTCTGCCATCCTCTCATATCACAGGTACTTGTAAGCTCTCAGTTCAGAGCAGCATTCACCCTCGCTTAAAGGTACAGTACACACTTTCACCTTCATCCCATTACACTCTGATGAATATAGATAAGTGGAACCTATCCGGATTTCTCTTGCTCTGTGGTTTGTCAATATTTCATCTACTCTGTCTCGTATGTGTTAGGACATTTGTTATTCCATTGACAGTATGTCATTATTCGACTCTGTCCATGGAAATATATCAGTATTTCACTTGCTCACACTCCTGTGTGTGGGGCAGGATTTCAGTTGTTTCATGGGGACTGTGACACTATGGCAATCTTAATGTTTGTAAATGGTTCCAAACCTGCAAGTATTGTAAAGTCTATGGAGGACAGTGTGGAACTCTAACAGGACAGTGACACGCTGGTAGACGGGGATCAGTGCAGGGCAGTGTGAGTGATGCACTTTGGTATGAAAGATAAAGAAAGACAGTTTAAAACAGGCTGTGCCGTTATAAAGGGGCTGCAGGAACAGAGAGCGCTGGGTGTATATGAGCACAGATTGTTGAAGATGTCAGGACAAGTGGGGAGAGCAGTAACTATCACAGATTAGTTTCAGTATCTGAGCTGTTTACAGGGGGAGGTGTAGGAGGGAGCCTCTGTGCTCCCTTCCTGGGAGGTGGTGGTGACGATGTGCTGTGAGCCCACCCTCCTGCCCCCCGAGACCGTGGGGATTCCATTTGTACCAGCTCGACACAGAAGGGAGATGGCATCAGGGCCACAGCTTCTAAGTTGTGCCGGGGGGAAACGGAGCTGCCAGTGGGTTTAAAGTGAGAATTGCCCCTCACCGAACATTGCTCCTTACTCGGTCGGTGGGACGTGGATGTTTCAGAATCCCCACATGAGGCTTCCAGGGTCGTACCAGGGCCCTCCCCACATGGCGAGGTGAGGGGGTGAGGGAATGGATATCGGGCACTCCACCACCCGGCTTGGCCCTTTCGATCATATTGCAAGCTGTTTCTCCTGGAATGGGAGAAAGGGAGGGTGGGAGTGGGTGGCCCTGCTGTTAGTGCCGGTGTACATGGGGGACATGGGGAGGGGTTCGGATGGAGTCAGTCCACAGGGTTGTATCCATGAAGTGTTATTAGTGTGAGGGGTAAAGTGGAGGGAGGGAGTGAGAGAGAGAGCGGAAGAGGGGGGGGGAGAGAGAGAGAGAGAGAGGGTGGTGTGGGTGTGGGGGGGGGGGGGGGGGGTGGGGGGGAAGGTGCCATAACAGATATACAGTGAGCAGAGAGAATACAGTGACCCTTACCCTGACAGAGCGGGGAAGGTTATTGATGCTAGTCCTGTATTGCTGGACATTTCTGCAGACCGCAGATACTGCACTGAGCTGGGTGGGGAGTTCAGACCATGCTCAGTGGGTCTGGTGGTTTGGCTCCCTCTGGGAAGAGAATGGTCACCCTCTGTACTAGCCCATCCACCAGGACCGCCGTGGCACCAGTGCCAGGGGTCGCAGAATACCCAGGGGCACGCATGATGGGTGGGAGAATCGGGCTGGTATTGAATGAGAGGGACACCATGGGTAGTTAATGAGGTGAGTTCAACATGATAGCACCAAGAAATTAGCACAGCCTCGTGTGGATGATCCTTCTATTCCTGGGGCCGCACGGTGGCACAGTGGTTAGCACTGCTGCCTCACAGCGCCATAGACCCGTGTTCAATTCATGCCTCAGGCGATTGACTGTGTGGAGTTTGCACATTCTCCCCGTGGGTTTCCTCCGGGTGCTCCGGTTTCCTCCCACAGTCCAAAGATGTGCGGGTCAGGTGAATTGGCCACGCTAAATTGCCTGTAGTGTTAGGTAAGGGGTAAATGTAGGGGTCTGGGTGGGTTGCACTTCGGCGTGTCAGTGTGGACTTGTTGGGCTGAAGGGCCTGTTTCCACACTGTAAGTAATCTAATCAATGCACTGGGTTGGGGTACACAGCCCTACATGCTGGGAGGGTAACTGCTCCTGGGTTACAGCTTAATTCACGGGTGATCACTGCACAGGTTTCTGTACTGGTCAGACTGTCTGGCTGACGTTTATAGATAATACAATGATGTGGGATGTGCAGCTCCCCGTGCTGGATGGATATGTAGCCTGTGCACAGTACATCATGTTGGGAGAATGGATAGAGGGGAAAGGTGATGGACAGGTCACGGTGCTCCCCGGAACGTTCTGTCCCTGACATTCTATAACTGACATTCCCCGGAACGTTCTGTCCCTGACATTCTATAACTGACATTCCCCGGAACGTTCTGTCCCCGACATTCTATAACTGACATTCCCCGGAACGTTCTGTCCCTGACATTCTATAACTGACATTCCCCGGAACGTTCTGTCCCTGACATTCTATAACTGACATTCCCCGGAACGTTCTATCCCTGACGTTGTTTGTTTGTGAACGGCCGGACGTCAGTGAATTGAACAAACGATAAGATCCCGAGGGAAGAGATCCCGTTCCAGGGAGAAGGGGACACTGTTCCGAAGGCCCCTCAGGCAGTTAAAGGGGTGAGTACGTTTTCCCTGCGTTTACATTTCTTCATGACACAGGATCAATCACAATCTAGACCAAAATACGGGAATCCCAAACTCCGTTTGTCTTCAGGAAACTGGGAGAGAATCCTTCAGGACAGGAACGTTCCCACCCTCTGTATTAGGAACTGGGAAGGAGTGATCTGTGTCTGCTCTCAAGTGATCGAGTGTTTGGGAATGTTCTAGAAACCATCTGTCCTTATGGATGTGTCTCTGTCTGTTTGGGGAGGGAGGGTTTCTTATGGTTTATGTCACATTTTTGTCAGTAATTCCGACCTTCCCATTTGTTATTCCAGCTCCAATTATTTTAATAAATCCCTGAATACAGGGACACATTTGAAAATCTCACTGGGTTCCCGATCAAACGGGTCCCTTTGCCTCCAGGCTGATGGATAATGGGTTTGTTTTCCTTCCTCACAGTTAACGTAGTGACCATCTACGTCCTGCTTTATAAAGATTGTGGATTGTCTCCATGTGTCAGACGTTACCTGGGGGCCATGGCAGCGGCGGATCTCCTGGTCATTATCCTCGACCTGATCCTGAGACACATTCCCATTGTTTATTGGGAACTGTTTTATTTCCTGAGGGACTCCGTCCCCGTGTGTAATATCCACGCCGTCCTGCTTTATGCAGCCACTGACTGCTCTGTCTGGTTCACCGTCACTTTCACCTTTGATCGGTTTGTGGCCATTTGTTGCCAGAAGCTGAAAAGTAAATATTGCAGTGAGAAAACGGCGGCTGTGGTTCTGGGAGCAGTGACTGTGCTGAGCTGTTTAAAGAACATTTCCTGGTATTTTATGCTCACGGCTCGGTATTTGCTGTGGAACAATCCCTGGTTTTGTGATGTAACAGTCGCTGTTCGATTCTCCAGTGTCTGGATCACAATCGAGTCCCTCCACCACATTCTAACCCCGGGTGTCCCATTTCTCCTGATTCTGCTGCTCAATGTTCTCACCGTCAGACACATTTTAGTGACCAGCAGAGCCCGCAGGAGACTCCGCGCTCACACCAACGGGGACGCTCAGTCTGACACAGAAATGAGAAACCAAAAAAAATCCATCATTTTACTGTTTGTGATCTCGGCCAATTTCATCCTGTTCTGGTCAACGTTAATGCTGTTTTCTATATGGAGACGGATGTATGATTTGGGGTATCGGTCTGTGTATCTCCATTTCTTTGTGCAGGAATTGGGCTTCATGCTGCAGCTCCTCAGTTGCTGCACAAACACCGCGATTTATGCCGTGACCCAGACTAAGTTCAGGCAGCAGCTGAAGAATGTGCTGAAATATCCCTTCACCCAAATCCATCCATCCATCAAATTCCCTCATTAATCACACCATCCGGGATTTTCTCATTTTAGTTCAGTGTTTCAGCGATGGAGCAGCCTGTCGCTATGGTAACAGACTGAGGGGAGCGCTGGTTTGTCCCTCCTTATCCCACAGGGGGGGTTACAGGGAAACATTTCAATGTTTCTCACAACTCAGGGGCCAGTGAGGAAAGGCACCATCCCACTGACTGTATCCATCACTTCCATTTGTAACCAATAAAAATGCTGATGACAGCGTGCCGAGCAGCAGAGGGACCGATGTTGTTGTGTGTCTTTGTGTTGGAGAAGCTGAGCTGGAGAGAGGCAGACTCAGCCCCAAGTCCTGGTCCTCAGGGAAGGGGAGGGCACTGGGCCCTGAGCTCAGGAGCTGGGGTTAACTCCCTCTGTCCCCCCAACTCCAACCCAGCCTCCCCATTACCTCTCCCCTACTCTTTCTCCTCAATTCTCTCTCTCTCTCTCTCTTTTAGCACACACTCTCTTTCTCAACCCTCTCCCTCATCCCCCCCCCCCCCCCCCCCTCCCTCACACACACACCCAACCCCGGTTTCTCCACCTGCCTCCACTTTCCCTCTCCCTCCTCTCTCTCTCTCATGCCATCGCTGTCTCCCTCCCACAATTCCATCTCTACCCCATTTTCCCCACCTCCCACATCTTACCCCCACACCCCACATGCAGCCTCACCCCCAAACATCCCCAGTCTCTGGGTCAGAGGGAGAGGGAAGGAGCAGGGAGACAGAGTATGTCAGAGAGAGAGAGGGAGGGACAGGATGGAGAGCGATTCAGTCAGAGAGAAACGGAGGAAGGTGGGGAGAGAGAGAGAGAGAGAGAGAGAGAGACTGATTGAGGGGGGTCAAGAGTGAGAGATGGTGGAGGGAAAGTGAAGGAACGGGGGGAGAGAGAGGGGGCAAGGGAGAGATAGGGTGAGATAGGGGAGGACGAGAGATGGGACGGAGGGAGGGGAGGGGATGTCAAGAGTGAGGGAGAGGCCGAAAGAGGGGATGGGAGAGAGAGGGAGCACGAGAGAGGGAGGAAAAGGGAGAGGGAGAGGGCGAGAGAGGGGAGGGAGGTAGGGGAGGGAGAGAGAGAGGGCAGAGGTTGAGAGAGGGGAGGATGAGACAGGGAAGTGAGGGAGGGGTGGGCAAGAGAGAGGAGCATGAGAGGTAGGGAGAGTGAGAGAGGGGAGGGGAGAGAGGGGGAGGGCGAGAGACGGGAGTGCGAGACAGGAGGAGGGCGAGAGAAGAGGAGGGCGAGAGAGGGGAGATCGAGGGAGGAGAGGGAAGGGAGGGGAGGCAGAGATGGTGGGAGGGCGAGAAAGTGGGGAGGTCGAGAGAGGGGGAGGGGGAGAGAGGAGGAGGGCGAGAGAGAGGAGGGCGAGAGAGGAGGAGGGCGAGAGAGGAGGAGAGGAGGGCGAGAGAGGGGAGATCGAGTGAGGAGAGGGAAGGGAGGGGAGGGCGAGATGGTGGGAGGGCGAGAAAGTGGGGAGGTCGAGAGAGGGGGAGGGGGAGAGAGGAGTGCGAGTGAGGGGAGAGGGAGGTGAAAGCGAGAGGGAGGGAGAGGGCGAGAGAGGGGAGTGAGAGAGGGGAGTGCGAGTGAGGGGAGAGAACGGAGGAGGCTAGAGTGGAGGGCGAGAGAGGGGAGGGAGGGAGGGGAGGGCGAGACAGATGAGGGAGGGAGGGGAGGGCGAGAGAGATGAGGGACGGAGGGGAGGGCGAGAGGAAGACAGAGGGTGAGAGAGGGGGAGCACGATTGACGGGTAGGGCAAGAGAGGGGAGGGCAAGAGAGGGGGAGAGGGAGGGGAGGACGAGGGGGATGGAGAGTGCAAGAGAGGTGAGGGACGGTGGGGGGGGGAGACAGAGCGAGGGGGAGACAGAGCGAGGGGGAGCGTGAGGGGGGGAGAGCGAGAGGGGGGAGAGCGAGGGGGGGGAGAGCGAGAGGGGGTGCAGGGCGAGGGGGGTGCAGGGCGAGGGGGGGGCCAGGGCGAGGGGGGACAGAGTTGTGGATAGCGAGAGTATAACAGAGAGAAGAGGACTAAGAGATGGGTAGAGAGAGAGGTGGACAGAGAAAAGGGGATAGAGAGAGGGGGACAGAGAGAAGAGGACTAGGAGATGGGGACAGAGGGATGGGGGGGCCACAGAGGGATGGGGGGGACACAGAGGGATGGGGGGTGACACAGAGGGATGGGGGGGACACAGAGGGATGGGGGGCCACAGAGGGATGGGGGGACACAGAGGGATGGGGGGACACAGAGGGATGGGGGGGACAGAGGGATGGGGGGACACAGAGGGATGGGACAGAGAGTGGGGAACAGAGAGAAGGGGACAGAGAGAGTCGGAGAGAGAGAGGGGAACAGAGAGGGTGAACCGAGGGAGGTTGGGACCGAGGGAGGGTGGGCAGAGAGGGGAGTGACAGAGAGAGGACGACAGAATTAGGGGGACAGAGAGACATGGGGACGGGGACGGGGACAGAGAGAGTGCGGGACAGAGTGAGGGTGACAGAGAGAGGGGGGACAAAGACAGGATGTACAGAGAGAGGATGGACAGAGTGAGGGTAACAGAGAGAGGGGGGACAAAGACAGGGGAACAGAGAGATTATGGACAGAGAGGTGGGGGACAGAGAGAGTGGGGGACAGTGTGAAGTTGACAGAGAGAGGGGGGACAAAGATACGATGGACATAGAGAGGGGAACAGAGAGAAGGAGACAGAGAGAGGGGAGACAGAGAGAGGGGGACAGAGCGAGGGGTGACAGAAGACAGGGGGACATGGAGGGTGGACAGAGCGAGGGTGGGGCAGAGAGAGGGGGGACAGGGGAAGGGGGACAAAGAGAGGGGCGACAGAGTTATGGAGACAGAGAGAGGGCGATAGAGAGAGGATGGACAAAGAGAGGAGACAGAGAGAGGGGAATAGAGGGCGGGGAAAGAGAGAGTGGGGACAGGGAGAGGGGGATAAAGAGAGGGGGACAGAGAGAGAGGAACAGAAAGTGAAGGGACAGAGAGAGGGAAATAAAAGGAGGGGGACAGAGGGGGGTCAGAGTGAAGGAGACGGAGGGGTCAGAGTAAGGGGAACAGAGAGTGGGGACAGACGGAGGGGGACAGAGAGGGGAACAGAGAGGGGAACAGAGAGAGCGGGGACGGTGGGGACAGAGAGAATGGGGACAGAGAGACGGGTGACAGAGAGAAGGGGAACAGAGAGAAGGGGATAAAGAGAGGGGGACAGAGAGAAGGGGCTAAACAGAGGGGGACAGAGAGAAGGGGAACATAGAGAGGGGGAACAGAGAGAAGGGGAACAGAGAAAGGGGGATAAAGAGAGGGGCACAGAGAGAAGGGGCTAAACAGAGGGGGACAGAGAGAAGGGGAACATAGAGAGGGGGAACAGAGAGAAGGGGAACAGAGAAAGGGGGATAAAGAGAGGGGCACAGAGAGAAGGGGAACAGAGAGAAGGGGATAAAGAGAGGGGGGCAGAGAGAAGGGGAAAAAGAGAAGGGGAACAGAGAGAAGGAGAACAGAGAGAAGGGGAACAGAGAGAAGGGCATAAAGAGAGGGGGGACAGAGCGAGGGGGGGACAGAGCGAGGCGGGACAGAGGGTGGGGGACAGAGGGAGGGGGGACAGAGAGAGGGGGGACAGAGAGAGGGAGGGCAGAGAGGGGGGATAAAGAGAGGGGGACAGAGAGAAGGGGGACAGAGAGGGGGGGACAGAGAGAGGGGGAACAGAGAGAGGGGGACAGAAAGTGAAGAGACAGAGAGAGGGAAATAAAAGGAAGGGGACAGAGGGGGGGTCAAGTGAAGGGGACGGGGGGGTCAGAGTGAGGGGGACAGAGAGAGTGGGACAGAGGGAGGGGAACAGAGAGTGGGACAGAGGGAGGGGAACAGAGAGTGGGGACAGAGAGAATGGGGACAGAGAGACGAGTGACAGAGCAAGTTGGGACAGAGAGAGGGGGGAGCAGAGAGAAGGGGATAAAGAGAGAAGGGGATAAAGAGAGGGGAACAGAGAGAAGGGGATAAAGAGAGAAGGGGATAAAGAGAGGGGGACAGAGAGAAGGGGATAAAGAGAGAAGGGGATAAAGAGAGAAGGGGATAAAGAGAGAGGGACAGAGAGAGGGGATAAAGAGAGGGGGACAGAGAGAAGGGGATAAAGAGAGGGGGACAGAGAGAAGGGGATAAAGAGAGAAGGGGATAAAGAGAGAGGGACAGAGAGAGGGGATAAAGAGAGGGGGACAGAGAGAAGGGGATAAAGAGAGGGGAACAGAGAGAGGGGATAAAGAGAGGGGGACAGAGAGAAGGGAGAAGAGAGAAGGGGGACGGAGACAGGGGGACAGAGAGAGGGGAGCAGAGATAAGGGGGAACAGAGAGTAGGGGAACAGAGAGAAGAGGAACAGAGAGAGGGGAATAAAAGGAGGGGGACAGAGGGGGGGTCGAAGTGAAGGGGACAGAGAGAGTGGGACAGAGGGAGAGGTACAGAGTGGGGACAGACGGAGGGGGACAGAGAGAGGGGGGACGGAGAGGGGAACTGAGAGGGGTGGACAGAGAGCGCGGGGATGGTGGGGACAGAGAGAATGGGGACAGAGAGACGGGTGACAGATCAAGTTGGGACAGAGAGAGGGGGGGAACAGAGAGAAGGGGATAAAGAGAGGGGGACAGCGAGAAGGGGATAAAGAGAGAAGAGGATAAAGAGAGGGGGACAGCGAGAAGGGGAACTGAGAGAAGGGGATAAAGAGAGGGGGACAGAGAGAAGGGGGATAGAGAGGGGAACAGAGAGTGGGGACAGACGAAGGGGGACAGAGAGGGGAACAGAGAGGGGTGAACAGAGAGCGCGGGGATGGTGTGGACAGAGAGAATGGGGACAGAGAGGGGGGAACAGAGAGAAGGGGATAAAGAGAGGGGGACAGAGAGAGGGGGACAGAGAGGAGGGGATAAAGAGAGAAGGGGATAAAGAGAGTAGGGGATAAAGAGAGGGGGACAGAGAGAAGGGGGACAGAGAGAAGGGGGATAGAGACAGGGGGACAGGGAGCGGGGTTCAGAGAGAGAGGGGTCAGAGAGAGGGGGCAGAGAGAGAGGGGTCAGAGAGGGGGGGCAGAGAGGGGGGGCAGAGAGGGGGGGCAGAGGGGGGCAGAGAGGGGGGCAGAGAGGGGGGCTGGGAGAGGGGGGCAGGGAGAGGGGGGGCAGGGAGAGGGGGATAAAGACAGAAGGGATAAAGAGAGAAGGGGAGAAAGAGAGAAGGGGAACAGAGAGGGGTACCGAGAGGAGGGGGACAGAGAGGAGGGGGACAGAGAGAGGGGGACAGAGAGAAGGGGATAAAGAGAGAAGGGGATCAGAGAGGGGTACCGAGAGGAGGGGGACAGAGAGAGGGGTACCGAGAGGAGGGGTACCGAGAGGAGGGGGACAGAGAGAGGGGGACAGAGAGGAGGGGGACCGAGAGGAGGGGGACCGAGAGAAGGGGAACAGAGAGAAGGGGAACAGAGAGAGGGGAACAGAAAGTGAAGAGACAGAGAGAGGGAAATAAAAGGAAGGGGACAGTGGGGGTCAGAGTGAAGGGGACGGGGGGATCCGAGTGAGGGGGAGAGAGAGAGTGGGACAGAGTGGGGAACAGAGAGTGGGGACAGACGGAGGGGGGACAGAGAGACGGGGGACAGAGAGACGGGTGACAGAGCAAGTTGGGACAGAGAGAGGGGGGAACAGAGAGAAGGGGATAAAGAGAGGGGGTCAGAGAGAAGGGGAACAGAGAGAAGGGGATAAAGAGAGGGGGACAGAGAGAGGGGGAGAGAGAGAGGGGGATAAAGAGAGGGGGTCAGAGAGAAGGGGAACAGAGAGAAGGGGATAAAGAGAGGGGAACAGAGAGAAGGGAATAAAGAGAGAGGGACAGAGAGAGGGGGAACAGAGAGAAGTGGATAAAGAGAGAGGGGGAACAGAGAGAAGGGGATAGAGAGAAGGGGATAAAGAGAGAAGGGGATAAAGAGAGAAGGGGATAATGAGAGAAGGGGACAGAGAGAAGGGGGACAGAGAGAAGGGGAACAGAGAGAGGGGGAACAGAGAGAGGGGGAACAGAAAGTGAAGAGGCAGAGAGCGAAATAAAAGGAAGGGGACAGAGGGGGGTCAGAGTGAAGGGGACGGGGGGTCAGAGTGGGGGGAGTGAGAGAGTGGGACAGAGAGGGGTGGACCGAGAGCGCGGGGACGGTGGGGACAGAGAGAATGGGGACAGAGAGATGAGTGACAGAGCAAGTTGGGACAGAGAGAGGGGGGAACAGAAAGAAGGGGAGAAAGAGAAGGGGGAGAAAGAGAAGGGGGACAGAGAGAAGGGGGAGAAAGAGAGGGGAACAGAGAGAAGGGGATAGAGAGAAGGGGGACAGAGAGAAGGGGATAAAGAGAGAGGGGAACAGAAAGTCAAGGGACAGAGAGAGGGAAATAAAAGGAGGGGGACAGACAGAGGGGGGCAGAGGGAGGGGGATAAAGAGAGGGGGAACAGAGAGAAGGGGGAAGAGAGAAGGGGGACGGAGACAGGGGGACAGAGAGAGGGGAGCAGAGATAAGGGGGAACAGAGAGAAGGGGAACAGAGAGAGGGGAATAAAAGGAGGGGGACAGAGGGGGGGTCGAAGTGAAGGGGACAGAGAGAGTGTGACAGAGGGAGGGGAACAGAGTGGGGACAGATGGAGGGGGACAGAGAGAGGGGGGACGGAGAGGGGAAATGAGAGGGGTGGACAGAGAGCGCGGGGACGGTGGGGACAGAGAGAATGGGGACAGAGAGACGGGTGACAGAGCAAGTTGGGACAGAGAGAGGGGGGAACAGAGAGAAGGGGATAAAGAGAGGGGGACAGCGAGAAGGGGATAAAGAGAGAAGGGGATAAAGAGAGAAGAGGATAAAGAGAGGGGGACAGCGAGAAGGGGAACTGAGAGAAGGGGATAAAGAGAGGGGGACAGAGAGAAGGGGGATAGAGAGGGGAACAGAGAGTGGGGACAGACGAAGGGGGACAGAGAGGGGAACAGAGAGGGGTGAACAGAGAGCGCGGGGACGGTGTGGACAGAGAGAATGGGGACAGAGAGGGGGGAACAGAGAGAAGGGGATAAAGAGAGGGGGACAGAGAGAGGGGGACAGAGAGGAGGGGATAAAGAGAGAAGGGGATAAAGAGAGTAGGGGATAAAGAGAGGGGGACAGAGAGAAGGGGGACAGAGAGAAGGGGATAGAGACAGGGGGACAGGGAGCGGGGTTCAGAGAGAGAGGGGTCAGAGAGAGGGGGGGCAGAGAGAGAGGGGTCAGAGAGAGAGGGGTCAGAGAGAGGGGGGCAGAGAGGGGGGGCAGAGAGGGGGGGCAGTGGGGGGGGGCAGAGAGGGGGGGCAGAGAGGGGGGCTGGGAGAGGGGGGCAGGGAGGGGGGGCAGGGAGAGGGGGGGGCAGGGAGAGGGGGATAAAGACAGAAGGGGATAAAGAGAGAAGGGGATAAAGAGAGAAGGGGATCAGAGAGGGGTACCGTGAGGAGGGGGACAGAGAGAGGGGTATCGAGAGGAGGGGTACCGAGAGGAGGGGGACAGAGAGAGGGGGACAGAGAGAAGGGGATAAAGAGAGAGTGGAACAGAGAGAAGGGGAACAGAGAGAAGGGGAACAGAGAGAGGGGAACAGAAAGTGAAGAGACAGAGAGAGGGAAATAAAAGGAAGGGGACAGTGGGGGTCAGAGTGAAGGGGACGGGGGATCAGAGTGAGGGGGAGAGAGAGAGTGGGACAGAGAGTGGGGACAGACGGGGGGGGGACAGAGAGACGGGGGACAGAGAGACGGGTGACAGAGCAAGTTGGGACAGAGAGAGGGGGGAACAGAGAGAAGGGGATCAAGAGAGGGGGTCAGAGAGAAGGGGAACAGAGAGAAGGGGATAAAGAGAGGGGGACAGAGAGAGGGGGAGAGAGAGAGGGGGATAAAGAGAGGGGGTCAGAGAGAAGGGGAACAGAGAGAAGGGGATAAAGAGAGGGGAACAGAGAGAAGGGAATAAAGAGAGAGGGACAGAGAGAAGGGGATAGAGAGAAGGGGATAAAGAGAGAAGGGGATAAAGAGAGAAGGGGATAATGAGAGAAGGGGATAAAGAGAGAAGGGGATAAAGAGAGAAGGGGGACAGAGAGAAGGGGGACAGAGAGAAGGGGAACAGAGAGAGGGGGAACAGAAAGTGAAGAGGCAGAGAGCGAAATAAAAAGAAGGGGACAGAGGGGGGGTCAGAGTGAAGGGGACGGGGGGTCAGAGTGGAGGGAGTGAGAGAGTGGGACAGAGAGGGGTGGACATAGAGCGCGGGGACGGTGGGGACAGAGAGAATGGGGACAGAGAGATGAGTGACAGAGCAAGTTGGGACAGAGAGAGGGGGGAACAGAAAGAAGGGGAGAAAGAGAAGGGGGACAGAGAGAAGGGGGAGAAAGAGAGGGGAACAGAGAGAAGGGGATAGAGAGAAGGGGGACAGAGAGAAGGGGATAGAGAGAGGGGGACAGAGAGAAAGGGATAAAGAGAGAGGGGAACAGAAAGTCAAGGGACAGAGAGAGGGAAATAAAAGGAGGGGGACAGACAGAGGGGGGCAGAGGGAGGGGGACAAAGAGAGGGGGACAAAGAGAGGGGGGACAGAGTTGTGGGCAGAGAGAGGGGGCAGAGAGAGGGGGCAGGGGGGGCAGAGAGAGAGGCGGCAGGGGAGGCAGAGAGAATGGGAACAGAGAGAATGGGAACAGAGAGAGAAGGGGATAAAGAGAGAAGGGGATAAAGAGAGGGGAACAGAGAGAAGGGGACAGAGAGAGAGGGGGACAGAGAGAGGGGAACAGAAAGTGAAGGGACAGAGAGAGGGGAATAAAAGGAGGGGGACAGAAGGGGGTCAGCGTGAAGGGGACGGGGATTCAGAGTGAGGGGGACAGAGAGAGTGGGACAGAGGGAGGGGAACAGAGAGTGGGGACAGACGGAGGTGGACAGAGAGGGGAACAGAGAGAGGGGGGACAGTGAGGGGAACAGAGAAGGGTGGACAGAGAGCGCGGGGACAATGGGGACAGAGAGACGGGTGACAGAGCAAGTTGGGACAGAGAGAGGGGGAACAGAGAGAAGGGGATAAAGAGAGGGGGACAGAGAGAAGGGGAACAGAGAGAAGGGGATAAAGAGAGGGGGACAGAGAGAAGGGGGACAGAGAGAAGGGGAACAGAGAGAAGGGGATAAAGAGAGAAGGGGGACAAGAGAGAAGGAGGGGACAAGAGAGAAGGGGACAGAGAGAAGGGGAACAGAGAGAGGGGGAACAGAGAGAGGGGGAACAGAGAGAGGGGGAACAGAAACTGAAGAGACAGAGAGCGAAATAAAAGGAAGGGGAGAGAGGGGGAGTCAGAGTGAAGGGGAAGGTGGGTCAGAGTGGGGGGAGAGAGAGAGTGGGACAGAGTGGGGAACAGTGAGTGGGGACAGAGAGGGGTGGACAGAGAGCGCGGGGATGGTGGGGACAGAGAGACGGGTGACAGAGCAAGTTGGGACAGAGAGAGGGGGACAGAGAGAAGGGGATAAAGAGAGGGGGACAGAGAGAGGGGGAGAGAGAGAAGGGGATAAAGAGAGAAGGGGATAAAGAGAGAAGGGGGATAGAGAGAGGGGGTCAGAAAGTGAAGGGACAGCGAGAGGGACATAACAGGAGGGGGCAGAGGTGGGGTCAGAGTGAAGGGGACGGGGGGTCAGAGCGAGGGGGGGATAGAGGGAGAGGGGGACAGAGAGAGGGGGACAGAGAGAGGGGGACAAAGAGAGGGGGACAAAGAGAGGGGGGACAGAGTTGTGGGCAGAGAGAGGGAGGGCAGAGAGAGGGAGGGCAGAGAGAGGGAGGGCAGAGAGAGGGGGGAGCAGAGAGAAGGGGGAGCAGAGAGAAGGGGAACAGAGAGAGGGAAATAAAAGGAGGGGGACAGAGGGGGGGTCGAAGTGAAGGGGACAGAGAGAGTGGGGACAGAGGGAGGGGAACACAGAGTGGGGACAGACGGAGGGGGGCAGAGAGAGGGTGGGCAGAGAGAGGGGGGGCAGAGAGGGGGGACAGAGAGAGCGGGGCAGAGAGAGGGGGGCAGAGGTGTGGGCGGGGGGGCAGAGAGAGGGGGGGCAGAGAGAGGGGGCAGAGAGAGGGGGGCAGAGTTGTGGGCGGGGGCCAGAGAGAGGGGGGGAAGAGAGAAGGGGATAAAGAGAGGGGGGCAGAGAGAAGGGGGGCAGAGAGAAGGGGGGCAGAGAGAAGGGGGGCAGAGAGAGGGGGACAGAGAGAAGGGGGACAGAAAGTGAAGGGACAGAGAGAGGGAAATAACAGGAGGGGGCAGAGGTGGGGTCAGAGTGAAGGGGACGGTGGGGTCAGAGTGAAGGGGACGGGGGGGTCAGAGCGAGGGGGGATAGTGGGAGGGGGACAGAGAGAGGGGGACAAAGAGAGGGAGGGCAGAGAGAGTGAGGGCAGAGAGAGTGAGGGCAGAGAGAGGGAGGGCAGAGAGAGGGAGGGCAGAGAGAAGGGGGGCAGAGAGAGGGGGTGCAGAGAGAGGGGGTGCAGAGAGAGGGGGTGCAGAGAGAGGGGGTCAGAGAGAGGGGGGGTCCGAGAGAGGGGGGGTCCGAGAGAGGGGGGTCCGAGAGAGGGGGGTCCGAGAGAGGGGGACAGAGAGAGGGGGGCAGAGAGGGGGGGGCAGAGAGAGGGGGGGCAGAGAGAGGGGGACGGTGGGGTCAGAGCGAAGGGGACGGTGGGGTCAGAGCGAGGGGGATAGAGGGAGGGGGGACAGAGAGAGGGGCAGAGGGAGGGGGGACAGAGGGAGGGGGGACAGAGGGGGGGGGACAAAGGGAGGGGGGACAAAGGGAGGGGGACAAAGAGAGGGGGACAAAGAGAGGGGGACAAAGAGAGGGGGACAGAATAGTGGGTAGAGAGAAGGGGACAGAGAGAGGGGAACAGAGAGAGGGGGACGGTGGGGTCAGAGTGAAGGGGACGGTGGGGTCAGAGTGAAGGGGACGGTCGGGTCAGAGTGAAGGGGATGGGGGGGTCAGAGTGAGGGGGGATAGAGGGAGGGGGTATAGAGGGAAGGGGGCAGAGAGAGGGGGACAGAGGGAGGGGGGACAGAGAGAGGGGGACAAAGTGGGGGGACAAAGGGAGGGGGACAAAGACAGGGGGGACAGAGTTGTGGGTAGAGAGAAGGGGACAGAGAGAGGGGGGAACAGAGAGAGGGGGGCAGAGAGAGGGGGCAGAGAGAGGGGGACGTTGGGGTCAGAGTGAAGGGGCCGGGGGGGTCAGAGGGAGGGGGGACAGAGAGAGGGGACAGAGAGAGGGGGGAACAGAGAGAGGGGGGAACAGAGAGAGGGGGGCAGAGAGAAGGGGTAAGAGAGAGGTGGGCAGAGAGAGGGGGCAGAGAGAGGGGGGGCAGAGAGAGGGGGGGCAGAGAGGGGGGGCAGGGGGAGGCAGGCGGGGCAGAGAGAGGGGGGCAGTGTGAGGCGGGGCAGAGAGAGTGGGGGCAGAGAGAGGGGGGCAGAGAGAGGGGGCGGGGGGGGCAGAGAGAGTGGGGACAGACGGAGGGGGACAGAGAGAGTGGAACAGAGAGGGGAACAGAGAGGGGTGAACAGAGAGCGCGGGGATGGTGGGGACAGAGAGAATGGGGACAGAGAGACAGGTGACAGAGCAAGTTGGGACAGAGAGAGGGGGGAACAGAGAGAAGGGGATAAAGAGAGGGGGACAGAGAGAGGGGGACAGAGAGAAGGGGATAAAGAGAAAAGGGGGTAAAGAGAGAAGGGGATAAAGAGAGGGGAACAGAGAGAAGGGGGCAGAGAGAAGGGGGCAGAGAGAGGGGGGCCGAGAGAGGGGGGGCAGAGGTGTGGGCGGGGGGGGCAGAGAGAGGGGTACAGAGAGAAGGGGGACAGAGAGAAGGGGGACAGAGAGAAGGTGGACAGAGAGAAGGGGAACAGAGAGAGGGGAACAGAAAGTGAAGAGACAGGGAGAGGGAAATAAAAGGAAAGGGGACAGGGGGGGTCAGAGTGATGGGGAGAGAGAGAGTGGGACAGAGTGGGGAACAGAGAGTGGGGACAGACGGAGGGGGACAGAGAGAGGGGGGACAGAGAGGGGAAAAGAGAGGGGTGGACAGAGAGCGCGGGGACAGTGGGGACAGAGAGACGGGTGACAGAGCAAGTTGGGACAGAGAGAGGGGGGAGCAGAAAGAAGGGGATAAAGAGAGAGGGGGATAAAGAGAGAAGAGGATAAAGAGAGGGGGACAGCGAGAAGGGGAACAGAGAGAAGGGGGCAAAGAGAGAAGGGGGTAAAGAGAGAAGGGGATAAAGAGAGGGGAACAGAGAGAAGGGGGGCAGAGAGAGAGGGGGCAGAGGTGTGGGCGGGGGGGCAGAGAGAGGGGGACAGAGAGAAGGGGGACAGAGAGAAGGGGGACAGAGACAGGGGGGACAGACAGAAGGGGGACGGAGAGAGGGGAACAGAGAGAGGGGGACAGAGAGAAAGGGATAAAGAGAGAGGGGAACAGAAAGTCAAGGGACAGAGAGAGGGAAATAAAAGGAGGGGGACAGACAGAGGGGGGCAGAGGGAGGGGGGACAGTGGGAGGGGGGACAGTGGGAGGGGGGACAGAGGGAGGGGCGACAAATAGAGGGGTGACAAAGAGAGGGGGACAAAGAGAGGGGGACAAAGAGAGAGGGGACAGAGTTGTGGGCAGAGAGAGGTGGGGCAGAGAGAGGTGGGGCAGAGAGAGGGGGCAGAGAGGGGGGGCAGAGAGAGGGGGCAGCGGGGCAGAGAGAGGGGTGCAGGGTGGCAGGGGAGGCAGTGAGAATGGGAACAGAGAGAATGGGAACAAAGAGAGAAGGGGATAAAGAGAGAAGGGGATAAAGAGAGAAGGGGATAAAGAGAGAAGGGGATAAAGAGAGGGGAACAGAGAGAAGGGGACAGAGAGAGAGGGGGACAGAGAGAGGGGAACAGAAAGTGAAGGGACAGAGAGAGGGGAATAAAAGGAGGGGGACAGAAGGGGGTCAGCGTGTAGGGGACGGGGATTCAGAGTGAGGGGGACAGAGAGAGTGGGACAGAGGGAGGGGAACAGAGAGTGGGGGACAGACGGAGGGGGACATAGAGGGGAACAGAGAGAGGGGGGACAGAGAGGGGAACAGAGAGGTGTGGACAGAGAGCGCGGGGACGGTGGGGACAGAGAGAATGGGGACAGAGAGACGGGTGACAGAGCAGGTTGGGACAGAGAGAGGGGGGAACAGAGAGAAGGGGATAAAGAGAGAGGGACAGAGAGAAGGGGATAAAGAGAGGGGGACAGAGACAAGGGGAACAGAGAGAAGGGGATAAAGAGAGAAGGGGGTAAAGAGAGAAGGGGATAAAGAGAGAAGTGGAACAGAGAGAAGGGGGGTAGAGAGGAGGGGTCAGAGAGAAGGGGAACAGAGAGAGGGGGAACAGAGAGAGGGGGAACAGAAAGTGAAGAGACAGAGAGCGAAATAAAAGGAAGGGGACAGAGGGGGAGTCAGAGTGAAGGGGAGGGGGGGTCACAGTTGGGGGAGAGTGAGAGTAGGACAGAGTGGGGAACAGTGAGTGGGGACAGAGAGGGGTGGAGAAAGAGCGCGGGGACGGTGGGGACAGAGAGATGGGTGACAGAGCAAGTTGGGACAGAGAGAGGGGGGAACAGAGAGAAGGGGATAAAGAGAGGGGGACAGAGAGAGGGGGAGAGAGAGAAGGGGATAAAGAGAGAAGGGGAACAGAGAGAAGGGGAACAGAGAGAAGGGGATAAAGAGACAGGGACAGAGAGAAGGGGGACAGAGAGAAGGGGGACAGAGAGAAGGGGAACAGAGAGAAGGGGAACAGAGAGAGGGGGAACAGAGAGAAGGGGATAAAGAGAGGGGGACAGAGAGAAGGGGATAAAGAGAGGGGGACAGAGAGAAGGGGGACAGAGAGAAGGGGGACAGAGAGAAGGGGATAAAGAGAGAAGGGGATCAGAGAGGGGTACCGAGAGGAGGGGGACAGAGAGAGGGGGACAGAGAGACGGGTACCGAGAGGAGGGGGACAGAGAGAGGGGGACAGAGAGAAGGGGATAAAGAGAGAGGGGAACAGAGAGAAGGGGAACAGAGAGAAGGGGAACAGAGAGAAGGGGATAAGAAAGTGAAGAGACAGAGAGAAGGAAATAAAAGGAAGGGGACGGGGGGTCAGAGTGAAGGGGACGGGGGGATCAGAGTGAAGGGGACGGTGGGATCAGAGTGAAGGGGACGGGGTGATCAGAGTGAGGGGGAACAGAGAGTGGGGACAGAGAGGGGAACAGAGAGGGGTGAACAGAGAGAGGGGGGACGGTGGGGACAGAGAGAATGGGGACAGAGAGACGGGTGACTGAGCAAGTTGGGACAGAGAGAGGGGGGAACAGAGAGAAGGGGATCAAGAGAGAGGGGGATAAAGAGAGAAGGGGATAAAGAGAGAAGGGGATAAAGAGAGTGGGGACAGAGAGAGGGGTGACTGAGAGAGGGGTGACTGAGAGAGGGGGACAGAGAGAGGGGGACAGAGAGATGGGGACAGAGAGGGGGGGACAGAGAGAGGGGAAGAGAGGGAGGGGTCAGAGAGAGGGAGGGCAGAGAGAGGGGGGCAGAGAGGGGGGCAGAGAGGGGGGGAAGGGGGGCAGAGAGGGGGGAAGGGGGGCAGGGGGGGGCAGAGTGGGGGGGCAGGGGAGGCAGAGAGAAGGGGAACAGAGAGAATGGGAACAGAGAGAAGGGGAAAGAGAGAAGGGGGACAGAGAGAAGGCGATAAAGAGAGAAGGGGATAAAGAGAGAAGGGGATAAAGAGAGGGGGTCAGCGAGAAGGGGGACAGAGAGAGGGGGACAGAGAGAAAGGGATAAAGAGAGAGGGGAACAGAAAGTCAAGGGACAGAGAGAGGGAAATAAAAGGAGGGGGACAGACGGGGGGGCGGGGGGGGACAGTGGGAGGGGGGACAGTGGGAGGGGGACAGTGGGAGGGGGGACAGAGGGAGGGGGGACAAAGAGAGGGGGGACAAAGAGAGGGCGGACAAAGAGAGGGGGGACAGAGTTGTGGGCAGAGAGAGGGGGGCAGAGAGAGGGGGGCAGAGAGAGGGGGGCAGAGAGGGAGGCAGAGGGGGGGCAGAGAGGGGGGGCAGGGGGGTCAGAGAGAGGGGGGCAGGGGGGCAGGGGAGGCAGAGAGAATGGGAACAGAGAGAAGGGGATAAAGAGAGAAGGGGATAAAGAGAGGGGAACAGAAAGTGAAGGGACAGAGAGAGGGGAATAAAAGGAGGGGGACAGAAGGGGGTCAGCGTGAAGGGGACGGGGGTTCAGTGTGAGGGGGTCAGAGAGAGTGCGACAGTGGGAGGGGAACAGAGAGTGGGGACAGACAGAGGGGGACAGAGAGGGGAACAGAGAGGGGTGGACAGAGAGCGCGGGGACGGTGGAGACAGAGAGAATGGGGACAGAGAGACGGGTGACAGAGCAAGGTGGGACAGAGAGAGGGGGGAACAGAGAGAAGGGGGTAAAGAGAGAAGGGGGACAGAGAGAGGGGGAACAGAAAGTGAAGAGACAGAGAGCGAAATAAAAGGAAGGGGAGAGACCGGGAGTCAGAGTGAGGGGGACGGGGGTGTCAGAGTGGGGGGAGAGAGAGAGTGGGACAGAGTGGGGAACTGAGTGGGGACAGAGAGGGGTGGACAGAGAGCGCGGGGATGGTGGGGACAGAGAGATGGGTGACAGAGCAAGTTGGGACAGAGAGAGGGGGAACAGAGAGAAGGGGATAAAGAGAGGGGGACAGAGAGAAGGGGAACAGAGAGAAGGGGATAAAGAGAGAAGGGGATAAAGAGAGGGGGACAGAGAGAAGGAGGACAGAGCGAAGGGGGACAGAGAGAAGGGGATAAAGAGAGAAGGGGATAAAGAGAGAGGGGGAACAGAGAAGGGGATAAAGAGAGGGGGACAGAGAGAAGGGGATAGAGAAAGGGGATAGAGAGAAGGGGATAAAGAGAGAGGGGGAACAGAGAGAAGGGGATAAAGAGAGGGGGACAGAGAGAAGGGGATAAAGAGAGGGGGACAGAGAGAGGGGGACAGAGAGAAGGGGGACAGAGAGAAGGGGATAGAGAGAAGGGGATAAAGAGAGAGGGGGATAAAGAGAGAAGGGGATAAAGAGAGGGGAACAGAGAGAAGGGGGACAGAGAGAAGGGGATAAAGAGAGAGGGGAACAGAGAGAAGGGGAACAGAGAGAGGGGGAACAGAGAAAGGGGGATAGAGAGAAGGGGGATCGAGACAGGGGAACCGAGATAAGGGGGACAGAGAGAGGGGGACAGAGAGAGGGGGACAGAAAGTGAAGGGACAGAGAGAGGGAAATAAAAGGAGGGGGCAGAGGTGGGGTCAGAGTAAAGGGGACGGTGGGGTCAGAGTGAAGGGGACGGGGGGGTCAGAGCGAGGGGGGATAGAGGGGGGGGGCAAAGAGAGGGAGGGCAGAGAGAGGGAGGGCAGAGAGAGAGAGGGCAGAGAGAGGGGGTGCAGAGAGAGGGGGGGACGAGAGATGGGGGTCAGAGAGGGGGGGCAGAGAGAGGGGGAACAGAGAGAGGGGGACGGTGGGGTAAGAGTGAAGGGGTCGGTGGGGTCAGAGTGAAGGGGACGGTGGGGTCAGAGTGAAGGGGACGGGGGGTCAGAGCGAGGGGGGATAGAGGGAGGGGGGATAGAGGGAGGGGGGATAGAGGGAGGGGGACAGAGAGAGGGGGACAGAGGGAGGGGGAACAGAGAGAGGGGGACATAGGGAGGGGGACAAAGGGAGGGGGACAAAGAGAGGGGGGACAGAGTTGTGGGTAGAGAGAAGGGGACAGAGAGAGGGGGAAACAGAGAGGGGGGCAGAGAGAGGGGGACGGTGGGGTCAGAGCGAGGGGGCCGGGGGGTCAGAGGGAGGGGGGTCAGAGGGAGGGGGTAGAGGGAGGGGGACAGAGAGAGGGGAGACAGAGGGAGGGGGGACAGAGAGAGGGGTACAAAGAGAGGGGGGACAGAGAGAGGGGGGAACAGAGAGAGGGGGGCGGGGGGGGCAGAGAGATGGGGGCAGAGAGAGGGGGCAGAGAGGGGGGCAGAGGGGGGCAGAGAGAGGGGGGACAGAGAGAGGGGGGGCAGAGAGAGGTGGTCAGAGAGAGGGGGGACAGAGAGGGGGGCAGAGGAGGGGCAGAGAGGGGGGGCAGAGAGAGGGGGGCATGGGGAGGCAGGCGGGGCAGAGAGAGGGGGGCAGTGGGAGGCGGGGCAGAGTGGAGGGGGCAGAGAGAGGGGGCAGAGAGAGGGGGCAGAGAGAGGGGGCGGGGGTGCAGAGAGAGGGGGAGAGAGAAGGGGAACAGAGAGAGGGGGATCAGAGAGAGGGGGATCAGAGAGAGGGGGTGCAGAGAGAGGGGGTGCAGAGGGGGGTGCAGAGAGAGGGGGTGCAGAGGGGGGGCAGAGAGAGAGGGGAGCAGAGTGAGGGGGGCAGAGTGAGGGGGGCAGAGTGGGCAGAGAGAGTGGGGGCAGAGGTGTGGGCGGGGGTGCAGAGAGA